>NC_079193.1:124697657-125045990 GCF_029499605.1 Hyla sarda
AGAGAAGAGTAGTTCCTAGTCAGGCAGGGACACTGGCAGTAGCTTGAAGTTTGCCAGAAACTCAGGAAGGTCTTCGGGGCGGCACAGTGTAGCCATCGTGGATCTGTAGCGTGCAGTGAGAGAAAATGGATAGCCCCAGCAGTAGAGGATTTTCGCATTTTGGAGAGTGATGAGAAGGGGTTTCAGAGTGGCACGAAGAGTACGGAATGACAAGTCCGGAAAGAGGTATATCTCAGTCCCTTGGAATTGTATAGATCTCAAAATGTGAGTTTTTTGCATATCTTCTTTCAATAGATACAATAAAAAGAGAGGGTACCCTTTCCTCAAATCTGATCTTTCATAAGCTCACTAATAGGAGCATAAGCAGTGTTATGATATTGAATGTTCACAGTCTGATATACAAAAATTTTAAGATGCAATTTAGATACGAAAAGGGTATTATTTATTATTAAAATATAAATGTATGTGGCATTATCTGCAGTGTCCTTGCAATAAATCTTTATGTAAAAGTCGGTATTATGCAATCTATGTTGTTCAGCCTCTATAGCAGTGTTTCCCAAACACGGTCCTCAAGCACCCGCAACAGGTCATGTTTTCTGGATTTCCTTAGTCTTTCACAGGTGATATAACTGTGGTGATGCCTGATTCACTGACCATAATTATATCACCTGTGAAAGACTAAGGGAATCCAGAAATCATGACCTGTTGGGAGTGCTTGAGGACCGCATTTGGGAAACACTGCTCTATAGAGAAATAGTGTGCAGGCAATGTAAAGTGTCCGTAGCATACATGTCTATGTTGGTATATAACAATGGAGAGCTTATTGTCCAAGTAGTAGTTACTATGTAACTATAGAAATACTTGTAGACCGTGCAGTCGCTAGATAACTGTTGTAATAGTTCAGGACAGTTTTTCTCACCCGTCCTGGCGTGGTCCCGCGGAGCTCTCTCTCTCTACTTACCTGCTGTGGTTTCCAGCCTGGATGCATAGTCACTTCCTGGATTTAGCGAGTCTTCAGCGCCGGCGAGCCAGGGGAGGGAGATGTCTGCTGGCCGGTAGAGGTATTCTTTGCAGCATGAGATGGTGCATTGTCATTCATAAAGAGGATTTTATTACGGAAAGCATAGTTCTTCCTTCTGTACCAGGGAAGAAAGTGGTCAGTCAGAAACTCCACATACTTTGCAGAGGTCATCTTTACAACTTCGGGAACCTAAATGGGCCGACCAGCTCTCTTTCCACGATTCTAGCCCAAAACATTACTCAACCAACGCCTTGCTGGCGTCGCAGCCTTGTTGGAACAGGGTGGCCGTCCACCAACCATTCACTACTCTGTTTCAATGTTTTTATAAAAATTTTAACAAAATAACAGGTTAGCAGGTATAACAGGTATAACCGATCCAATGGTACAAACACAGAGCATATACAAAACCTTCACTTAGTTACAAAGCCTTGCATGATGGAGGGTAGGTAGCGTAGCATGACAATGCATTCAACCGGTACCACAGATCAAATGGGTATGCCTCCACCAGTACCACAATTTACATGTGGCATATGTTTCACTAGTAATGTTGTCCAATCAGAAAGAAAACAAACAAGTAGTTGAACAGTGGTAGAAGCAGGACAGGGTTAGAGAAGGCATTCTAAGGGAAGCTTTGTTCAGTAACCATATGAGTATAGAGAGAACAAAATCATCATACGGTTTTTGGCATATAGCCAGGAATGGGCCTGGAGTGCCACAATCTGATGTTGGTGCCCTGAGATATGAATTGTGAAGAAGGGTGAGCAGTTCCCCAATGGATGGAGTGACAGAGGATTTCCAATGTCGTGTTATTATGAGTTTGGCAGAGACAAATATTTTGAATATGAGGAATCTGAGAGTTGGTGGGAAATGATGGCAGGGGTAAGGGCAGAAGGGGCAGGGCAGGGGTAAAGGGGGGGGGGGGGGGAGAGCAGCCCAGGATAGTATGTATCATAGCTTCCACTTTCTTCCAAAATGTGGTTAGAAGATGGCACTCCCAAAGGGTATGTAAGAGGGTACCTCGAGATCCACAAGAACTCCAGCACAGGGGGGAGGAGTCAGCATATATGTAATGCAATCTATCAGGTGTAAGGTACCAGCGTAGTCTTCCAAATGATTCCAAATGCGAGACGCAGGGAAGGGCTCTCCTAATGCATCTAAAGGACTTTACCCATTCTTCCTCTGTAATGGCCATCCCCAAATCCACAGACCATTTCTTGAAAGGAGTGCAGGTAGCTAGAGGTACAGGAGAATTTAGTGCATCATAAAAGATTCTCAATCCTTTTTGTCTCATTCCCAGCGCCCGATAAATTACTGGATTGTATGACCAGGTACTAGATGCCTCCCCCTGAAGAAAGTGCCTAATTTGTAAGAATTAAAAAAAAGTCCTTAGCGGGTAAGCCATAGGACCTCTGTAGCTCTACAAAGGGCGCAGGGACCCTCTATCATGTAGTAGAGAAATGGTGTTAAGCCCACGTGAGGCCCAAGAGGAGACTTCTATGCCTGGTATCGCAATGTGAAGTATAGAGAGGGGAGTGGATTTCGGCCATGTGCTCTTTGAGGATTTCGTGGTTGAGTGTAGGGATGCCCAACAACTTAAGCCCACCAACATTATCGGGGAAAAAGACGTGGGATATGGAAGACGCCAGGTATGTAGAAATAGTAAAGAACGAGTATCTAAAGGCCTTCTCCAGTGATTTTCTATATGCAGCCAGGGAGGGGTTGGGTTGATGGACCAGTATGCATGTACTTGAGTTTCCAAGGTAGCAGTGTAATAGGTATGTATGTTGGGGAGACTAAGGCCACCATGGTCCCTATGTTGTGTCATAAGTCGGATTGCAACTCGAGGTTTCTTTTTATTCCAAACATATGAGGAGATTGTTCGTTGAAGTTTGGAGAAAAAATGTCGGGGAACGGGTATAGGGAGATTTCTGAAGAAGTACAGCAGCCTGGGGAGCAACAGCATCTTAAAGGAGGCTATCCTGCCCAACCATGACACCTCCACCTTGTTCAGTCTATCTAGGTCTGATATGCATGAGTGTAAAAGAGGTACATAATTGGAGGCATAGAGGTCAGAAAAGCGGGGGGTGAGTTTAAGGCCCAAGTAGGATATATAGTCAGTCCTCCAGTCAAAGGGGAAGGTGGCTGTCAGTCGTTAAATAGTGTCCAGAGGGAGATGCATGGGAAGGATCTGGGATTTAGACAGGTTAAGCTTATAATAAGATATTCTACTAAAACTGTCAATAACTGAGATGGAACCCGCCAGGGACCCCTCTTGGTTGGTGAGAGTTAAGATAATATCCGCATAGAGTGAAATTAAGTGGGAGCGGGAACCAATCTCCACACCGGTTATACTAGAGGAGTCTTTCAGCATGAGAGCTAGAGGCTCCATGCAGAGAATAAATATGAGGGGGGAGAGCGGGAACCCCTGGCGGGTCCCATTAGTAGTAACAAAGTCTGAGGACATCGTACCATTCACAAACACTTTAGCATGCGGAGCTGCGTACAAGGCTTTAATTGCTTGTAAAATAGGGCCATGGAATCCCATACCCTGGAGCACCGAGAAGGCAT
Organism: Hyla sarda; assembly: GCF_029499605.1. NCBI lineage: Eukaryota > Metazoa > Chordata > Amphibia > Anura > Hylidae > Hyla > Hyla sarda. The sequence continues at coordinate 124,701,247 of NC_079193.1, forward strand.
ACCCCCAGTGTATGCGATCAAACGCTTTCTCGGCGTCCAGGACCAAGAGAACGGATGGAGTATTACTAGATTCTTCATGATGGAGGATGTTAAGCACTCTTCTAGTATTCTCGTAGGTCTGTCTGCCCTGCACAAAGCCCACCTGGTCATCCGAGATTAAGCGTGGGAGTATTGGGGCTAATCTATTAGATAACAGTTTTGCATACATTTTTAAATCTACGTTTAAAAGCGATATAGGCCGAAAATTACAGGGCTGATCAGGTGACTTTCCAGATTTCGGCAAGGCCACAATAATTGCTTCCTGATTCTCCCTAGGGGCCGAGCCATTAGCTACAACATCAGCAATAAACGCCAACAGGTGGGGGGACAAAATTTCGGAGAATTCCTTGTAATAACCTGTCGTAAGGCCGTCCGGGCCAGGAGATTTACCTATAGGAAGTGATTTTATAATTTTGCCGAGTTCTTCAATAGCGGGCGGGGCATTTAATTTCTCTAGTTGGGTGGCAGAGAGAGAAGGTAAGGCTATGTGCGATAGGAAAGCTGCAATAGCAGCCTGAGAGGGTTGGTGAGTGGAGGGGTCATCAGAGAGGTTATAAAGTTTAGAATAAAAGGACACAAAGTTGTCTGCTATGGCACGAGGGTGGAGAATTTTAGCTTTTTGAGAGGAATTTCCGTTCCATAGAAACGGAATCCTCGACTTAAAATGTTTCTCTTTCAGGCGGGATGCTGATAATTTACCTGTTATTAAAAACATAATACTGCGCTTTCAACTTCTGCTCTTTCCTAGCGTAGTCATCAAAGAAAAGTTGCTGTATATTGTTTCTAACCACACGTAATTGGTCGAGTAGCTGGGGAGAGGGATGTGTAGCATTAGCAGTCATCAGGCTATCCTGTTCCGCAAGTAGAGAGGAAAGTGTTGTGGCGTGTTGCTTTTTGACAATGTGTCCCCATTTTATGAAGGAGCCTCGAATAACGGCCTTATGGGCATTCCACACGGTTGTAGGGGACACATCTGGGGTAGCATTTATGGAGAAGTAAGAAGACAGGTCAGCTAGCAGCTCAGTTCTATACTTGGGGTGTCTGAGTAGGTATTCATTCGATCTCCATAGGTAAGTGGTAGAAGGAGCTACTTGTTCATGTATTTCCAAGGTAATCGGCCTATGGTCTGACCACTTAAGTTGATCTATGGTAGAGGATTTGGGAGAATCTAAAAGGGAATTGTCAACAAGGATCAGGTCAATTCTAGAGTAGCTGTTAGAGGTTTGTGAATGGAATGAATAATCCCTCTCATTGGCATGGTAGATGTGCCATATATATCAAACATGTGTTCTCTATGAAGAATAGGATGTAGTGAGAAAGGTCTGTGTCTATCGGGTCTAGATAGATCCACCGTCTGGTCCACCACTGTGTTAAAATCACCTAGGACTACAACATGTCCCTGTTTGTTTGTGTAAGATTCTAAATATCTTGTTAGTGAACGCTATTTGTTTTCTATTTGGAGTGTACACAGACATAAGGGTATATGTCACATTGTTAATAGAGCATACAATCAAGATATAGCGCCCCATTCTATCTGACACAGTATTAATAAGTTGTAAAGCTACAGAATTCCGAACAGCGATAAGGACTCCCCTCGATTTAGTAACAAAATGTGATTGAAATATGTGAAGGAACATAGGGTGCATCAGAGGGCAAAAGATGAGTTTTTTGTACTGCGATAGCAAGCCAGGGATTTGACTTCTCCCCACAGGTAAGAACGCTTATGGGGGGAGTTCAACCCATTAACATTGAGAGAAGCAAATTTAAGTACCATAATTACAATCTCTGAAGCTAGAAAAGATGAGTTGCATTCTATAGAGAACGTCCAGATCCCAAACGTTGATGGTAGACATTTTGCCTCTCGACGTGCAGTGCCTGTAAAAGAAAAGGGGGTAGGGGGGAGAGTTGGGGGACGGGATAGGGAAAAACAGGAAGAGAACATAAACAACAGGTTCCAATAGCATATAGGAACCAAGAGAGTCAGGAGAGTAGTGAAGATGAATCATCACAGCAATTGGGGGAAAGAGTCTTTAGCAGGGCGCAAAGGGGCCAGGAGACACCCGAATTCGCTCCATTCAGGTATGACCCTTTTTGCGCTAGGAGACCACCTTCCAGTCCGGTTGTATGCGGGAGGGCGACTAAGATTGATCATCGGGGGGTAAGGCCACTTCCACCCCCCCATGAGGAGAGCAAATGGGTCCCATCTTGGAGGGACCGAATAACGTGCATGTGGTCGTCCTTATGGACGAGAAGCCGAGTCGTGAATCCCCATTTATACAGAATCTTGTGGTCTCGGAGGGCTGTTGTAATGGGGGCCAAATTCCTGCGGGATTGCAAGGTGGTAGCTGATAAGTCCGTATACAGGGAGACCATATTGGTCAGGAAGGGCATCCCTTTGCCTGGATTTAGCCATCAGCACCTCCTTAATGTGATAAAAATGGACTCTGGCAAGTACATCTCGCGGCACGTTGTCTGTCAGATATCGGGGACGCGGAACTCTATGAGCCCTATCTTGGAGGAGATCCTTCTGCGAGATATTAGGTAGTAGGGTGGACATTAGACCTTGCAGGTAGGAGACCAGGTCTTTCGCTGACACATCTTCGGGTATCCCCCTGAATTTTACATTGTTTTGCCTCGACCTATCCTCAAGGTCTGCAATTTAGCTTCGCATATCATGAACCTCTGATTCTAAATCGTAATGAGCGTCTGAGATCATTGTGTGATGACGCAAATTCCGCCATTTTATGTTCCGTATGGTCAATGCTTTTTCCGCTTAATTAATAGCTGTGCGAAGCGGTGCTAGAGACTGCGCCAATGTAGTAGAAATAGAGGAGCTGAGAACTGACAGCATATTTTTCAAAGTAACCTCGGTAACTGGAACATCAGAGGCATTCAAGTAATTGAAAATTGGATTATTCACAGGGTTGGAGAGGTTAATGCCATCTGCAGAGTCACTGCCACAGGTAGGAGACATGCGAGGACTCTGTTTAAGTGGGCTCGCTGATGCAGGAGAGGGCAGCAAGGAAGAGGACTGCAGCGCTGCATATCTTGAAGGAGCCGACCCTGGGGAGGCATTTACCAGGTTTTCCAGAGCAGCTGAGAGTCCAAGTGTGTCCCCTTGGTGCTCCGGTGAGGGAGGCAGAGAGGTGCTTCTACGCTGGGCTCCCGTAGGTAAGGCAGAACGAGATGTCGGGTCAGCGCTGTTACTTCTTCGAGCGCCTTGTGAGAATGTGCCGGCGCCATCTTGAGAAGCACGGCCGCCCGGAGCTGCATAGAAGTCCATGCGCTTCTTCGGCCTCCCGAGGGTTTTATTCCTCCTGCGTGAGGTCATAGCTTGTCAGGCTTTTCCGGAAAGTGTGGGAAGGGGTCTGGGATAGTTTGTCAGGAAATTTCGGGTCAGGGAGCTGTGAATGTTGCTATGTGCCGGAGCTCTGTATTCAGGCATCCATCTCCCCTCGCAGCCAGGCCACGCCCCCAACCATTCACTACTCCATCCATCTGGATCATCCAGGGTTGCACGGCACTCATCAGTGAACAGGACTGTTTGAAATTTAGTTTTCATGTTTTTTCTGCCCAATGCATCAGTTTCTGCTTGTGAGCATTGGTTAATGCTGGCCAAATAGAAGTTTATGCACAGTTGCAAGACTCTGGAGGACTCTACACCTTGATGTCCGTTGGACTCCAGAGGCACCAGCAGCTTCAAATATCTGTTTTGCTGCTAGGTAATGGTATTTTAGCTGCTGCTCTCTTGTTCCGATGTATGGATCTGGCAGAAATCTTCCTCAATGTGCCTTTATCTGCACGAACCCATCTGTGCTCAATCAGTCACAAATCTCTTAATAGTGCGATGATCACGATTACGTTTTCGTGAAATATCGAATGTTTTCATACCTCCAACTTTTTTTTTTTTTAAACATATTTTTATTGGTTTTCAATCAACTTGAACATTCACACACACTCATCCAAACATACCCAAGGAGCTCCTCAGTTCCAATAAGTAATTCTTCAACTGAGAGGCTCCCCGAACTGGAGGATCAGTAGAGACATCCAACAACAACCATGGAACACAGACCTTGTCAAATTTTTTCTGACATTTCCTACTAACATAAAGGTTATGGTATAATGGGGCTTATTTATTAACCAGGGCTTTCCACTGGGCCAGAGGGGGTGAGGACACATCCTTTCAGGCCATCAATATAACTTTGCACGAAACAAAAGGAAACGGACCAAAATGCACCTGTAAGAGCCAGTCACCAAGCCATTAATAACCCCCAACAAACATATCTCCGGCATTAAAACAAAGGGGAATTCTAAGGGAGCTGACAAGAATGTCATTAACTCCCTTCAAAAGGGCACCACACAGGAGCAAGTCCAAACTCCCACACCTAAAGCAGACCTCCGACCCAGAGACCCCCATCTGATGACCCCCATCTATACCCCGTCTAACTGGGGTATAGTACAAACGAAGGACAAATCTGGATTGAATAAGCATATCCCGAGGACTAACTACTGTAGGATAATACGTCTTAACCTCCTTCCACATATCCTCTGAAAGACTGGGAATATCCTCGAATGTCCCACTTCAACTGCGCCACAGCAAACTGGTGCAGAAACCGACTGCAGAAACGCATAACTCTGGGTGAGAGGCTTAGCCAGGTCAGTGGTCCCCTGGAGCATCTCCACTTCATTAAAGACAGGGGTAACCTCCAGGGAACCAAACTGCGCAGAGACCGCATGTCGCAACTGAATATACTGGAAGTGGGCATCCTGAGGGACATTAAAACGTTCTCTAACTTCTGCAATTTGAAAGACACAGTCATCTCCAAACAGGTGCATGGCAAATTTGATACCCTGGGAGCTCCAAAATCCAGCTGCCTCCAACTCCCGTAGATGTTCCAAATGTGGAGTACCCCACAGGGGTGCTCTTGGAGAGACAACTGGCTGAGGAAAGCATCCAGTAACCACCGACCAGACCACCGCCACCGTCTTAATAGGGGCTGGTAAAGATAGAGGGGGAACATACCTGTATAATGCATTAGTCAGTGTTTCATAGGAACCCAGTAGAGCCCCCGCCAAAGCTGTGAAGGCATTGGAAAGGTCCAGGTCGATCCACCAGGCTGCGTACACCAGCTGTGAGGCTAGAAAGTAATTATGCATATTAGGGGTGGCTAGTCCCCCCCCAGCTGCTTTGGAGCCTGGAGAAGAGCCTTTCCCAACCTCTGAGGTTTATTCTGCCAGTAGAAGGATCTCAGAGCCCGGTTAGGTTTAACAAAAAAAAACCTTGGGAGGAACAATAGGAAGAGAAATGAAAGTGAAAGTAAAGTGGTCTTTACTGTGACAACCACTAGGAAGGCCAAACTGCAATTCCCAGCATGCCCAGACAGCCAAAGGTCTTGGCATGCTGGGAGTTGTAGTTTTGCAACATCTGGAGGGTCACAGTTTGGAGACCACTGTTACAGTGGCGCCCAAACGGTAGCCCTCCAGATGTTGCCAAACTACAACTCTCAGCATGCCTAGACTACCCAGGCATGCTGGGAGTTGTAGTTCTGTAACATCTGTCCCTTCAGATCTAGCAATTTTCATAAAATTTTTGAATATTGTTGCTCTACTTTTGAAGCCCTCTAATTTTTTCAAAAAGCAAAAATATGTCCATTTTATGATGCCAACATAAAGTGGACATATTGTATTTGTGAATAAAAATAAAAATGTTTGGGATTATCCATTTTCCTTACAAGTAGAGAGCTTCAAAGTTAGAAAAATGCTAAATTTTCCAAATTTTAATGAAATTTTTCACCAAAAAAGGATGCAAGTAACTCTGAAAATTTACCACCAAATAAAGTAGAATATGTCATGAAAAAAAACAGTCTCAGAATCAGAATATTCGGTAAAAGAGTTTGTTATTAATTCGTAAAGTGACGTTGGTTAAAATTGCGAAAAAGGGCTCAGTCCTTAAGGTGAAAAAGGGCTGCGTCCTTAAAGGGGTACTCCGGTGAAAACCTTTTTTCTTTTAAATCAACTGGTAACAGAAAGTTAAACATATTTGTAAATTACTACTATTAAAAAATCTTAATCCTTCCAGTACTTATTAGCTGCTGAATGCTACAGAGGAAATTCCTTTCTTTTTGGAACACTGATGACATCACAAACACAGTGCTCTCTGCTGACATCTCTGTCCATTTTAGCAACCGTGCATAGCAGATGTAGTGCTGGGTGGTATACCTGTATGAACTGGATACCTTTTTTTTTTCTCCTCCCACGATTTTTGCCCATACCGCTCCACCCTCCGAGTTAATAAAAAAAATTAAACTTACCCGTAATGGGGGTGGTCCGGGTCATCCATCCTTCCTGTAGTGTCCGGCGGCATTCCGGGTGGAGGGTGAACCGGTCCGGGCTGTCCATCTTCCCTACTCTGGACAGGCTCTGGCCTAGTACGCTGCATAGACGCCGCTACGCCGTGACGTCAGGTGCGTCGCTGCGCACGGACGTTACTGCGCAGCGGCGTCTATGCAGCGTTACTAGGCCGGAGCCAGCCCGGAATGCTGCCGGACACTACAGGAAGGATGGATGGCCCGGACCACCCTCCCCGGACGGTCCCTGCAGCAACTGGGAAGGTGAGTCAGGGTTCTGGGATGGACAGGGGTCTGTATAATATACTATACCTACAGTAGGCCCTCCAGCTGTTGCAAAACTACAACTCCCAGCATGCTGGGAGTAGTAGTTTTGCAACAGCTGGAGGCACCCCTAGTTGGGAAACACTGACCTATACTATACACTACTGTATAGTCCAACATGCTGGGAGTTGTAGTTTTGCAACAGCTGGAGGCTGTAGGGTTGTTTGTTACATCTATTTAAAAGGGTACTCCACTGCCCCAGTGTTCAGATCATTTAGTTCCAAAAGCCCATTTAGTTCTTCTACGCCACCTCAATGCAAGTCTCAATGTAAAAAAATAAATAAAAATACTGTGATACCGTGATACTTTAGAAAAATACAGTGATACTCATTTTTGGTCATATCGCCCAGCACTAAGCAGATGTATGCTAAGGGCAACATGGTGGCTTAGTGGTTAGCACTGCTGCCTTGCAGTGCTGGGGCCTTGGGTTCAAATCCCACTAAGGACAACAACAATAAATAACTAAAGACTATTATTATTATTATTATTATTATTATTATAACTATAACGTCAGCAGAGAGCACTGTGCTCGTGATGTCATCAGAGAGCATTCCAAAAAGAAAAGAATTTCCTCCGTAGTATTCAGCAGCTAATAAGTACAGGAAGGATTAAGATTTTTTAATAGAATTAATGTAAAAATCTGTAACTTTCCGGAGCCAGTTGATTTAAAAGAAAAAAGGTTTTCAACGGAGTACCCTTTTAAGGGATTAATCGAGGTAGAAGAGCGAACTGCCACTGCCAGGGGCTTTACAGCCAAAGCAAAGAGAAAGGGAGATAGGGGGAACCCTTGCCTAGTGCCCCTGCCCAACTGGAACGGCACTGAGATCTTTAAATTTGTGCATACTCGGGCCCTAGGGGAGTCATACAGCAACCAAACCCATTTCCGAAAAAAACAGGTCTGAAGTGGAGGGTTCGTATCAAGCACCAAATATAGTGCCACTCAACTGAATCAAAGGCCTTATAGACATCAAGGCTAACCACATAACCCGGGGATATGCCCTCCTCCGCTACGGCAATGTTAAGCTGAAGTCGATTAAATCAGTCGCCCTCCCAGGCATGAACCCTGTCTGGTCAGGGTGAGCTACAGAGGAAATTACCCCCCAAAGCCTGTTTGCCAGGACCTTTGCTAAAATTTTGATATCTACATTGAGGAGAGAAATAGGACGATAAGAGTCCGGCAAGGTCGGATCTTTACCAGGCTTAGGTAGTACTACAATCAGAGCCTCCCTCATAGAGTCAGACAGGGCCCCAGACTCCAAGGCCACTATATACAGATTAAGCAAGATGGGGATCAACTTCTCCTCATTCAGCCTGTACCAGTCCCTCACTAATCCATCAAGTCCTGGACCATCCTTCAACCATTAGCAGGGCATCCAGACCAGAGAACTGGAGCGAGATCAGCGGGACAAGGGGAAGTTCTCTCAGGAAGGACATTATAGTCTCAGGGGCCACCCCAGAGGAGTAGGAATATAAGGAGCTATAGAAGGAGTTGGATACCTCATTAATGACTGAGGCTTCAGAGCTAAGGGACCCATCCCCAGTACGGACACAGGGTATAGAAGCCACAGGGTGACTTTCCCAAGACAGGTAGGCCAAAAGTTTCCCATTCTTATCCCCAAATTCAAATATGGTCGCCTCACTCGCTGCCAGTTTCAAATGAAACTGATCTTTCTGGACAATCAAAAGTGAACGCTAAGCCCTAGCCTACTCCCTTTCGACCTCTGGAGTAGGATCCCTCACCACTGCTGCCTCAAGAACCCCTATTGCTGCCTGCAGTGCCCTCTCCCGGGCTCCCAATAACTCCTTTCTGCTCGACACCCCCACCATAAATGGTGCAGAACCGTGGCTTTATAAGCTTCCCACTGGATGATTACATCTGGATGGGAGGCATAATGGGCCCAGTAATCAGTGAGCGGTCTCCAAGGCAGAAGATATTTCCTCCGCCTGAAGCCACCCAGGATGCATTCTCCACAAACATAGGGCCTAGGGACAATGTGACTATTAAGGCAGAATGATCTAAGATCCCTCTACTAGTATAGCACACCTCACTCACCGCTGGCAGTAGGCCAGCCGAAGCAAAAGCAAGGTCGATTCGGGAGAAGGTTCAATGCACCGAAGAGTAGTAAGAGAAGACGGAGGCATCCGGGTATTTCCATCTCCAAAGGTCTGTAAGGCCCAACCCCAGATGCCAAGAAGCTAATGCAGAGGATCCGGGGTCCACAGCACTGGTGCGATCGAGCTGGGGGTCAGGAACATTGAAGTCTCCTGCAAAAAGAACAGGATCAGTAGGGAAGGAAGTCAGCTTATCAACAATCGAGTCTATGATGGTCACATGAAAGGGAGGAGGCACTTACAAAGAGACAAGATTAAAGCAAAAGGAGGACAACGCACAATGCAGTATCACATACCTACCAAAATGGTCACAGGAAACCTGGGAAATTATCAAGGGGAGGGACTTAGAGACAAGGGCTGAGACCCCTGTAGCCAAAGAGGAGTATGAAGAGTGGTAACCCTTTGCAACCTATGCCCTCTTTAGGGCCAGGACCTTTTGACCCGTCAGATGGGTTTCCTGCAAACAAATATGTGGGGAGTGTCTCTTAACAAAATCTAGGCACGGCGCTCTCTTAAAATTGGAATTTAGGCCACGGACATTCCAGCTTAATATCCTAAGGGACCCCCTCATGAAACAAAGATGTAACACTAACCGGGCCTAGCCCATTGAACAAGTACCCCATAACTATAGGAGCTCCCATGCATATCACAGACAACACGGATAGACAACAAAGACAGAGCACCGCCAAACAGCAAAAACAGATAGGAACAGACCACATACAACCAGACCGCACGGACAGACAACAAAGACTGCATACCACCGAACAACAAAAACAGATAACAGGAAAAAATCCCCGAAACAAAGCCCTGTCGAACTAAACCAGTGCAGACCTGTACCCTAAACTAGAAAATTGTAGCAGGCGAGTTCGGGACTACGTACAACCGCCACCTCCCGCCCACCCAGTAAACTTAAGTCAAGACTCCCTGACCCAGTAACCAAGGGATCCCTGTGGGAACTTGAACCTCAGACAACTAACACTTCCAGCCTATCCCTGACCTAACTAAGAGAGCAGGCAGTCCATCAGAAACATCATTCCGGCGGCTGAGCTGCCCTGGGGGCAGCCTCCACCCACTGCACCGCCTCCGCAGGTGAGGTGAAAAATTTGGTAGTGCGTCCATCCACCACCATCAGCCGAGCCGGATACAACATGGCATATCGATATCCCTTGGAGCACAGTTTTGCACTCTGACTTCCGTAAATTGAGTGTATTGCTTTCTCAGTTCCACAGAGAAGTCCGGGTAGAAAGAGACTGCTATCGCCAAAGAGCACCTCTCCCCTAATCCTCACCCCTCTCAGGATAGCGTCTCTGTCTTTAAAGTGAAGAATCCTTGCTAGGAACAGCCGAGGAGGCCCCTTGGGCATCGGGGGTCTGGCAGGGACCCTATGGGCCCGCTCCACGGAGAAGGTATCCACAGGCAGCAATTCTTTCAGCCAGGATTCCAAGTACGCCACAGGATCAGCACCTTCCGCCTTCTCAGGGAGACCCACCAGCCGGACATTGTTACGCTTCAGACGGTTTTCAAGGTCATCATCTCTATACGCCATAACCCGAAACTGCCACTGTAGCTCAGAAATCTGTTGAGGGATAGGTTGGAGAGTATCCCCAATGGCAGAGACTTTGGTCTCCACCTCAGTGGTGTGTTCTCGTAGTTCTTGAGTCTCATGTCGTAGAATGACAAATTCCTGTCTAAGCTCGTCCACTTTAGTGATCATCGAAGTATGGCAGGAGGTAATGGTGGACAGAATTTCGGTAAAGCGAAGGTCCATGAGAGCCCCATCATATGGTAATCGGTCCGGAGAAGGAAGGAAGGAAGGGAGGATGACTCGGGGGGACGGTCCGCCCCGGACCCAACCCGAAGAGGCAAGACGCTGCTCGACGGCTCCGCAGACCTGGAAAACTGACCTAAGGTCCTAGCAGCGTTGGCTGCCAACCTTAGTAGAAATAGGAGTTTGGACCTCAGAATCACGCTGGGAGTAGACACCAGCCTTAGAGTGGCCACCATCCGAGGAAGCATCATCGTCCATATCAGGAAGAAACATTCCAACTCCTGACTTGTTGCGCTTTGATCTGCCCCTGGAGCCTCCCATGGTAGAGCAAAGGCACCCAGCGGAGAAGTAGGGGCAAAGTAAGGCACCAGTAGTGAGAAATACAGACTGCAGCACTCAGAGCACACTTCTCCCTGTAATATAGCATGAAGTCCCACACCAAAGAGCGCAGCAGTAGCAGGGTGACATGCGAGGGTGGCAGGTCGCTTGCAGTAACAGAAGCACAGTCCAACACAAGAGTTAAAAGAGCTGCAGCAGAGCCAGTGATCCACACTTCAGCCCACTACAATTCCCACAAGTAAACAGGTAGATGGACAGTTCCCAGGGCCAGGTATACAATGTGATGGTGAATGTATTCACTGTCCCCACCTTTGGATATAGCAGCCGGCAGCCCCTGTTATTCACATGCAGCAAGGCAAGGCTGGAGCACTGGAGTCCCGCTGCCCAGCTGCACCAAGAGCTGGGGTTGCCCGGGAAACCGAACATGAGATGAGGCCCCGCCCACAAAGGCCAAGAATGGCGGGCCTCGAATCCTGCAACCCTGGAGCCTCCGACTTCATCAAACTGCGCTGGACCCCTTTAGGGACCGCTGGCCTCCCGATTCCACACGTCTCACTCTCCACAGTCCGATCCCATGTGGAGAGCATGCCCCGCTGCCTGCATCGCTGCTGAGCCGCAACCACACAGCAGCTGTCCCAGGCGTCCCTGGAGTCCTGCGGCACCCTTTGGTGAGTTGTACCGGTGGTCAGGGGGGAGATTTTCAGGGTGATATCACCGGGTGAGCGCGAGCACAGCAGTTACACGTCTGCTCAGTTTCCCATGCAGGCCACGCCTCGTGGCGAGGACAACTTATCCCCTATCCGACACGCCTCCTCCCTGTAGTTCTATGGGAGAGGCAGCGTTCGTGCCTCCCCGTTTCTCCCATAGAACTGTATGAGGAGGGGGCGGGGAGAGGGTGTACCGCCTACCTCATTGAGGTCGATTCTACACGCATTAGCACTCACTGTGGCTAGGGGATAAGTGTAATAACGCTGCAGATGTCCTTAAATGATGTGGAACACCCCACCTTTAGAAGTTTCTCCTTTAAATTGGACTCACCTGGCAATCTAATTTTCACAGGTGTCTGAGATTGTTTTCAGTGATTAAAAGAGCCCTGAGACACAATGCCATCCATGAGTTAAACTGAAAAGCTAAATATTTAATCTTTGTGACACTTAAATAGAATTTGCATAATAATTTACAACAGGGTATAGTGTGGGAGTTTGTGGAATTAGTGCACCCAATGCTGGACTAGGGCTAAAATCTGTACATGGATAATTTTTATACCAGCATCCCCCTATTTAAATGGCTTGCTGCCATAAGTACAGTGGCACGCGGCACTGTAAGAATGCTTGGCCAACCCATGAGAAGTCCCCAATCCAGACTGCATCCTGGACTATACAATAAGTTAACGGGAGGGGTGGTCATGTCAGACCGGGTGATGAGGCCATACAATGCCATTCACAAAAAAAGGGCGTGGTACTAAAAACTGACTGTGCACTTATTACAAGTGGTGGTGTCTGCTTTTTATCCTGTACCTATATGCAAGCCAGAGGGGGACCTTCCTGAAGTTCCAGGAGGTGGTGTTCAAGAACATGCTATTTGGAGACTTGGATGGCAAAGTCCTCAGTACTGCTAGCGAGGCGTTCACAGGCATCGTGCCAGGGCAGCATTTCCCCAGTGAAATCCCCCTTACTAGTAAAAAGGGGAGGACACAAAAAATGCAGTGTGTTAGAAAAGGGATCCGCAAGGACACAACATTCCAATGCGAGACCTACCCCACACAGCTAGGAATGTTTAAATTGTATTATAGATCCCTTCAGTTTTAATTTGTCTTTAATTTTAACCCTCTTTTCCCCCTAAAATCCTGATGTCCTCCACACCTTATTTATAATCATTTTTAGTTTATTTAACCCTTCAATTTCCTTAAACTCTGTGGCCAAGGAAATATAAGCGGTATCACTAATATTTCTTCAGAAAACATTCCAGCAAAATTTGTGGTTCAGTATGTCATTAATTTTAATTTTACCCCAAAACTATTCCAGCAAAATCTGTGGTACAGTATGTTGCTAATGATTATTTATTTATTTTTTTAAACTTAAAACCTATTTTTATTAGATTTTCATATATAAAACAATAAGCATTTTTCAGGACACACTCCGACATCTCGAGTAAGATAGTATGGAGTAATGCTAATTATTTTCATTCTATTCTAAAAACAATCCTGCAAAATCTGAGGAAGCTGGATACAACATATTAGGTACTGAAATGGCATTATTGCAATGTGTTGCAGTCACAATTTTTACTCGCTACAATCACCAAGAGCATTTGCTTTTGGAAGACTCTGGTTGGTCAAAATGCTCACTACCCCTTTTATATGCAGTTCCTTGAGGGCTGCAGGTTCTAAAATGGGGTCACTGCTCTGGGGTTTCCACTATTGTTACACCTCTAAACCTCTGTAATGGAAGCACAATGCAGTAAATATGACCTAACTAGGTCTGACATATGGCTTGCTGCTAGGTCTCTTCTTAGCCTTGCCGTCTGCCCATTCAGCAGATGACAACATACCCCATCTGGAGATATTGGCGTGTTTAGGAGAAATTGGGTAGCAAAGTTTAGGGTGCTATTACCTGCAAAATCTGCATTTAAAAGGTAATCTGTTACTTTTGTGCCCTGCTGTGTCCCCAAACAGCAGTTTATGACAGCAAATGGGGTATAAGTGTGTTCAGGAAAAATTGCATGACAATCCCTGTGTTCCTTGTAAAAGTGGAAGAATTGTTGCTAAAAGTGCAAATTACCATATTTATCGGCGTATAACACGCACTTTTTAGGCTAAAATTTTTAGCCTAAAATCTAAATGCGTGTTATACGCCGATACACCCCCAGGAAAGGCAGGGGGAGAGAGGGCGTCGCTGCCCGCTTCTCTCCCCCTGCCTTTCCTGGGGTCTAGAGCCCAGCTGCCGGCCCTTCTCTCCCCCTGGCTATCGGCTCCGCTGCCCGTTCTGTCCCCCTGACTATCGGTGCCAGCGCCGACAGCCAGGGGGAGAGAAGGGGCAGCGGCACCCATTGCCGGCGCCGCTGCCCAGTTGCCTCCCCCCATCCCCGGTGGCATAATTACCTGAGTCGGGTCCGCGCTGCTGCAGGCCTCCGGCGTGCGTCCCCTGCGTCGGGGTATACACGCGCACACATGCACCCTCATTTTACCATGGATATTTGGGTAAAAAACTTTTTTTACCCAAATATCCTTGGTAAAATGAGGGTGTGTGTTAAAGGCTGGTGCGTGGTATACCCCGATAAATACGGTATGCATCAAAATGTAAAATTTTTATTTCATGACCTTACATTAAAAACTTAAATGCCTGTAGTTTCAAAATGCTTACTACCTCCCCAAATTAATTATTTGAGCAGTGTAATTGGCAAAATGGGTTCACTTGTAAGGTTTTTCCACATGGTGGTACTGCAAATGTATATGGTGTGAGAAAACAGTTTCAAAATCTGCATCCAAAATGCACAAAATCCTTTTGTGCTCTTCTGTGTGCCCAAACAGCGGCTTATGATCACATATGTGGGTAATTGAGTAACAAAGATTTGGGTGCTATTATCACTGTATTCCTTGGGAAAGTGAGAAAATCGGTGCTAAAAGTGCAAATTGTGCATCAAAATTAAATTTTCAGAGCCAAATACAAAACACATTCCTAAAACACCTATGGTGTCAAAATGCTTGCTATCCCCTAAATGAATTCTTTGTGGGGTGTTGTTTCCAAAATGGGGACACTTGAGGGGTTTTTCAATTGTACTAATGCTACAGTGGGCAAGAAGATGTCATTGGGATAATACATATTGGGGCACGGTCAAACATGTCATATTTTATTGCGTATTTTCCTACCCATTAAGATCAATGAGTTGCAAAATCAGCTGCAGAAAATCTGCGGCATAATATGGTAGGTGTGACCCTACCCTTTAGTGGAATTTTCCCATTCGCCATGACAGCACCACCTGAGAGAGGGACTCCTCCCCTGGGGACAGGAAACCTGAGGATAAAAAGAACTCTCCTCCTTGGCCTCAGTGTGTTTCCTGTCCCTGGAAGCCTAATTGAGGCATGAGTCTCAGTTTCAGGTGGTAGGGAAAAATGCTGAGGGCATTCCTAGGCAAAATCCCCGTAGTCTCGGGGTAATGGTTTCCCTAAAACCTCCCTAGTCTTGAAGATTGTCTGTCTGGCTCCACATGTGCCTGTCCCGGTACCTGTCTTAGGTGAGGTACTGGTCTCCGGGCCGTCACGCGCAGGATGGACAGGCAACGGAGGAACAGCCGATGGTCTTCCTATTCCTCCGCGGGCATATCTAGTGCGGCTGCAGCTGGGAACCCGAAGATGATGCAGAGCTGAGGAGCCGGCTCATGCGCCGGGCTACAGGGTGAAAGTGCAGCCTAGTAGTATTTAGCCTGCCTCCGTACAGACATCAGTCTCCTTGTGATGCACAGCTAGCAATCAAGCCAGCTGTGTGAGACTGCATCATGAGTTTGTCTAAGGAGGACCCGGTCTACGGTACCAGCAGCTATACCTTTTAAATTTTTTATTGGGTGTATTTTAATACCTAGTATGGTTTATTTTATCTTTTACGGGATATACCTTAAAAAAAAAAAAAGCTACAAAAAAGTCATAACATTCTGAATGAAATACCTGTAGAGCTAAGATACCACAGGGTTATGATAAACTCAAGGTATATATATGTATATATATATATATATATATATACAGGTGTGTGTGTGTGTGTATATATATATATATATATATATATATATGTATATATAGATGTGTGTGTGTGTGTATATATATATATATGTGTGTGTGTGTATATATATACAGCTGTGCTTGGGGAGAAGATGGCTAGAAGGGTGGAGGAGTGTTTAAACTATGGACTTGGGGGGAGGGAACCTACAGCAAAGAGGGGGAAGATAGTGTAGATAGAGAGGTGGGAATTATAAATGTACCTGGGGGTGGAGCGGAGGGAGGGGTTAGAATAGTTAATAGGAATAGGCTTCATAGGAAAATAAAACTTACACCCTTGAATCCCATTAACCCCAATAACATAAAGGATGGAAATGTAAAGTGTATGTTCACAAATGCCAGAAGCCTAGCAAATAAAATGGGGGAGCTTGAGGCCTTGATACTGGAGGAACATATTGATATAGTTGGGGTCACTGAGACATGGCTGGACTCCTCGCATGACTGGGCTGTCAATCTGCAGGGGTTTACATTGTTTCGCAAGGATAGAATGAACAGAAAAGGTGGTGGAGTCTGTCTGTATGTAAGAAGTGGTAAGAAAGTCAGTGTGAACGATGCCATAGTGTGTGATGATTCTGAGGAGGTGGAATCACTGTGGGTAGAATTACAAAAGGAGGGAAATACTGAAAAAATATTTGGGGTAATCTACAGACCCCCTAATATCACTGAAGAGATAGAAGTTCGGCTTCATAAACAGAGAGGGCCACCCGGGCAGGTACAGTGGTAATAATGGGAGATTTTAACTATCCAGATATAGATTGGGGTCCGGGGTTGGCTAAAACTACAAAGGGGCGTCAATTCCTAAATTTATTGCAGGATAATTTTATGGGTCAGTTTGTGGAGGACCCAACAAGAAGTAATGCCTTGTTGGATCTGATCATTTCCAACAACGCATAGCTGGTTGGTAATGTAACTGTGCGGGAAAACCTTGGTAATAGCGACCACAATATAGTTACTTTTGACTTAAAATGTAGAAAACAAAGACAGGCGGGGAAGGCAAAAACATATAACTTTAAAAAGGCAAATTTCCCTGGGCTGAGAGCTGCACTACAGGACATAGACTGGGGGGAGGTGTTGTCAAATACTGATACAGAAGGTAAATGGGACATCTTTAACCCCTTAAGGACCAGGCCATTTTATACCTTAAGGACCGGAGCGTTTTTTGCAATTCTGACCACTGTCACTTTAAACATTAATAACTCTGGAATGCTTTTAGTTATCATTCTGATTCCGAGATTGTTTTTTCGTGACATATTCTACTTTAACTTAGTGGTAAAATTTTATGGTAACTTGCATCCTTTCTTGGTAAAAAATCGCAAAATTTGATGAAAAAAATTAAAATTTAGAATTTTTCTAACTTTGAAGCTCTCTGCTTGTAAGGAAAATGGATATTCAAAATAAAACATTTTTGGGTTCACATATACAATATGTCTACTTTATGTTTGCATCATAAAATTTATGAGTTTTTACTTTTGGAAGACACCAGAGGGCTTCAAAGTTCAGCAGCAATTTGGAAATTTTTCACAAAATTTTCAAACTCGCTATTTTTCATGGACCAGTTCAGGTTTGAAGTGGATTTGAAGGGTCTTCATATTAGAAATACCCCATAAATGACCCCATTATAAAAACTACACCCCCCAAAGTATTCAAAATGACATTCAATAAGTGTATTAACCCTTTAGGTGTTTCACAGGAATAGCAGAAAAGTGAAGGAGAAAATTCACAATCTTCATTTTTTACACTTGCATGTTCTTGTAGACCCAATTTTTGAATTTTTGCAAGGGGTAAAAAGGAGAAAATTTTTACTTGTATTTGAAACCCAATTTCTCTCGAGTAAGTAAGCACATACCTCATATGTCTATGTTAATTGTTCGGCGGGCGCAGTAGAGGGCTCAGAAGGGAAGGAGCGTCAAATGGTTTTTGGGGGGCATGTCACCTTTAGGAAGCTCCTATGGTGCCAGGACAGCAAAAAAAAAACCACATGGCATACCATTTTGGAAACTAGACCCCTCAGGGAACGTAACAAGGGTTAAAGTGAACCTTAATACCCCACAGGTGATTCACGACTTTTGCATATGTAAAAAAAAAAAATAAAAAAATAATGTTTTACCTAAAATGCTTGGTTTCCCAAAAATGTTACATTTTTAAAAAGGATAATAGCAGAAAATACCCCCCAAAATTTGAAGCCCAATTTCTCCCGATTCAGAAAACACCCCATATGGGGGTGAAAAGTGCTCTGCTGGCGCACTACAGGTCTCAGAAGAGAAGGAGTCACATTTGGCTTTTTTGAAAGCAAATTTTGCTCTGGGGGCATGCCGCATTTAGGAAGCCCCTATGGTGCCAGAACCGCAAAAAAACCCCACATGGCATACCATTTTGGAAACCAGACCCCTCGGGGAACTTAAAAAGGGGTAAAGTGAACCTTAATACCCTACAGGTGTTTCCCGACTTTTGCATATGTTAAAAAAAAATTTTTTTTTACCTAAAATGCTTGGTTTCCCAAAATTTTTACATTTTTAAAAAGGGTAATAGCAGAAAATACCCCCCAAAATTTGAAGCCCAATTTCTCCCGATTCAGAAAACACCCCATATGGGGGTGAGAAGTGCTCTGCTGGCGCACTACAGGTCTCAGAAGAGAAGGAGTCACATTTGGCTTTTTGAAAGCAAATTTTGCTCTGGGGGCATGCCGCATTTAGGAAGCCCCTATGGTGCCAGGACAGCAAAAAAGAAAACACATGGCATACCATTTTGGAAACTAGACCCCTCAGGGAACGTAACAAGGGATAATGTGAACCTTAATACCCCACAGGTGATTCACAACTTTTGCATATGTAAAAAAAAAAAAAAAAAATTTACCTAAAATGTTGGTTTCCCAAAAATTTTTGATTTTTAAAAAGGGTAATAGCAGAAAATACCCCCCATAGTTTGTAACACAATTTCTCCCGAGTACGGCGATACCCCATATGTGACCCTAAACTGTTGCCTTGAAATACGACAGGGCTCCAAAGTGAGAGCGCCATGCGCATTTGAGGCCTAAATTAGGGATTGCATAGGGGTGGACATAGGGGTATTCTACGCCAGTGATTCCCAAATAGGGTGCCTCCAGCTGTTGTAAAAGTCCCAGCATGCCTGGACAGTCAGTGGCTATCTGGTAATACTGGGAGTAGTTGTTTTTCAACAGCTTTAGGCTCCGTTTTGGAAACAGTGGCGTACCAGACGTTTTTCATTTTTATTGGGGAGGGGGGCTGTGTAGGGGTATGTGTATATGTGTTTTTTACTTTTTATTTTATTGTGTGTTAGTGTAGTGTAGTGTTTTTAGGGTACAGTCGCACGGGCGGGGGTTCACAGTAGTTTCTCGCTGGCAGTTTGAGCAGCGGCAGAAAATTTGCCTCAGCTCAAACTTGCAGCCGGATACTTACTGTAATCCTCCGTCCATGTGAGTGTACCCTGTACGTTCACATTGGGGGGGGGGGGGGAACATCCAGCTGTTGCAAAACTACAACTCCCAGCATGTACGGTCTATCAGTGCATGCTGGGAGTTGTAGTTTTGCAACAGCTGGAGGCTCCGTTTTGGAAACGGTGGCGTACCAGACGTTTTTCATTTTTATTGTAGGGGTATGTGTATATGTAGTGTTTTTTTACTTTTTATTTTATTGTGTGTTAGTGTAGTGTAGTGTTTTTAGGGTACAGTCGCACGGGCGGAGGGTTCACAGTAGTTTCTCGCTGGCAGTTTGAGCTGCAGCAGAAAATTTGCTGCAGCTCAAACTTGCAGCCGGATACTTACTGTAATCCTCCGCCCATGTGAGTGTACCCTGTACATTCACATTGGGGGGGGGGGGAACATCCAGCTGTTGCAAAACTACAACTCCCAGCATGTACGGTCTATCAGTGCATGCTGGGAGTTGTAGTTTTGCAACAGCTGGAGACACAGGTTGTGAAACACCGAGTTTGACAACAAACTCAGTGTTTTGCAACCAGTGTGCCTTCAGCTGTTGCAAAAGCTACAACCCCCAGCATGTACGGACAGCGGAAGGGCATGCTGGGTGTTGTAGTTATGCAACAGCCGGAGGCATACTACTTTGGCTGGGGATGCTGGGGATTGTAGTTATGCAACAGCTGGAGACACACTGGTTTGCTACTTAACTCAGTGTGCCTTCAGCTGTTGCAAAACTACAACTCTCAGCAGTCACCGACTGCCAACGGGCATGCTGGGAGTTGTAGTTATGCAACCAGCAGATGCACCACTACAACTCCCAGCATGCCCTTAAGCTGTTTGTGCAAGCTGGGAGTTGTAGTTACACAACAGCTGAAGGTACACTTTTCCATAGAAAGAATGTGCCTCCAGCTGTTGCAAAACCATAAGTCCCAGCATGCCCATAAGTGCATGCTGGGAGTTGTGGTGGTCTGCCTCCTCCTGTTGCATAACTACAGCTCCCAGCATGCCCTTTTTGCATGCTGGGAGCTGTTGCTAAGCAACAGCAGGAGGCTGTCACTCACCTCCTGCTGCTGCTTGATCGCCGCACAGGTCAGTCCCGCCGCTGCCGCCGCCGTCGCTCCTGGAGCCCTGATCCCAACATTAACGGCGGGGATCGGAGTCCCCAGCACCAGGGGTGCACGTCCCGCACCCGCTCACGTCCTCCGGAAGAGGGGCGGAGCGGGTGCGGGAGTGACACCCGCAGCAGGCGCCCTGATTGGTCGGCCGGTAATCCGGCCGACGAATCAGGGCGATCGTGAGGTGGCACCAGTGCCACCTCACCCCTGCAGGCTCTGGCTGTTCGGGGCCGTCTCTGACGGCCCCGATCAGCAAGTAATTCCGGGTCACCGGGTCACTGGAGACCCGATTGACCCGGAATCGCCGCAGATCGCTGGACTGAATTGTCCAGCGATCTGCGGCCATCGCCGACATAGGGGGGCATAATGACCCCCCTGAGCGATATGCCGCGATGCCTGCTGAACGATTTCAGCAGGCATCGGGCACCGGCTCCCCTCCGGCTAGCGGCAGGGGGCCTGGAAAGGACAGGACGTACTCCTACGTCCTCGGTCCTTAAGGACTCGGAAACGGGGGCGTAGGAGTACGTCCATTGTCCTTAAGGGGTTAAATCAACTCTAAATAACTATACAGCTAAATATATACCAAAGGGGAACAAATATAAACGATTAAAACTAAATCCTACATGGCTGACAAATTATGTTTAAAAGAGCAATAAACAACAAAAAAATAGCCTTCAAAAAATACAAATCTGATGGGTCAGCGATAACATTTAAACAGTACAAAGAGCTTAATAAAATCTGTAAAAATGTAATAAAAACAGCAAAAATTCAAAACGAGAGACAGGTGGCCAAAGAAAGCAAAACTAATCCTAAATATCTTTTTAGATATATAAATGCAAAAAAAACAAGGACAGAGCATGTAGGACCCCTTGATAATGATAATGGGGAGGTTGTCACAGGCAATCAAGAGAAAGCGGAGCTACTGAATGGGTTCTTTAGTTCTGTATACACTATGGAAGAAGGAGCTGACATTGGCCAGGTCAGTGCTGGTAACACATCATGTAATGTACTGAACTGGCTTAATGTAGAGATGATACAAGGTAAGTTAAGTGATATAAATGTAAGCAAATCTCCAGGGCCAGATGGATTGCACCCAAGAGTTCTTAGAGAGGTAAGTTCAGTAATATCTGTACCCCTGTTCATGATATTTAGAGATTTTCTGGTGTCTGGTATTGTGCCAAGGGACTGGCGCAAGGCGAATGTGGTGCCAATCTTCAAAAAGGGCTCTAGGTCTTCCCCAGGAAACTATAGACCGGTAAGTTTAACATGCATTGTGGGTAAATTGTTTGAAGGACTTATAAGGGATTACATACAGGAATACATAGGGGATAATTGTATTATAAGTGATAACCAGCATGGGTTTACTAAGGATAGAAGTTGTCAAACCAATCTAATTTGCTTTTATGAAGAGGTGAGTAGAAGCCTTGACAGAGGAATGGCTGTGGATATAGTGTTTCTGGATTTTGCTAAAGCATTTGATACTGCCCCTCATAGACATCTGACAGGTAAGTTAAGGTCTTTGGGTTTGAAGATTTTAGTTTGTAACTGGATTGAACACTGGCTCATGGATCGTACCCAGAGAGTGGTGGTCAATGATTCGTACTCTGATTGGTCCCCGGTAATTAGTGGTGTACCCCAAGGTTCAATACTGGGCCCGCTCTTGTTTAATTTATTTATCAATGATATAGAGGATGGTATTAACAGCTCTGTTTCTATCTTTGCAGACGACACCAAGCTTTGTAGCACGGTACAGTCTATAGAGGATGTGCATAAGTTACAGGATGACTTGGATAGACTAAGTGTCTGGGCATCCACTTGGCAAATGAGGTTCAATGTGGATAAATGTAAAGTTATGCATCTGGGTACTAATAACCTGCATGCATCGTATGTCTTAGGGGGGATTAAACTGGCAGTCACTGGTAGAAAAGGATCTGGGTGTACTTGTAGATCACAGACTACAGAATAGCATGCAATGTCAGGCTGCTGCTTCCAAAGCCGGCAGGATATTGTCATGTATCAAAAGAGACATGGACTCAAGGGACAGGGACATAATACTCCCCCTTTATAAAGCACTGGTACGGCCTCATCTGGAATATGCTGTTCAGTTTTGGGCACCTGTCCATAAAAGGGACACTGCGGAGTTGGAAAGGGTGCAGAGACGTGCGACTAAACTAATATGGGGCATGGAACATCTTAGCTATGAGGAGCGATTAAAGGAGTTACAATTGTTTAGTCTTGAGAAGAGACGTTTGAGGGGGGATATGATAAACGTATATAAGTATATTAATGGCCCATACAAAAAATATGGAGAAAAACTGTTCCAGGTTAAACCCCCCCAAAGGACGAGGGGGCACTCCCTCCGTCTGGAGAAGAAAAAGTTTAGTCTCAAGGGGCGACACGCCTTCTTTACCATGAGAACTGTGAATTTATGGAACGGTCTACCTCAGGAACTGGTCACAGAAGGAACAATTAACAGCTTTAAAACAGGATTAGATACATTCCTGGAACAAAATAACATTAATGCTTATGAAGAAATATAAAATCCCATCCCTTCCTCAATATCGCGCCACACCCCTACCCCTTAATTCCCTGGTTGAACTTGATGGACATATGTCTTTTTTCGACCGTACTAACTATGTAACTATATATATGGGTGTATGTGTGTGTATGTATATATATATATATATATATATATATATATATATATATGTGTGTGTGTGTAAAGATGAACAAGCTTGTTCATCTTTACACACATATATATATATATATACATACCTTGAGGTCTGTCTTCTCTATTCTACTCTATACTACTATTTTTTGGCACGTAGGGTACGTGCAACACAAGTACCTCGGCATATATTATAGTGTGAGCCCCCCAATCTCTTTTTCTTTTTTCTGTTATGATAAACTCACCTGTGCATCATGTGTGGCTAAAGTGTTTTCTGCTGAAGTACCATCCTTATGATCCATGCAGGAAATGATTAGGATGGATATCCAAAATTATTTCAAAGCGGCTAACATTCCTTCATATACCGCTACCCCTCCTCCTCCTGATGCCCCTTTTACAGGATCAGATGAGAAAGGAATTATGGATTCAGCAGAATCTGATGAAAATTCCTTTTCTATAAAGGATGCTATTTCTGGGAGACACTTTTCTCATGCAGAGGACACATGGTTTAATAAAAAAAAATGTCCGCCTAGCTATGAATATTAAAGGTCCCAAAGAAACTCATTCTGCACAAGATATTATGTTCGAGGGGTTAGAACCTAGGAAACTGAAAGTTTTTCCTGTTCATAGATGCATATCCTCATTAATTAAAAAAAGAATGTGAGAACCCAGAAAGAAAGGCTTTTCTTCCAAAAGCATTGAAAAGGAAGCTTTTGATGATACAGAATGATCTGAATGGGAAAAAGTTCCTAAAATGGATGTGGCCATATCTAAGATCTCCAGTAAAGGGGCCCTCCCTTTAGAGGATTTAGGAGTACTGAGAGATCCAATGGATAAAAAGACAAACTTTTTTTATGCAGATCTTGGGAGGCTTCTACAGCATTTTTTAAGCCTAATGAAGCAGCCTCTTGGGTGGCCAGATCCATGATACTTTGGTTAGACCAACTTTCTGCAGACATACAAAATGAATAATTAATAAATGCTTTGCCATTAATTAAAAAATCCACTGCATTTCTAGCTGATGCCTCATCAGATGCATTAAGACTTAAGACGCTAGATCCACAGCCCTGTGAAATTCGGCCCGTAGAGCCCTTTGGTTGAAATCCTACCCAGTGGATGTTGGAGCTAAACATTTGCCTACTTTGCCTGTTCCCAGACCTAACAGATCTTTCTTTTCCGGTAAGAAATCCAGAGGTCAGGCCTGGAAATCGGATGAAACAGCAAAATTGCGATTTCCCAAAAAAGACAAAGGGTTACAGTCAACCTCAGGTGCCAAAAAATTTGGTCAACGATGACTATTTGGGACGAGTTGGAGGCAGGCTGAGAAATTTTTTTGTCAGAATGGGAGCAAATTTCCAACAGCTCCTGCGCCTAGAATTTCTCAGTCTTCCTCCAACTCTCCTAAAGATTGCGGCAAGTCACGCAGGTCCTTAAGGCCAGTTGGCATTACAAAAAAAAGTTTTTTGTTCCAGTACCTCAAAAAGAGAGAGATCAGGAGTTTTACTCCCCTCTCTTCCTTGTAAAAAGGCCAGACAACACATACCGCACAATAATACATTTAAAACAGTTACCTCACTTACCAAAAATTGAAGATGGAGACAGTCAAATCTACCATAAATCTGCTCACAAAGGACTGCTTCATGGTCTCGCTAGACCTCAAAGATGCTTATTTGCATGTACCAATTGTTACGCCGACCGCTCCGGGTCCCTGCTCCTCCCCGGAGCGCTCGCGGCGTTTGTCTCCGTGCAGCGCCCCGGTCAGACCCGCTGACAGGGAGCGCTGCACTAGTGTCACCGGCGGGGATGCGATCCGCGTAGCGGGACACGCCCGCCCGCGGGTCGCATCCCAATCTCCTCACCTGCCCCGTCCTCTGTCTGCTCAGTCCCGGCGCGCGGCCCCGCTCTCTTGGGCGCGCGCCGGCTCTGAGATTTAAAGGGCCAGTGCGCCATTGATTGGTGCCTGGCCCAATCAGTACCTGCACCTGTGCCTTGCTTATAAAAACCCACTTCCCCTTCCTGTCCTTGCCGGATTTTGTTGCCTTGTGCCCTGTGAAAGCGTTTAGTGTGTTCCCAAGCCTGTGCACCCAGACCTTCTGCTGTTGCCCCTGACTGCGACTCTTGCTGCCTGCCCTGACCTTCTGCTACGTCCGACCTTGCTCTTGCCTTGTCCCTGTGTACCGCGTCTGTCTCAGCTGTCAGCTGGGGTTGAGTCGCTATCAGGTGGAACGACCTGGGGGTTACCTGCCGCTGCAAGTCCATCCCGCTTTGCGGCGGGCTCTGGTGAAAACCAGTAACCCCTTAGACTCCGTTCCCCAGGTACGGCACACGTCATCACCCCACTGACACAGAGGATCCACCACCAGTATCCTCGCTGCATACCTATCCGGATCCTGACACCAATGCATTTACGGATAGCTATAGATTTTGATTCAAAGCTTACTCCTCTTTAATTCAGAGCTCTTTCTTTCGGAATATCGGTAGCACCGAGAGTGTTTACTAAAATAGTGGCCGAAATGGCGGCCCATATAAGGGAGGGAGATTACTTGGACTATTTTCGATTAGAAACAGGAAGTAGAATTGTTTTTGGCCCACACTGTAGCTATTATAAAAAAAAATCAAAACTAGGATGGATTATAAACTGGGAAAAATCTTCCTTGTCCCAGGAAAGAAAAAGCTTTCTACCTAAAGAAAAAACACAAAAGATCCAACATGCAGTAAAGGAGTTACTCAGCCTTCACTCCTCCATTACTATAAGAAAAGGAATGTCAGTACTGGGGCTGTTCACAGCAGCAATACAGGCAGTACCTTATGCACACTTTCACTCGAGGGTTCTTCAAGCAAATCTTCTATCATGTTTGGATAGTTCGCAGACCCTTGGCTCCTTCCAGAAATTCTGAATCTGCTGTCACAGGGCCTATCTCACATCCATATGTGAAGAATCTTTATCTGACGGCTTGGCCTTTTGAGAGGATAATTCTGAGAAGTAAGGGTATTTCAGATTATGTAAATACCATCTTGCAGGCCAACAGGAAACCGGTTACTAACCAAATGTATTTTGGAAGCTGGAAGGCCTTTCTGTCATATCTTAATGAGCCTTTTTCAGGGATGTAGATTTTTTTTACAGTTGGTGTCACGATCACACCCTATCGGTCCAGCCAAGACATTAGAGAGAGTGTGATGGTGCAAGGGTTAAAGCCGCCAGACCTCTGGGTATCCACTACTAGTCCCAGCAAGTCACCAAATTAACCCTTAGATAAACGTGTTTTACCAGAGCTGCCTTCAGAAAGGTGAGCTCCTATATTTAGAGATCAAAGACCAGAGCTGATTAATGAAACATTTAATCTGATAAAAGGTATCACAGTGCCATGCATAAAAATAAACAAATGATATACAGTTACAAAAATGTATAAGAGTTTAGCAAGACAAGTTCAGAAAGCAAAAATGAAGTTCTTACAGCATGATGATATTAGCAGTCCATGAGAGAGAGTCCCAGCTGTTCTTAGGATGGTCTTGTCAGCTTGTTCCACAGCATTGAACACACTGACTCTGGCATTGTTAAATATTATATCTGCCTTTTTTGGAGGGAGACTCCATTCCCCCCTCCCCTCTGATCCCACCAGGGGGGGCATCTCTCTTCCTGGCCCTCTTATCTGGTTGATTATATGATGGGACCAGGGTGCATGACTTCAAAAGAGATGTAAACACACAGCCAGACCCCCTCAATAAAATGCAATACACAAAAGGACACACCGTCTGAATGACCTCTCACCCATGTCCTGGACAATCCATCACCCACAGTTATAATTATAATACACATATAGGATTTTAATAATCAGGTCTTGGGCCTGACAGTTGGTCTTAGACAAAGGTTTGAAGTTGGCCTAAAAGTCCAGATATCAGCCTTAGGTACCTTATGCAACACTAAGATTGCAGATCATCCTTGGATAATAAGAATTTTAAAGAGATTAAGAGACTCTCTCTATTTGTAAATTTCCTAGAAATACATTATGGGACCTGTCCTTAGTCTTAAAGGGGTTATCCAGGAAAAAACTTTTTAAACTTAATATATATATATATATATATATATATATATATATATCAACTGGCTTCAGAAAGTTAAACAGATTTGTAAATTACTTCTATTAAAAAATCTTAATGCTTTCAGTACTTATGAGCTTCTGAAGTTAAGGTTGTTCTTTTCTGTGCTCTCTGATGACACGTGTCTCGGGAACAGCCCAGTTTAGAAGCAAATGCCCATAGCAAACCTATTCTAAACTGGGCGGTTCCCGAGACACGTGTCATCAGAGAGCACTTAGACAGAAAAGAACAACCTTAACTTCAGATGCTCATAAGTACTGAAAGGATTAAGATTTTTTTAATAGAAGTAATTTACAAATCTGTTTAACTTTCTGGAGCCAGTTGATATATAAAAAAAAAATTTCCCCTGGATAACCCCTTTAAAAGCTTTTCTGACCTTGAGCCAATTGAGTCAATCCCTTTGAGAAATCTGGTTCTTAAAACAGCCTTATTAGTGGTAGCAGTCACTACAACCAGAAGGGTAGGGGATTTATCTGCTTTGTCTAGTGAAGAACCTTACACTAAAATTTGGGAAGACTGTATTATTTTTCTCCCAGATCTGGCATAGCTTTCAAAGGTAGTTTCTACCTTTCATGTATCCCAGGGTATAGTACTACCATCTTTGAGTGCCAATCCTTCAAATTATGAAGAAAGATCTTTCAATTGTTTAGATGTTTGAAGAGAGCAGGTGATTTTCTAAATTCTCTGGTTCTATATAGATACTGAAGAACACATCATCTAACATCAAATCCATTGAAAGATCTTTCTTTATCATTTGAAGGATCTCTGCTCTCTTTGTTCAGTTTTCAGGAAAAAACAGTAAGGCAAGCAGTAGTTCATTAGCTACATGGGTTAGACACGCCATCTCTATATCTTACTCATCTTCTGGAGTTTCCCCTCCTGCAGGTCTCAGGGCCCACTCAACTATAGCTGTAGCCTCCTGGGCTGAAAGGAGGGGTGTCTCCTATAGACCAAATCTGTAGGGTGGCTACTTTGTCTACACCGCATACTTCTTTTTTCGTCAATACAGGGTTGACGTTGGGAGTTCTTCTTCTCTTGCTTTTGGTCGCAAAGTCTTGTAATCTGTTATCCCACCCTAATTTGGTTATCTCTGATATTCTCTCAGGTGGTGCTGTGATGGCGACCGGGAATGTCTGTAATTACTCACCGGTAATTCTTTTTCCCTGAGCCATGACAGCACCAGGGCACTCCCACCCTATTCTTTCTGGTGTTGTTTTCTACACTTGGTGGGTGTTCACTCTTTTCTTTTAAAAGTATATTATGTTTATTGTTTTGTGTACTTGCTAATATAAGAAGGCTCTTCTGGTCTCAGAAATTCACTGAGGCCGAGGAGGAGGGTTCTTTTTTATCCTCAGGTTTCCTGTCCCTATGGTTCTTTCAGGTTGTGTTGTCATGGCTCAGGGAAACAGAATTACCAGTAAGTAATTACCGGCTTTTTTTTGTTAATTCCTGCTATGTTATAGAAAAGTTTTATTTAAAATAAAAATGTAATATCAATATAATATATCGCCAAGGTTAATGGGATATAATTAAAATATAAATATTATATACTATTTTCCCTTATTTCCTTTTCTTAGTGTTAACATGTACTCTTCTTTAACTATGCAAATTTTGCTGTTTAAGTGTTCCCAACACAGGGTTAATAATACAAGGATTTATTCAGTATATTATTATTGTATCTCAGTGCATGCAACAATGGCGACAACTTCAATACATTATACTTGTTACAGTACTTGTTACACTACAATACAATATCTTACCCACCCACCTAAGTACACACTAATACACTCACACAAGCATGCAACCCAAGGACAGCTTTCTGTCCCTGAGGCTATAGGGGCTTGTTATACCAATGAGTGCGTCAATGCAGGGTATAGTTAAAAGGGAAAGAAGGAGTTAATGCAGGGTGTTGGTAGACGGGTGGACAGCTGGGCTGGGACAAGTGGGACAGCTCCATCCCCTACACTCCCTGGTTCTATGGGGATGTTGTCCGGTTTGTGACGGAGCAACAGCTGGAAGGACTGAAACCTGACCTGTGGACGCCAAAGACTATCTACAAGCTCATCCGAACTAAAGACTTGTTGGAGCTGGTCCCGGGGCTCCCCACGGCAGAGACTGGATGGACTAATGTGGCTTCAAAGCTGCTTACCAATGGACATAAGGACTTTTCATGGATGGCCATTAAGGGAGGTCTGTCTCTCAGGTCATTCATGCATGCCCGCGACCTATGCAGAACCCGGTACTGCCCCCGGTGCCCCTTTGTGGAGGAAACATCTTTGCACGTGTTTTGGCAGTGCCCCTTTGCACAGGGTCTGTGGGATGCCCTTGAACATGAACTCGCAGACTCTGTAACCAGGAACAGCCTATCGTACCATTCTGCGCTTAAAGGGGTACTCCGGTGAAAACCTTTTTTCTTTTAAATCAACTGGTGGCAGAAAGTTAAACCTATTTGTAAATTACTTCTATTAAAAAATCTTAATCCTTCCAATACTTATTAGCTGCTGAATGCTACAGAGGAAATTCCTTTCTTTTTGGAACACTGATGACATCACGAGCACAGTGCTCTCTGCTGACATCTCTGTCCATTTTAGCAACCATGCATAGCAGATGCATAGCAGATATATGCTAAGGGTAGCATGGTGGCTCAGTGGTTAGCACTGCTGCCTTGCAGTGCTGGGGACTTGGGTTCAAATGCCACTAAGGACAACAATAAATAAAGTGTTATTATTATTATAATAATGTCAGCAGAGAGAACTGTGCTCGTGATGTCATCAGAGAGCATTCCAAAAAGAAAAGAATTTCCTCTGTAGTATTCAGCAGCTAATAAGTACAGGAAGGATTAAGATTTTTTAATATAAGTAATTTACAAATATGTTTAACTTTCTGCCACCAGTTGATTTAAAAGAAAAAAGGTTTTCACCGAAGTACCCCTTTAATGGTCTGTGAGTCCACGACGTGGAGGCCATCCAGGAGGCCTGGCGCCTTTTATGAACTGTTTTAAGGACGCAGTGTGGCTTGCCAGTAACCGCCTCATGATCAACAGGGAGAACATGTACTCCCGGGACTGCCGCTGGTTCATCAGGAGCCTGCTCAGAGACTATTCCATCTTGGACAGTCCGGCCATCAATGAAGAAGAGTGAAGACTCCTCTCCTTCCCCCATGTCCCCCTAAAGGTATAGCCCAGTAGTTCTGCCCCTGTGATCCGCCCCCTCACTCCCCCCCCCCCCACACAGTCAGCCACGCCCCTACCCCAATCACAGATTATATTGTTTGGTTTTTCGATTTCTTGTGCTTTTCTCTTACAGGATTGAGCAGAGTGTTAGGGTAGCATGAAAAACAAAACAACGTAGTCTCAAGGTGATAACAGGTGCTCAACCCCAAGTGCAATTGTGCACTCATACAATGGGGTAGAGGACCCGCACCTATGGACAAAAGTGGGGTTTCAATCCTGTGGTGAATATATACAATGATATTAGCTAATCCTCAAAACTGATGTAAAAATGAGATATTAGCCAGTATATCCTTATATGAAGGACATACCTGAGCCCGCACACCACACCAAGGTTTCTCATGTGATGCGGGACCTAACCACTAACCTTTTTTGCCTGGCCAGATGCATAGAACCAGGAACCAGATATACAGCAGCCTAAGGTCCAACTTGCAGACTGCTCCCCAGTCGCCTCCAGTGTGAAATCAGCACACATACAATGGGAGGGGGAGACAGGTTACAAGCCCCACCCTTGCTGGTCTATATATGGCAGGCCTCACAGGTGAAACCCCCAACGCTACCCAATAAGATAAAAGGGTGCATTGGTATAAGCCTTAAAAGACGCTTGCCGGCTTATATTTGCATGGACATGGCTATAGCAGGAAACTCAACCCCAAGTGCAATTGTGCACCTTCGCTGGGGTGGAGGCCCTGCACTTGTCAACCGTTGCTAAGGGCGATGTCCCCAGCAAAAATTGCATACAATGGAGAATGCCTGCAGACGGTCACAAGTACCACAATCACATCCTGACACCTGATAAACGTGTATATGGATGCAAACAACATGACTAACTTTAAACAGAAAAACAAAACAACGTAGTCTCAAGGTGATAACAGGTGCTCAACCCCAAGTGCAATTGTGCACTCATACAATGGGGTAGAGGACCCGCACCTATGGACAAAAGTGGGGTTTCAATCCTGTGGTGAATATATACAATGATATTAGCTAATCCTCAAAACTGATGTAAAAATGAGATATTAGCCAGTATATCCTTATATGAAGGACATACCTGAGCCCGCACACCACGCCAAGGTTTCTCATGTGATGCGGGACCTAACCACTAACCTTTTTTGCCTGGCCAGATGCTAGGTTATGGTAGCATGCCCTGCGATGTATAGCTCAGGGAACCTTTGCTGTGTATCGTACTCTCACACTTTGTGTGATTGTAATTTATTGTATGACTTGTAATGACTGAACGAACAATAAAGCTCTTTCAATAACTGAAAGGGGCTAATGAGTCAGAGGATAGGAGGTTAACCCTTTCGTCTGGTTCCAGTGTCCCCTCCGCCCGCCTCCCCACACACACCACCTTATAAGTAAAACAAAACAAAGTAAGAATAAGAGTAATTTATAATCACTTTCCGCCCTCCCCCCTTACCCCTCCCCATGGCAGAAAAAAAAGAGAAAATAAATAAATTAAAAAAAAACATTTCATCACTTTATCCGTTATCTAAGATTCTCCATCAAACACATTCTCTCTCTCTCTACTCTTCTCTTTTCTTCTCTTCTCTTCTCTTCTCTCTCTCTCTCTCATATGAAATTTAGACAAACATCCAGCCATAGCTGCCCAACTGGTTCTTCTTTAGACATCCATTTTTTGGCCACCAGTAGTCTTATTACAAATTGGATTTTCCTTTTAGAATCTTATCCATCCTTCTTCCTTCCGTTCTTCCTCCTCCTAATATCCAAGATATCAATTTATCCCCCTCCTCCGACTCTAACCTTACTTCCACCATCCTTACCATCTACTCATAGTACATATGGAAGAACCCCTTTCCTTTACTCTCACATCTTGATTATTTATATTTTCTACGTTTATCCATTCTTCCCAAAAGCTGTGGTGTATAATACAATCTATGTGTGTTAAAAAATTGTGTAATCCTATGTGAACTATTTTTAATGATGTTCAGGTTCTCTTCCCAGATCCCCCTCCCATTCCTTTTCTGTTCGGTTTCCTATATCCTTTTTCCATTCCCTTATACTAAAGTGCCTTTCTCCCTTATTTTTGACATCCACCATTATTTTATACATCTTCGAGATAATTTTTTTTCTGTGCATTCCCTTAAAACCTCAATCATTGGGCAGTCATAAATGATCAATTCCTCCATATATATATTTTTTTTAACTGCCTCCCTTAGCTGTGCATACCTAAATAGTGACATCATGTTATTAGGAATTCTGTATTGTGTACTCAGGTCCTCAAATGTTTCTCAAATGTTTCTCTCCTTCAAAACATTGTGCTACAAATTTCAAATTATATTTACCCCAAAATCACTATTCCTGCCTCTCTAATTCTTTAAATCTTGTGTTATTAAATAATCTCGTATACTCCAGTGACCCTTTCACCTTCATTACTTTTTTCATTTGTTCCCATACTTTACCCACCATTTCTCTTATAGGCTCCTGTCCGCCCAATTTTAACTCTAGAAGTTCTCCCATATCCCCACACACCTCTTTTTTTCTCCTTTACCATGTTAACAATAGAATTTATTCCTTTCTATTTTTTTTTACGTACCTCAACTGTGCTGCTATGTAGTGTAGTCTGAAATCTGGAACAGCTAATCCTCCATTCTTCACTCCCTTACTTAAATGGCTTAATTTCATTCTTGTTTTTTTCCCTTTCCAAACTAGTTCTGTTTTCATAGCTTTGCTTTCTTAAAAAAATTGTTCTGCCAACCATACCGGTTAAAACAAATGGTATCTGCGGTAGGATTATCATCTTTAGCAGGCCAATCCTTTCCGCCATACTAAGACCTATCCAGATTCTTATTTTTCCGTTTATCTTTCTCAAAATGGGCCAAACATTTAGTTCTGGATATTTAAAAAATTGCCTTCCCACATTGATACCCAAATAATTAAATGTTTCCCAATCTCTTATCTTGAGTCTCTCATGGGACATTTGTTTGTCTAGTGGCATTAGTACCATTTTAATCCAATTTATACTCCGCCCCGATTTATTCACAAATTCTTCTATTTCCTCTATAATCTCCTTTATTACCTGTTGCGTATTTCGGATATAAAGCAGAATATCGTCTGCGAAGAGTGATCCTCTGTCCCCCGACACCCAAACCCCTCTACAGTTTTCATGTTTCTAATCCTTATTGCCAATGGTTCGATATATAGGACAAAGATATGAGGGGACAGAGGACAGCCTTGTCTAGCACCTCTAGTCAGCTGAAATCCTTCTGATTGGACACCATTTATCAGAACTGCTGCCCTTGGAGAGTCATACAGAATTCCCATCCATTTCTTAAATTCTTCTCCGAACCCATACATTACAGCCCAGAGGTAGGACCACTCCACCCTGTCGAAGGCCTTAACAGCGTCCAGCGACAGGATGGAGCAGTCGCCCCCCCCCCCTGTACACTGTAAGTGCTCCCGCTTAGAGCCTGCATTTTTATTCATCCTGCCTTGAATCCTGGAGTCCCTGACCCCACAAACCCGACTTAGGACCCATACTATGGCCCCTAAACCGGATCCTGCAAAAAATAAGGACCGCTCAGCTGTAGAAAAGCTCCGGGACTATGCCCGCGCAGAAAAGCAAGATGGCGCTGGACAGGCCGGGGTGCGTGCTCTGCCGGCGGACGCAGAGGGACAGGATGCCCCACCGCACGAAGAGAGCTCGGACTCCCCTGAACTGATCCTTCGGGAGGTGAGCAACGCTCTTCTGCTGGCAAGATGGAGGAGGTCAGGGTGGATGTTGGCCTCCTCTGGCAGGACTTTCAGAATCTGCGGGATCGGGTGGTGGAGACGGAGACTCATATCTCCACACTGGAAGACCCTAACCTTCCTCTCTCCGTGCGGTACAGGAGCAGCTGGAGTCGGCCCGTCAAAAGAACGACGACCTCGAGAACTGGCTGCGCCAGAACAATATCCGGGTGATCGGCCTCCCGTAACAGCCTACGTAGAGCCCTGGATTAGGGAGCTCTTCCCAGACGTCGTCTTCTCCGCTGCCTATGCTGTTGAGAGAGCACATCGCGTACCATCAAAGCCACCCATACCTGGTGCACCTCCTCGCCCGCTGCTAGCGAGATTCCTCAACTGCAACGACCGGGATCTAATTCTCCGCACCGCCCGGTGGCTGCCAGAAATCGTTGTGCACAATGCTAAAGTGTCCATCTTCCCGGACTTCTCCTCCGACCTGTAACGCAAGAGGGCCTCGTTTACTTCTGGCAAGGCTGCGAGAGAGAGTGGAGCTGTATTCTATGGCTTACCCTGCCCGGCTTCGGATCATGGACGGAGACCGGGCGGTATTCTTCACTACCCTGCAAGACGCAGATGACTGGCTGAGTCGCCGGCGTTGATCCTGCTCCCTTTGGAGATTGATTCTGGATGCTGGATGCTGGATTCCTTCCCTGTGTGGCCCTGGTCCATCCTCCCCCCCCCCCCCCCCACATGGTATACATGGTATGAACCGCGGCCTTACTCCATGTCCTGAATTCTCCCATGATGCCAGTTTACTGATTGCCGGAATCCTCTCCTTCTGGAGTGGAGTGGGGTGCTTGATGGACGCTCTCCAGTTTGTGGGGTGGGGTGGAATGCTCTCCTTAAGTCGTGTTCCTAAAGCCCGGGGGTTTATGTCTTTCCCTTCTACCTCCCATCCCTCTTCTGGTCCATCCCCAGCTTTCGTTTCCTTGTCCTTTTTGGGTTCTCTCCCCCTTCCCCCCCCCCCCCTTTTTTTATTTTAATTTTTTCCCCCCTTATCCCCTTTTTTTTCTTCCATCCCTTCCCTTTATTCCTCCTCTGATTCAGAGCTCCTTTTCTTCTCCCCTTGTACCCTCCTGCACACCTGACAGTTCCGGCCCTCAGTCCTCCTTTGTCCCCTGAACTTCCCCCATTGTTCTTTCTCCCTGTTCCCATGTCTCCCATCTTCTCCCCATTTCTCTTCTCTTGGCCCTCCTGTTCCTTCTCCTCCTTGTGTCCCTGTGCTTTCTCTGGTCCTTATTCCCCTGTGTCTTTTCAAGGACTCCCATAAATGACATGCTTAACCCCTTAAGGACACAGGGTGTATCCATACTCCCCCGTTTCCAAGTCCTTAAGGACACAGGGCGTGTGGATACGCCCTGCGCATTTCCGGCCCCAGACGCTAGCCGGAGGGGAGCCGGTGCCGGATGCCTGCTGAAATCGTTCAGCAGGCATCCCGGCATATCGCCCAGGGGGGTCCCCCATGTCGGCGATGGCCGCAGATCGCTGGACAATTCAGTCCAGCGATCTGAGGCGGATTCCGGGTCAATCGGGTCTCCGGTGACCCAGAATTACTGGCTGATCGGAGCCTCAGAGACGGCCCCGAACAGCCATTGCCAGCAGCGGTGATGTGGCACCGGTGCCACCTCACGATCGCCCTGATTCGTCGGCCGACCAATGATTTCCCGGCCAAACAATCAGGGCGCCTGCTGCGGGTGTCACACTCGCAACCCGCTCCGCCCCTCTTCCGGAGGACGTGAGCGGGTGCGAGAAGAAGACCCCAGGTGCTGGGGACCCCGATCCCTGGCGTCCCTGTTGGGATCGGAGCCCCAGGAGCGACGGCGGCGGCGAGGGACTGACCTGCGCGGCGGCGTTGAGCAGCAGCAGTAGGAGGTGAGTGACAGCCTCCTGCTGTTGCTTAGCAACCGCTCCCAGCATGCAAAAAGGGCATGCTGGGACTTATAGTTTTGCAATAGCTGGAGGCACATTTTTTCTATGGAAAAGTGTACCTTCAGCTGTTGTATAACTACAACTCCAAGCTTGCACAATCAGCTAAAGTGCATGCTGGGAGTTGTAGTGGTGCATCTGCTGGTTGCATAACTACAACTCCCAGCATGCCCATTGGCTGTCGGTGACTGCTGAGAGTTGTAGTTTTGCAACAGCTGAAGGCACACTGAGTTAAGTAGCAAACCAGTGTGTCTCCAGCTGTTGCATAACTACAATCCCCAGCATCCCCAGCCAAAGTAGTATGCCTCCAGCTGTTGCATAACTACAAGACCCAGCATGCCCTTCTGCTGTCCGTACATGCTGGGGGTTGTAGCTTTTGCAACAGCTGAAGGCACACTGGTTGCAAAACACTGAATTTGTTACCAAACTCGGTGTTTCACAACCAGTGTGCCTCCAGCTGTTGCAAAACTACAACTCCCAGCATGCACTGATAGACCGTACATGCTGGGAGTTGTAGTTTTGCAACAGCTGGATGTTTCTCCCCCCCCCCCCAATGTGAATGTACAGGGTACACTCACATGGGCGGAGGTTTACAGTAAGTATCCGGCTGCAAGTTTGAGCTGCGGCAAATTTTCGGCCGCAGCTCAAACTGCCAGCGAGAAACTACTGAGAACCCCCGCCCGTGCGAGTGTACCCTAAAAACACTACTCTAACAAAAAATAAAATGTAAAAAACACTACATATACACATACCCCTACACAGCCCCCCTCCCCAATAAAAATGAAAAACGTCTGGTACGCCACTGTTTGCAAAACGGAGCCTCCAGCTGTTGCAAAACAACTACTCCCAGTATTGCCAGATAGCCACTGACTGTCTAGGCATGCTGGGAGTTTTACAACTGCTGGATGCACCCTGTTTGGGAATCACTGGTGTAGAATACCCCTATGTCCATCCCTATGCAAGTCCCTAACTAAGGCCTCAAATGCGCATGGCGCTCTCACTTTCGAGCCCTGTCGTATTTCAAGGCAACAGATTAGGGTCACATATGGGGTATCGCCGTACTCGGGAGAAATTGTGTTACAAATTTTGGGGGGTATTTTCTGCTATTACTCTTTTTAAAAATGTAAAATTTTTGGGAAAACAAGCATTTTAGGAAAAAAATATTTTTTTTTTTTTTACATATGCAAAAGTCGGGAAACACCTGTAGGGTATTAAGGTTCACATTACCCCTTGTTACGTTCCCCGAGGGGTCTAGTTTCCAAAATGGTATGTCATGTGTTTTTTTTTTTTTTTTTGCTGTCCTGGCACCATAGGGGCTTCCTAAAGGTGACATGCCCCCCAAAAACCATTTGTCGCTCCTTCCCTTCTGAGCCCTCTACTGCGCCCGCCGAACAATTAACATAGACATATGAGGTATGTGCTTTCTCGAGAGAAATTGGGTTTCAAATACAATTCAAAATTTTCTCCTTTTTACCCAAAAATTGGGTCTACAAGAACATGCGAGTAAAAATTTTCTCCTTTTTACCCAAAAATTGGGTCTACAAGAACATGCGAGTGTAAAAAATGAAGATTTGGAATTTTCTCCTTCACTTTGCTGCTATTCCTGTGAAACACCTAAAGGGTTAATAAACTTACTGAATGTCATTTTGAATACTTTGGGGGGTGTAGTTTTATAATGGGGTCTTTTATGGGGTATTTCTAATATGAAGACCCTTCAAATCCACTTCAAAACTGAACTGGTCCCTCAAAAATAGTGAGTTTGAAAATTTTGTGAAAAATTCCAAAATTGCTGCTGAACTTTGAAGCCCTCTGGTGTCTTCCAAAAGTAAAAACTCATACATTTTATGATGCAAGCATAAAGTAGACATATTGTATATGTGAACCCAAAATTTTTTTTATTTTGAATATCCATTTTCCTTACAAGCAGAGAGCTTCAAAGTTAGAAAAATGCAAAATTTTCATTTTTTTCATCAAATTTGGGGATTTTTCACCAAGAAAGGATGCAAGTTACCATACAATTTTACCAATAAGTTAAAGTAGAATATGTCACGAAAAAACATTCTCGGAATCAGAATGATAACTAAAAGCATTCCAGAGTTATTAATGTTTAAAATGACAGTGGTCAGATTTGCAAAAAACGCTCTGGTCCTTAAGGTGTAAAATGGCCTGGTCCTTAAGGAATTAAGCAGGTTCTCCCCACTAGATGGAGCTGTTGCTCTATTGCTGCTTTCTCAGCACTGGAAACGTTTGGCTTTTTTATGTTTTTGTTTGTCCCCTGTACTAGTAGGGGGCTATCCTCTTCAATTTGTACCTTACCTGTGGAGTACACCATTCATTACTATAATGCATTACCACCTGTGTGCTTTTTCTGTCTTCTCGGACCCATGTATGTTTGTCTTGGTTTGTTGGTATGGCTGGAGGATGTGGGTGCTGTATGTCTGTGTCCTTTCACTAGCTGTTGTACGTTCACTCTATTGTCATGGCGGATCTTAGGCTAATGTCATGGAATATCCGGGGGGCCCGCACCCTGCGCAAACGTACGTTAATATTTTCCCATATTAGGAGTTTCCTCCCTCATGTGGTTGCATTGCAGGAGACCGATCTCACTCCTGATAGAGCTCACCAATTTACTAAACCAAGGGTTCAATGGTCTCAGCACTCCTTCCATATGTCTTTTTCTAGGGGTGTCTCCCTCTTGATCAATAGGTCGGTGAGGTGGGAGCCCATCACGGTACATAGG
This sequence comes from Hyla sarda, assembly GCF_029499605.1. Lineage (NCBI taxonomy): Eukaryota > Metazoa > Chordata > Amphibia > Anura > Hylidae > Hyla > Hyla sarda. The sequence continues at coordinate 124,739,894 of NC_079193.1, forward strand.
GACTCGCAGGGTTGCTACATCTATGGATGAGGTTCAACACTGATAAATGTAAGGTAATGCACATGGGGAGGACACTTAGGACGACTGACATAGAAAAGGACTTAGGAGTCTTAGTTAACAGTAAATTTAGCTGTAGTGACCAGTGTCGGGCAGCTGCTGCCAAGGCTAATAAAATCATGGAGTGCATCAATAGGGGCATAAATGCCCATGACAAGGAAATAATTCTACCGCTGTAAAAATCACTAGCCAGACCACACATAGAATACTGTGTACAGTACTGGGCACCAGTGTACAAGAAAGATATAGTGGAGCTGGAGAGGGTTCAAAGATGGGCAACCAGAGTAATACGGGGAATGGGAGGGCTACAGTACACGGAAAGATTATCAGAATTAGGGTTATTTAGTTTAGAAAAAAAGAAGGCTTAGGGGCGACCTAATAACTATGTATAAATATATCAGGGGGCCATACAGAGATCTCTCCCATGATCTATTTATACCCAGGACTGTATCTATAACAAGGGGGCATCCTCTACGTTTAGATGAAAGAAGGTTTCTACACCAGCACAGACCGGGGTTCTTTACTGTAAGAGCAGTGAGACTGTGGAATTCGCTCACGGAGGAGGTGGTCATGGTGAACTCTGTAAAAGAGTTCAAAACGGGTCTGGATGCATTTTTGGAGAGTAATAACATCGCTGGTTATGTATACTAGATTTATAGGGACAGAACGTTGATCCAGGGATTTATTCTGACTGCCATATTTGGAGTCTGGAAGGAATTTTTACCTCTAGTATGAGGGTTTTTTGCCTTCCTCTGGATCAACTCAGTAGGGACTCAGTAGGGATATAGGTTGAACTTGATGGACTCTGGTCTTTTTTCAACCTCATGAACTATGTGTTTGCATAGCGCTGTTACTTTTTCTGCTGGTTACCCTTCTGCACGTGTGCTCTGTATGGGAGACTTTAATATGGTGTCGAATCCGGCAATGGATCGTCATAGTATTAGGGGGGTCCCTATAGGTGTGAGGGATACTCCTCTTTCCCTGTTCTTGGAGGATGTTGGCTGGGTAGATGTTTTTAGGGCCAGACACTCTCAGATTAGACAATACTCTTGTCACACCCTGGGTCAGAATGCGCTGTCCATAATCGACCTTGCTTGTGGTAATTCTCTTATTCTCTCCCAGGTCTCTGCGGTCTCCTATGAACCGTGAGCAATATCTGACCATTCCCCATTATTGCTTAATATCTCCATGGACTATTCTGGTACACCGCGTAGGTGGAAGATCCACCCTTTTTGGCTAGACCAAATAGGCCCGAATGATCGTATCCCGGACCAGCTTCAGGTATTCCTCCAGGCTAATCTCCCTGAAGGTTCCCCAGTACTGGTGTGGGAGACGTTAAAGACGTACCTGCGGGGTTGCTTACGTTCTACCATATCTTTTATTAACAAATCTACATCTAGAAGGGAGGAGGATTTGGCCAGACTGTGCGCTGATTTGGAGGCCCGAAATGTGGCGGACCCATCCCAGACTAACAAAGTGGCTTGGCTACATGAGGGGCGGCAATATATGCTGCACCTCCATGAAAAGGCTAATAGGAAATTGTTTTTTACCAAGCAATTTTACTTCGAACACGGCAACCAATCCAGTAAACTGTTAGCTCCTATTGTTAGGCAGAATTTGTCTGCTGCACAGATTCTTTAAACTTAAAGCCCCGAATGGGTCCGAACTACTGGGAGTGGATGAAATGACGCAATGTTTTTTTCTTCCTTTTACTCTAACCTTTATTCTTCACAGGTGCAGTATGATGTTGCAGAGCTTACTATTTACCTGGACGGCATTGATTTCCCTATTTTATCTGATGACGACAGGGATATGTTGGATGCCCCTCTTACTTTGCTGGAAGTGCAAGACGCTTTGTCAAGTATGACCAAGGGTAAATCTCCGGGCCCAGACGGCATACCCTTGGAGGTTTACCTGAGGTACTCAGAAATTCTTCGCCCACCCTTGCTTGCCATGTTCGTAAAGGCTTTTGCTGATGCTACCTTACCTGTTACCTATGTACGAGGCGACCATAGTTGTCCTCCTAAAACCTGACAGGGATCCTTATCGGCCGATTTCCTTGTTAAATTTAGATGACAAAATTCTCACAAAAGTTTTAGCTAACAGGTTGAATCATGCCATATTGTCTATAATACATCCCGACCAATCTGGCTTTATGCCGGGTCCAAACTGCCGTCCAGGTGGGGTGTGATCTGGGTGGGGACTGGGCCTTGTGTCTTTAGATGCCGCCAAGGCCTTTGATTTGGTGGAGTGGGGTTATTTATTGGAAGTACTCACCAGGTTTGGTTTTGGTCCTGCCTTTAGGAAGTGGGTCTCTCTCCTCTACCGGTGTCCACGGGCTCAGGTCCTGGTTAATGGTGCTTGCTCTCTCCCATTTACTTTGGGCAGGGGTATGCGTCAGGGGTGCCCTCTGTTCCCGCTCCTGTTTGCCGTGGCCGTGGAGCCCCTTGCTCTGCGTATTCGACAGGACCCTGGTTTCTGTGGAATGTCTGTGGGGGATAGGGAGGACCGTATAGGCTTATATGCCGATGATATGGTGCTGTTTCTCTCAGACCCGGTCTTCATGTTCCCCTATACTATGGCCTTGATGGATAGGTTTGGATATTTCTCTGGTCTGTATATCAATTGGAACAAGTCTGCGGTGATGCCACTTTTGTCTAGGGATTGGCCCCCTTTTATGTGTGGTCTTCCAGTTGTTACGGAGTTCAAGTACTTGGGGATATCTATTCACAGGGACCCTGCACTCGACCTATCTGCTAATATCCTCTCCTTACTCCCTTATGTTAGATCTAAATTCCGAGTATGGGCCACACTGCCGTTGTCTGTAACTGGCCGCATTAATCTTATTAAGCTTATAATCCTACCCAAATGTCTGTATATGCTGGAGCATGCCTCTGTACCTGTCCCCAAATCTTTCTTTGACTCTCTTCACTCTCTCCTCTCCCCTTTTATTTGGGGCCCCAATAGACCCAAAATACGCCTTACTACATTGCAGCGCCCCAAATTGGAGGCAGGTATGTCTCTCCCCGAATGTATCTCTATTACTTGGCGGGCCAGTTGCGTTACATAGTTAGTACGTTCGAAAAAAGACATATGTCCATCAAGTTCAACCAGGGAATTGAAGGGTAGGGGTGTGGCGCGATATTGGGGAAGGGATGGGATTTTATATTTCTTCATAAGCATTAATGTTGTTTTGTTCTAGGAATGTATCTAATCCTGTTTTAAAGCTGTTAGTTTTTCCTGCTGTGACCAGTTCCTGAGGTAGACTGTTCCATAAGTTCACAGTTCTCATGGTAAAGAAGGCGTGTCGCCCCTTGAGACTAAACTTTTTCTTCTCCAGACAGAGGGAGTGCCCCCTCGTCCTTTGGGGGGGTTTAACCTGGAACAGTTTTTCTCCATATTTTTTGTATGGGCCATTTATATACGTTTATCATATGCCCCCTTAAACGTCTCTTCTCAAGACTAAACAATTGTAACTCCTTTAATCGCTCCTCATAGCTAAGATGTTCCATGCCCCATATTAGTTTAGTCGCGCGTCTCTGCACCCTTTCCAGCTCCACAGTGTCCCTTTTATGGACAGGTGACCAAAACTGAACAGCATATTTCAGGTGAGGCCGTACCAATGCTTTATAAAGGGGGAATATTATGTCCCTGTCCCTTGAGTCCATGCCTCTTTTGATACATGACAATATCCTGCCGGCTTTGGAAGCAGCAGCCTGACATTACATGCTATTCTGTAGTCTGTGATCTACAAGTACACCCAGATCCTTCTCTACCAGTGACTCTGCCAGTTTAATCCCCCCTAAGACATACGACGCATGCAGGTTATTAGTACCCAGATGCATAACTTTACATTTATCCACATTGAACCTCATTTGCCAAGTGGATGCCCAGACACTTAGTCTATCCTAGTCATCTTGTAACCTATACACCTCCTCTATAGACTGTACCGTGCTACAAAGCTTGGTGTCATCTGCAAAGATAGAAACAGAGCTGTTAATGCCATCCTCTATATCATTGATAAATAAATTAAACAACAGCGGTCCCAGTACAGAACCTTGGGGTACACCACTAACAACTGGCGACCAACCAGAGTACGAATCATTGACCACCACTCTCTGGGTACGATCCATGAGCCAGTGTTCAATCCAGTTACAAACTAAAATTTCCAAATCCAAAGACCTTAACTTACCTGTCAGATGTCTATGAGGGACCGTATCAAATGCTTTAGCAAAATCCAGAAACACTATATCCATAGCCATTCCTCTGTCAAGGCTTCTACTCACCTCTTCATAAAAGCAAATTAGATTGGTTTGACAACTTCTATCCTTAGTAAACCCATGCTGGTTATCACTTATAATACAATTATCCCCTATGTATTCCTGTATGTAATCCCTTATAAGTCCTTCAAACAATTTACCCACAATGCACGTTAAACTTACCGGTCTATAGTTTCCTGGGGAAGACCTAGAGCCCTTTTTGAAGATTGGCACCACATTCGCCTTGCGCCAGTCCCTTGGCACAATACCAGACACCAGTGAATCTCTAAATATCATGAACAGGGGTACAGATATTACTGAACTTACCTCTCTAAGAACTCTTGGGTGCAATCCATACGGCCCTGGAGATTTGCTTACATTTATATTACTTAACTTACCTTGTACCATCTCTACATTAAGCCAGTTCAGTACATTACATGATGTTTTACCAGCACTGACCTGTCCCCAATGTCAGCTCCTCCTTCTTCTCTAGTATATACAGAACTAAAGAACCCATTCAGTAGCTCCGCTTTCTCTTGATCGCCTGTGACAACCTCCCCATTATCATTATTAAGGGGTCCTACGTGCTCTGTCCTTGGTTTTTTTGCATTTATATATCTAAAAAAATATCTGGATAGTTAAAATCTCCCATGATTACCACTGTACCTGCCCGGGCGGCCCTCTCTATTTGTTTATGCAGCCGACCTTCTATCTCTTCAGTGATATTAGGGAGTCTGTAGATTACACCAAGTATTATTTTTTCAGTATTTCCCTCCTTTTGTAATTCTACCCACAGTGATTCCACCTCCTCAGAATCATCACACACTATGGCATCGTTCACACTGACTTTCATACCACTTCTAACATACAGACAGACTCCACCACCTTTTCTGTTCATTCTATCTTTGCGAAACAATGTAAACCCCTGCAGATTGACAGCCCAGTCATGCGAGGAGTCCAGCCATGTCTCAGCGACCCCAACTATATCAATATGTTCCTCCAGAATCAAGGCCTCAAACTCCACCATTTTATTTGCTAGGCTTCTGGCATTTGTGAACATACACTTTACATTTCCATCCTTTCTGTTATTGGGGTTAATGGTATTCAAGGGTGTAAGTTTTATTTTCCTATGAAGCCTATTCCTATTAACTATTCTAACTCCTCCCTCCGCTCCACCCCCAGGTACATTTATAGTTCCCACCTCTCTATCTACACTATCTTTCCCCTCTTTGCTGTAGGTTCCCTCCCCCCAAGTCCCTAGTTTAAACACTCCTCCACCCTTCTAGCCATCTTCTCCCCAAGCACAGCTGCACCCTCCCCATTGAGGTGCAGCCCGTCCCTACGGTAGAGCCGGTAACCGACAGCGAAGTCAGCCCAGTTCTCCATGAACCCAAACCCTTCCTTCCTACACCAGCTTCTGAGCCACTTGTTTACCTCCCTGATCTCCCGCTGCCTCTCTGGTGCGGCTCGTGGTACTGGTAGTATTTCAGAAAATACTACCTTGGAGGTCCTTGCCTTAAGCTTGCGGCCTAAGTCCCTGAAATCATTTTTAAGGATACTCCACCTACCTCTTACTTTGTCATTGGTGCCAATATGTACCATGACTGCTGGGTCCTCCCCAGCCCCGCCCAGCAACCTGTCAACCCGATCCGCGATGTGCCGAACTCGTGCGCCAGGCAGACAACACACTGTTCGGCGATCCCGGTCTTTGTGACAGATCGCCCTGTCTGTCCCCCTAATAATTGAGTCCCCCACCACTAGTACCTGTCTGGCCTGCCCTGTACTCCTCCCTCCCTCCTTACTGGAACAAACACCCCCCTGGCGGTCAGAGGCAGTATCCTGCTGCAGTTCTGCTAGCTCTGTAATGGCATCCCCCTCATCTGCCAAGCGGGCAAACTTGTTGGGGTGTGCCAGTTCAGGACTAGCCTTCCTTACACTTTTTCCCCTACCCCGCTTTCTAACTGTAACCCAGCTAACTGCCTGACTGTCCTGCAACTCCGTCCCACTGTCCTCCCCCACCTCTACTCCCGAGAGTTGCCTGCTCAGTGAGCAGGAGACTCCTCTCCATGTTGTTAATGCTTCTCATTGTTGCCAGTCGCCCCTCTAGATGCAGGATCTGGGCTTCCAAACGGACAACTAGCACACATCTCGGACAACAATATGCACCCTCAAACTGTTGTTCAAGGATTGCATACATTGAACAGGATGTACATTGGACTGCATTTTCCAATATGGAGGCCATCTAGTTATGGGGATTTCACAAATGTATAGGCAAAAACAGACAGTCAAAATTACACTTCAAATTTTTTATAGACCTTGTGGGTTCAGAAATTAACACTCACAGCGATCTCAACCTCCTGCTTTCAAACTCCTGTTTTTGTAACTCCTCTTTCACGCCCCCTCTTACACAACAACACTCAGAAGAGCAAGCTCTCAATAAGAGTCCCAAGCTAAGATTTATACACCCAATCTACTCCTCCTCCCCCTAGAGGTGGAACAGAGAAAAAAAAAAAGAAAAAGGGTGTTTAAACTCTAACAGTTATCCCACTATGTGCAAGAGAGAAAGACTTACACAAAATATGAATGTGGACTATAGGAATTCGCACCCACTCCACAGATTCACTCCGCACAACAGATAATCACAGTTTTTGAAACTCCTCTTTCACGCCCCCTCTTAAACAGCAACACTCAGAAGAGCATCAGGAATTGGTTTGTTGAGGACAACATGCCGAGTCCGGAGCAGTCATTGACTGGATTTATCCCATCCCTGACCCCGCGACTCCTGTTAGAAAGTCCCACCCTAGGTGGGCGCACGTATCTACCTCTCCATAAACTAGCTGTCAAGGTCTTGCAGGCTGCAAAGACGATCTATGGTTATACTGATACGCCCTCGGACACCCCTCTACGGCTCACCGATCTCCACTTTCCCTCTTATAGGTGTTCTGCGGTCACAGGGTCCTGGGGGGATTGTGTCAATCCTGTACACACCTCTTATTCAGGCCAAGATTTCCCGTTCCCAGTTGCCGGCTGTTCGGCATTGGGAATCCCACATTCCTAATATGTCTAAGGATATTTTGGATGACATTTTCTCCTCACATATGCTGGTGTCCCCAGCAGCTAATAACAAATTGATTCATTTGAACATTATTCATTATGTCTATATCACTTCCCTTGGATTGTATAGAATGGGTCGTTCTGACTCGGATGCTTGTCTTCACTGTGGTACTGCCAGGGTGGATTTCTGGCATCTCATTTGGGCCTGCCCCTTCATTGAGTCATTCTGGCACGAGGTTCTCCAACTTCTCGCCACCCTCACCACGTTCGCATCTTTTTGAGGGAAACTCTGTTCATGGCTAGGAAAGCTATTGCTCTCAAGTGGATGGACCCCGGCCCTCCTACCTTATCCCAGTGGAAGGCTCTTGTTAATGCTATAATACCTTTTTTCCATTTGGTTTATAAAAATAGGAAATGTCCAGGTAAATTCCTCTCTGTGTGGGTTGGATGGTGCTCCTCCCTGTCCACCCAATGTTCCTACTCCTATGTGTCTCCCTAGGGTCCCATAATTGCATCCCAGGGACCAAGAGTGATTGTTTTGTGTTGTTATCCATATGTGTCTTTTCTATGTCTTATTTGTCAGTCTTCTGTACTACATCCTCATGCATGGGTCTGTTGTGTAGACATTAAGGTGACACCTACTCACCTCTAGGTCGTACTCCACATTAGTGTTATCGGTGTGTGTTCACAGATTATGGTTTACCTCAGTTTATGTTCTTTTTACTGTTTTTGTTATACTGCTCGAAATACTGCACTTTATGATAGATAACATTGTTGTATACATTCTGTTCAATTGCATTGAACTCCATGAGCCTTGACCTATTGTATTATGTACTGGACTTTGTTCACTTTCATGGGCCTGTCGGCTGATCTTTCCTTACTTTTCAATAAAACGAATGAAAAAAATGAAAAAAAATATTATTATTTATACCTTCCTACTACCTCTTCCCATTCTTTTCTTTCCTTTTCCAGCCCTGTTGCTACAAAGGGCTCTTCTGCTTCCTCTACTTTCTTCCTCATCTCTTCTTCCTCCATCTTAGATTTTTTTCTTCATCCTTACGATTCTCTCCTTACAGATTCCTGGCAGTACCGCCTTAAAAGCATCCCAAACCATCACCTCCATCCCCCTCAAAGTATGCTTTTATTTTATCCCCTACCTCGCTATCCTCTCCTCACACTTCTATCCAGAATGGATCTATTCTCGTGTTTGTATGACATGTTTTTTTTATTTACCATTTGAAGCATTACTGGTGTATGGTCAGATATATTCTGGGACTCGTATTTTATACTCTCTCTCCATGGCGTGATCTCCTTGTCCCCAATTATCATATCAATGCGGGATATTGTTTCCTTAGATTTATTATAACATGAATATACTCTCAAGTCTGGGTTTTTCTCTCTCTCCAGTAATCCACCCATCCTAATTCCTCCATCATTCTTTTGAATCCTGTTGTTCCACTACTTAAATGTTGTCTCCCTATCCTTAGTACATCTTTCCCTTCATCCATTACTGCATTGATATCTCCCATCACCAAAATTGGGATACCCTCTTTATCATTGGCAAATCGGCATAATTCCTGAATACTCCTAGTGAAAAGGGGGGTGGCACATAGACTAAAGTGAGCAGCAGTAATTTCCCCTCCCAGTTTAATACCAGGAATATGTATCTTCCTTCTTTGTCTATTTTTGAGTTTAACACCTATATTTAGCCCTTTAAGTATTAACACACTTACCCCTCTAGAATAACAGGCATGTATTGAATGGAATTGGTTTTCAATCCACTTCCTCTGCATGCTCTGTATTTTATCTTTTGTCAGTGTGTCTCTATTAGACAGATAATACCTGGTAGATGTTTATCAATTACTTTATAGACTGCCGCATGTCTCGGGGAGAGAGAGAGAAAACCATCCTCAATGGCATTGAGAGAGAGAGAGCCATCATCAATGGCATTGAGAGAGAGAGAACACCATCCTCAATGGCATTGAGAGAGAGAGAGAGAGAACACCATCCTCAATGACATTGAGAGAGAGAGAGAGAACACCATCCTCAATGGCATTGAGAGAGAGAGAGAACACCATCCTCAATGGCATTGAGAGAGAGAGAGAACACCATCCTCAATGGCATTGAGAGAGAACACCATCCTCAATGGCATTGAGAGAGAGAGAGAACACCATCCTCAATGGCATTGAGAGAGAGAGAACACCATCCTCAATGGCATTGAGAGAGAGATTTTTTGACAATTCTCTATCTCGTGCTCCCCACCTGGTTAGCCAGCCAGGTTAGCTTATACATTTTTCCCCTTAAGATACATCAATATATTTATTTACTTGTTTACAGGAGTAAATAATTTATTAAATTTTACCTGATCCCTTCCTTTTCCAACCACTCATTTGCTTCCTCTACTGAGGCAAAGAACCATGACTTATCTTTATATATCACTCTAACTTTGGCCGGAAATAACAATGAATACCTAATATTTGCTTCTCTTAGCCTCTTTTTAACATGTATAAAGGTTAACCTCTCCTGCTGTGTTGCCCTCGAGTAGTCTGCGTAAAATTTTTTGTTACCATTGATTTCTCTATCTGCCCCTCTAGCTGCTCTCAAAATTATAGCTCTATCTGTTGCCGATAGCAACCTAACCAGAATAGTTCTCGGATGAGCCCCTGATAAGGGAGGTTTTGACGGGACCCTGTGTTACATAGTTACATAGTTACAACGGTCGAAAAAAGACATATGTCCATCAAGTTCAACCAGGGAATTAAGGGGTAGGGGTGTGGCGCGATATTGGGGAAGGGATGGGATTTTATATTTCTTCATAAGCATTAATGTTATTTTGTTCCAGGAATGTATCTAATCCTGTTTTAAAACTGTTAATTGTTCCTGCTGTGACCAGTTCCTGAGTGTTCTCTTTCTGCTTCGAAAAAATCTTATATACCTTGTCCATCAAAGTTTTTCAATATCCAATTTTTCACAAACCCTCAACAATCTTCACCTTCTGATTTTTCTGGGATCCCAACTATTCTTACATTCGATCGCCGTCCTCTAGATCTCTCACTTTGATATTCAATTCCTGACGTAACCTCACAGTTTACCCACCTTTCTCTCTAACTCATCTGTCTTATGCTCTATCCCTTTGGTTTTTTCTTCTACCTCATTCAGCCTTTCTCAAATTTTCTGGAAATCCTGTCTTAATATCACAGTGTCCTTTTTATTACTTCCCCTATCTGGTTTTTAACCTCCTTTATTGCTTCGTTTGTTTTTTCTACCCCCTCAAATATTTTGCTGAGCATTGCTTCCTCCTGAGTCTCTTCTGTCTCCTCTTCAGGGTTTTCCATTACTGCCCTCATTTTATTCCTTTCTACCTCTTGTTGGTTCACCAGGGGTGTGGAAATTAAAAAAAAAACTACTTGTCCAAGGGGCTAAAGCTGAACACAATCTACTTGTCCCTCAAGAAAATCCACTTGTCCTGTTAGATTAAATAATTTCAACCAAAATAGTCTGATCCCCCCCCACTAGACCACCAGGGATGGATATAAGATCCCTTTAGACACTGCTGACTGATGTGATCTAATGGGTTAATAGGCGATCGCAGTATGCCAGGATATTAGCGGCGGGAGAGCTGTAGATCCTCTTACGCCCGAGGCAACCACAGAAAAGTCTAGAGGTAACTTTTTGATCACCATAAAAAATTTCTCTTATGAAGTGACCAATAATGAACAATTCTGGACTATTTTTTACATTTACACCGTTCACCGTACGGTTTAATTAACATTATATTTTAATAGTCTGGACATTTCCACATGCAGCGATACCACTTATGTTTATTTTTGTACATTATTTTTATTTAAAGAAAATTGGAAACTTTTATTAGGAAAGGGGCTTATTCACATGTATACGCACTTTTTACAATATTTTAATCACTATTTTTCAGTCTCAATAGGGACTTATGTGTTACTGGGGGGTTCTGCTTCTCCAGTTTATGTGCTGCATTTTGTGTCAGAAAATGCTGGAAGTTGCATTTAGTTACTAGATAACTACAACTCCCAGCATGCCCTGATACAGCCTATGGTTCTGTGGGTGTTGCAGCATGTTGCACTGTATAGTAGTACAGTTAAGGTTATTGTAGGACATGCTGGGAGTTGTAGTTTTGGTTTGTGTCAGCTGCAGAGCCATAGGCTGTGTCAAGGAATACTGGGAATTGCAGTTAGTAACTACAACACCCAGCATGCCCTGATGCAGCCTATGGCTCTGCATCTGACCCGAACCAAAATTACAACTCCCAGCATGTTACACTTTATAGTTCTACAGTTTAGGTTATGGTGTAACATGTTGGAAGTTGTAGTTTTGGTAGGGGCGGGTTTGCGTGCATCTGTGGGACTCTTGGTTGGCGGGTGAGTATGAAGGGTGGGATTCTGGGGGTGCATTTTAGTGCGGGTGCCACTAAAAATAAATAAAATTAGATGGCACAACTGCCCTAATGCCCGACGTGACAGTCCGCTCCTATACAAAACATTCATGCATACACATATCATACATAGACCAGCCACTGCCCCCATATCATACATACACACACTGCCCCCCCACATCATACATTACATACACACACTCACACCATACATATACATCATACATACACCCACCCACCACTGCCCCGCCACATCATACATCACATACACACATCACACATACACTCACACCATACATATACACCATACATATGCACACATCATACATACACCCACCGCTGCCCCCCCACATCATAAATTACATACACACATACACACACACACCATACATATACACCATACATATGCACACATCATACATACACCCACCGCTGCCCACCCCACATCATACATCACACTTAGACATCATACACACATCACACATTACATACACATCACACATAGACATCATACACACATCACACATACACTCACACCATACATATCCACCAGTGTTTCCCAACCAGGGTGCCACCAGCTGTTGCAAAACTACAACTCCCAGCATGCCCAGGGCATGCTGGGAGTTGTAGTTTTGCACCTGCTGGAGGCACCCTGGTTGGGAAACACTGATATACACCATACATATGCATACATCATACATACACCTGCCGCTGCCCACCCCACATCATACATCACATACACACATCACACTTAGACATCATACACACATTATCCATTACATACACATCACACATAGACACACATCATACACACATCATACACACATCATACACTACATACACATCACACACAGACATCATACACACATCATACATTACATGCACATCACACATAGACATCATACACACATTATACATTACATACACATCACACACAGACATCATACACACATCATACATTACATACACATCACACATAGACATCATACACACATTATACATTACATACACATTACACAGACATCATACACACATTATACATTACATACACATCACACACAGACATCATACACACATTATACATTACATACACAACACACACAGACATTATACATTACATACACATCACACACAGACATCATACATTACATACACATCACACACAGACATCATACACACATCATACACTACATACACATCACACAGACAGACATCATACACACATCATACATTACATACACATCACACAGACATCATACACACATTATACATTACATACACATCACACATAGACATCATACACACATTATACACACATCACACACACATTATACATTACATACACCACACATAGACATCATACACACATTATACATTACATACACATCACACATAGACATCATACACACATCATACATTACATACACATCACACACAGACATTATACACACATTATACATTACATACACATCACACACACAGACATCATACACACATCATACATTACATGCACATCACACATACACTCACACCATACATATCCACCAGTGTTTCCCAACCAGAGTGCCTCCAGCTGTTGCAAAACTACAACTCCCAGCATGCCCAGGGCATGCTGGGAGTTGTAGTTTTGCAACAGCTGGAGGCACCCTGGTTGGGAAACACTGATATACACCATACATATGCACACATCATACATACACCCGCCGCTGCCCCCCCCACATCATACATTACATACACACATCACACATACACTCACACCATACATATACCACCATACCACCCTTCCTGCCGCCGCCTGCATTCTTGGTCTCCTCACCTGAGCCGCCATGAGTGGACATCAGAGCTGTAGTCACCGCCGTGTGAGGTGAGATTTCCGTCCTCCCCCTCCCCCCCTGCTCTGTGTTTTCCCCGTGCAAACTAGCAACCTCCCCGTGGTGGATTAGGTCCTGTGGAGACAGAGCAGGGGGAGGGGGAGGGATAGAGCTGAGTGCGGGGGATGGAGCTGTGCTCGTCCTTTCTCTCACCCTCCTGTGTCATCTGAGCTCCGTCCATCCTCCGAGAGGGGAGATAAGGGGGCTCTGCAGTCAGCTGGAGGCCGCCGCCCCCTCCATACACTCTGAGTGCCGGTGTGAGGTGTAGACTTCCATCTGCTCCTGCGTCTCACACCGGCAGTAAAGAAAAATAAGGGGGAAGTCTGTCTGTCCCTGCTAGCCCGATACAGGGCTAAATCTATGAACAATTCACTTGCCCGGCACCCAAAACTACTTGTCCAGGGCGTCGGGCGATAGAATTGCCTCATCCCTGTTCACTCTTTCCCCCCCCAGATTAAATTTTTTTCTCCATTGAGCCTCCACCCACCGCACCCTCTCCCTTCTCCTTTTGGCGGGTCAATGACCAGCCTCCTGACAGGCGGCCGGGCACCGAGTCGTCTTTTTTATTTTTTTTATTTTTATTTTTTTTATATCCCCTCCCATTATCTTAACCACCAGGAACTTTTGTAGCAGTAACACTTAGTTGCAGAACCAATTCATATATCTAAATTTAAAAAAAAAAGATATTAGCAAAATAAAGGGTCACTCCTTAATTGCGTAATCTAGAGCCCAACTCTGTCAGAATCCAGAAATGATTTAAGGATAGTAATAAGCCATTTTGTAATTTTTATCGGCTTCCATTTCTACGCAGTGCATTTTTCTGTAAAAATGACACCTTACATTTATTCTGTAGGTCCATACGGTTATGAGGATATAATTTACCTAGGTTTTATTTTATATTACTACTTTTTTTTTATTTTTATTTTTTTTTATAACTACATGCACCAAAATTAGTATGTTTAAAATTTTCATCTTCTGAACTTTATTTTTCCGCATATGGGGCTATATAAAGGAATATTTTTTTGTGCCATGGTATGTAGTTTTTATTGGTACCATTTTTGTTTTGATGGGACTTTTTGATCACTTTTTATAATTTTTTTAGTGTATACAAAATGACCAAAAAACCACAATTTTGGACGCAATTTTTGGTTTAATTAACATTATATTTTTATAGTTCACACATTTACACACATGGTGGTTTCACATATGTTTGTTTATTTTTGGAGTGATTCAAACGTTTATTAGGGAAGGGGTTAAAGGGGTATTCCAGGGAAAAAAATTTTTTTATAGATCAACTGGCTCCAGAAAATTAAACAGATATGTAAATTACTTCTATTAAAACATCTTAATCCTTTCAGTACTTATGAGCATCTGAAGTTAAGGTTGTTCTTTTCTGTCTAAGAGCTCAGTTTAGAAGAGGTTTGCTATGGGGATTTGCTTCTAAACTGAGCGTTTCCCAATACACGTGTCATCAGAGAGCCCTTAGACAGAAAAGAAGAACCTTAACTTCAGAAGCTCATAAGTACTGAAAGGATTAAGATTTTTTAATAGAAGTAATTTACAAATCTGTTTAACTTTCTGGAGCCAGTTTATATATACATTTTTTTTTTTCCTGGATAACCCCTTTTAAATCACATTTATTACCTTTTTTTTAAACCATTTTTTAGTTCCCATAGGGGAGTATTACATGCAATCTTCTGATTGCATACACTGTTCAATGCTATGCCATAGCATAGCATTGATCAGTGTTATCGGCGCTCTGCTGCTCCAGCCTGCTGAGCAGGCATGGAGCAGCAGATCAACGATCGGACGGCGAGGAGGCAGGTAGGGACCTTCCCCCATCCTTTCAGCTGTTCGGGATGCCGCTATTTCACTGCGGCGGTCCCGAACAGCCCGACTGAGCTGCTGGGAACATTTTACTTTCACTTTAGACTTGGCGATCAACTTTGATTGTTTGATTGTTGCATCTAAAGGGTTAATGCCGGGCATTACCGCGATCAGGCAATTCCGGCATTAGACACGGGTCCTGGCAGCTGATAGCCACTGGGACCACCCGGCTGTGACACAGGGTCAGCCCGTGAGCCCAAGTCATAGCAGGGGAGCGGGCGCAGGGTGTACAGATACGCCCTACGTCCTTAAGAGGTTAAAGGATAGGGTTAGACTGTGGAGTGTAAGCAGAAAGATAGTGGAGGTTACTAAGAGATGGAAATTGCTAAGTATAAAACTGGAAACCCTCTTCCTCCCAGCAACCTCTACTTCTGCCCCCAATCCACAGATTATCAGAGTGTTGGATCCTTGGTTCAGGAGATGAGGCAGGGCAGCTGTCTGGTGATGGTCTCTCTCTTGTGCCTGGACCCTCACTGACTCATGGAGCTGCCACCACCTTCTTTCCTCCTGAGTTTGGTTTATATTGCTAGCTTAACAGAGTGTCCTCAGACCCTCTTACCTGGCCAGATATCCCCAGGCACCAACACAGGTTTGGTGAGCACATGCCAGTGAATGTTTGTAGACAATGCCACCTGTGCGTTGGCTTTTCTCTAACCTTTCCAGATACCTCAAATGATACGTGCATGGGACAGGTTAGGTGGGCACATTCCAGGCTGTTTTACAACACACCCCAAAATATGCCCCTGGTCTAATGGCCATTATAATAGATTCCCAGAGGGTAAACAGATGGAAGGAGCCAGTTCACATTTTATGACATAGCTCAGGTGCTGTAAGAAATCTTCCTATAAACATTCCTAGGAAGGTTTTTTATAGGGCATAGGTTGATATAGATTGATATAAATATGATCGTATGATGCTTCCCTTCATAACCATTATAACATAAAGTAAAAAAATTCCAAAGTTTTGAAAAATTGTCATTTAGATAAAAAAAAAAAAAAGACTCCGTCCTTAAGGGGTTAAATGGGCACTCTCATTAAAACAAAATTTTGCTATTGCACTCCTTATGGTAAATAAAAAATATTTCTAATATACTTTGTTTAAAAAAAAAAATAAAAAAAATCTCAAGAGCACATTTTCCCCCCATCTCGTACACAGACTTTGGACCGAAGCCCAAACACAGGAAGTGCAGCCTGTAGTGCAGCCTATAGTGCTGTAGTGCCTCCAGGCTGCACTTTCTGTGTTTGGACTTAGGTCCAAAATCTGTGTATAAGATGGGGGGAAATGTGCTCTTGAGCTTTTTTTAAGCACAAATAAAACATAGAAAACTTAATTTTTTTTTTTAAACAAAGTATATTAGAAATATTTTTTATTTACCATAAGGAGTGCAATAGCAAAAAAATTTTTAATGAGTTACCCTTTAATGCAGTGGCCACTTTTCTTTATCTTGTTTTGTTTAGTAATGATACTTTGTGGGGTTCCATGGCATCTTATTTATTATATATTTGCAACCTCAAGCACTTTGGTTGGGGTTGTGTGTAAAATGAACAATACCAATTTACTAATACGAATACTAATTATATCTTTCAGCAAAAAAGGACATCCCACCTTCAGCTATTACAAGACCTATATGTGGGATCTTGGGTACAGTAAGATTAGTTGCAGGTAAGTAAATAAGAAAATGTTTTAAGAAAAATATAGATAACAAATTTAGTTGGACAACGTTTGAAATTAAATGGTCACTGTGGTTGTAAACAACTTTTATAGCCTGCTTACCATTGGTTGCTAAGGTTATTTAGTTGTGACAACCAGTATGATTACATAAGAAAATCTAGCACACACATTGTAAACAATAAGGCTAGGTTCACATTTGGTATTTTGGGCAGCATTTTTTGAAAAACCAGGAGTGGAACCATCACAGAGTAAAACTTTAATGGAAAGATTTATTTTTTATTTAAAAAAATAAAATAAAAAATTCTGTATATTGGACCCAGTTCTGGTTTTGTTAAAAATATTGACAAAAATGAACTCCAAAATGACTTTCAAACACTATAGCCAAAGTGCTATAGTAGTGTGGGGGGACACACTTTTCTTCACACCGCCCACCATAATTGACAGGTACCATGCCCCCTTTTCTGACAAAGCCTCTAGGCCACACTCCCTTTCTGTATAACCACGCCCCTTTTCTCTCACATTTACTGACCGCACACACACAGTTTCCTAAATGGAAGTGAATGATTTCAGTGTGGAGCCCTGTGTAATATGTGAATACATCTAAATGTTTATTAAAACATATATCGAATCATTTTCCTTACAGACATGTATAAATTTGTAAAGTTAAATACATTTTTATATATTGATTGAAACATATAGTGAATAATTTTCATAAAGATATGTTTTCTATTTTACATTACATTCGAAAAGTTAAAAACATAAATTTTTAGATATTCATTGAAACATATATTGAATAATTTTCTTAAATATCTGTTTCTTTTGTACAATATCAAAGGTAATTTATTCAGAGAAATCAAATTTTACAGGGATAAACAGACCAGTTTTTAAGATATGGATTTCTTTTAAGACAGCCTATTTGAACAGCTCTTCTATATATGTTACGTTTTTCTAATACACCCTCAAAAACTGTGTTTATACAGCTCTTCTGTGGTAAAGCTGTTTTAACAGAGTTTTTCAGCAAAAGCACATTTTTCCTGTACAGAAGCGACACATGCCACAGAGTAGGGAATTTTGGGGTACAGGCAGCTTGTGAGAAGTACTTTTCTTACTTTTAGGATTTCAAAGTGGTACCCATATGCGTTGTTTTTTCTATTACAGGGTGCGTTCACACTACGGAATTCTCGCGGAATTCCGCGGTGTGAACTTAACATTAGTGTGAATGGGTCTCCGCGAGACCCGTTCACACTGCGGAATTTCCGCGGCGGACAATTCCGCCGCTGAAATTGTTCAGCGCAAAGAAAGAACATGTTCATTCTTTGCGCGGATTCCACGAGCACTGCATAGCCGTCAATGGTGACGGCTCAGTGCCCCGCGGCCCTAGCGCCGAAGTATGCCAGGCGGCGGCCGCCAGGCGGAATCTCCGCTCGCGGAATTTAGCCGCGAGAATTCCATAATGTGAACACAGGTCATTCATGATATTGTACATTGCATAACGTTAAAGGGGTGATCCACCATAAGGTGATTTTAGTATGTAACAAGAAAAAAAGAGTGGTAGAGAGGCTCCTATTGACCTGGCAACCTGAGACTCAAGCTGCCCAAATAACACCTATACCCACGGTGTCAAAAAATGTGAAATAGAATACAGAAATTGGGGCACAGAGTCGTGAATATTAGGATAACGTATGTTTATTTCAGTATATAATGTATAAAGTTAGTATACTTGTGAACTGTGAATCACCGGGCCCTTGTGAATCAACAGAAACACAAAATGGTTTTTCAATGGTTAGTACAATAAAATTAAAATCATGGCAAATAAAAAGGGGTTATTACAATAAAATATGGCTTCAAAACACATAAAATAATCCTTTAAGTGTCCACACATCTATAGGAATGAAAGCAATGGTTTTGTAATTTGTAAAAATGCTGTGATTTCTCTGATATTCTTGGTTCGCTATTTCCACAATTATTTTGTATCCAGTTAGAATAAATAGTAAATGTCTTGAATGAAGCATCTCGCTGTTGGAGACACAGCCGTCTCCCAATTGTGCAGCGGCAGTGTTAAGTTCAATAAGAACAGCACTTTAAAAGTGTAGTCAGAATGGACACCTTCTGTAGATTGTGCTGATCGCCGGACGAGTCCCAGTCACTGGGCAGAGGGTGCGCTGCTAGAGACTTGGCCGTCTCAGATGTGCAGCGGCAGCAGTGGGCTCAGTCCGTGGATACTGCAGTGGTTCTCCGTTGCATGTGCGCTCAGGGCAAGGAGCGGGCGCCATTACTGTATTTCTTCTCGGCACTTCGGTGGCCGGGGCGCTTTAGCTCCGCCCACCCAGGGCCGCCGGAGCTTACAGGAGGCACGAATTGTCCTCCAATCAGCGCTGTGCACGCGATTGTAGGTGGCAGGGGCCAATCAGCAGTGCCTCTGCTCCTGGCACGCCCCTCTCTGGCTATTGGCTGTTTTTTTCTCCTTCTCTATCTACACTAGAGCAGAGTTCTCCTCACAGCAGCTGCCCTGGGGACACAGACTCAGGTGAGAGAGTTCTTTTTTCATTATGTCCATACCCAGAACTGTTCCTCCCTCTAAACAGACAACTGGAGCGTTAGTTTACCATTTTGTCAGTAAGAGCTGTGATTCCAAAATGCCTGGTTCTGCTGAACCCACTTGCTCTGCCTGCTCCACTGCTCCCCCTGGCACCCCCGGATGCTCTTTCAGTCCCGGTGTATTCGGCCGCCCCTCCAGCCTGGGTTTCTTCCCTATCCCAGTATATGGCTGACTTGACTCAAGTCTCCCGTTCGGTGGCTGAGGCCTCCCGTGACGTGGTGTCTGCCTTGAAGAGGTCTGCCCTACGCCGGCCCTCTAAAGGGTCCCCCTCCTCTATTCCACATGCTTCACGCTCTCACAAGCGTACTAGGGGTGCTTCTTCTTAGGGATCGACCGATATCGATTTTTTAGGGCCGATACGATAATCTGTGGAGGTTAAAGCCGATAGCCGATAATTTATACCGATATTCCGGTATAAATTATCGGCTGTTTCTCTCCCCTCCCAAAATTCCCCCCCCCCCACCCCGGAGCCGCTACAGATCATTGATTTAAAGCGGGCGCTTTAAATCAATGAACTGTAGCGGCTTTTGCGGTGCCAGAGACCGCCGCCGCCACTTGCTTCTCTCCCCCTTCCTGTATAAAGCCCCCCTGACTTATAATACCCCCGGTCCTGTGCCCCTCATATATAATGCCCCATGTCCTGTGCACCTCACATATAATGCCCCCTGAGAGTGCAGAACAGGGGGCATTATATGTGAGGGGCACAGGACATGGGGCATTATATATGAGGGGCACATGTCTGGGGGATTATATGTGGGGGAACATGATGGGGGCATTGTATGTGAGGAACACAGGACATGGGGCATTATATGTGGGGGTCACAGGACAGGGGGTATTATGTATGAGGGGCACATGACGGGGGGATTATATGTGGGGGAACATGACAGCCCACTCCTGTCATGTGCCCATATAATCATATAATGCCCCCCTGACTTATAATACACCCTGTCCAGTGCCCCTCACATATAATGCCCCATGTTCTGCCCCCTCAGGGGGCATTATATGTGAGGGTACAGGACAGAGGGTATTATAAGTCAGGGGGGCATTATATGGGCACATGACGGGGGGGCTGTCATGTGCCCCCACATATAATCCCCCCTGCCCTGTGTTCCTCACATATAATACCGTGCTGATATGTGCCCCTCACTTATATTTGCCCCCCTCACTTATAATTTGCCCGTCCATCCATACAGCTCCCGAGCAGTGCTCACCTCACACGCTGCTACGTTCTTGTACTGTGAGTGAGAGCTGCAGGGACGTGATCTCCGGGCCCGGCGCGATGATGTGATGTCATCACGCCGGTCTGCCGTGGATGGCGTCCCCGTGGCTCTCACTCCCACTGCAACAATGAAGCAAGCAAGAAAGGTGAGGGAGTGGAGGAGCAGGACAGCTGACAGCTCCTGCTCCACCATGCTGTCAGCTGTCAGGCAATTGCTCCGCACGGCAAAACAAGGCATGCGCACGAATCGCGGGACTTCAATGCCGACCTGAAGTTGAGGGCCGGGACTGAAGTCCCGCGATTCGTGTGCACACCTTTTTTCCGCATTATCGGCAGGTTAGAAGCAGATACCGATAACGGGGGAAAACGTGAATATCGGCCGATAATATCGGCCGTGCCGATAATCGGTCGATCCCTACGAAGGACTCTTCCATTGAGTCTTCAGGTAGATGTGGCTGCAACCCTCGTGGGTCCCGCCCCCCACCCCCCCCCCCCCCCCCCGTGTCATCTCGTCACAAACCTCGCTCCTCCAGAGGACGTTCCCAGAGTCGCCGCTCTGCCTCGCCAGAGCCGTGTACCCGATCAGGGTCACCCCCCTCCAGGGTGGCCTCCACTCGTTCACATTCTCCTGGTGAACTGGTGGATGAGGCTTCCGAATCGGCATCTGACTCGGATACAGTTGAAACGGTGAACTCATTGGTTGCGGCCATAAGAGACACCTTTCACTTAGAGGACCCAGGATCTTCGGACGTGACTCCTGAAGTATCCTTTCATCGTGCTAAACCAGCACCTCAAATGTTCAGCTCTCATGCTGAATTTGACACCCTTCTGGAATCTGCATGGAGACATCCTGACAAGAGGTTCCCGGGAATGTAGAATGTTCAAGCGCGTTATCCATTTGCCAAGGACCTTGTCTCAAAGGTGGTTTTCCCTCCCTCGGTGGATCCACCAGTTTCCCGCCTCTCTAAGGCTACTACACTGCCGCTAGCAGACGCGGCTGCCTTCAAGGATCCGACGGACAAGAAGGAGTCCTTAGCGAAGTTTGCCTCTTAAGCAGCAGGCTCTTCCCTGCTTCCCACCTTCGCCTCTGCATGGGTGTCCAAGGCCCTAACGGTTTGGTGCTCACAACTCCGTCAGGGTATCCTGGCGGGATCCTCCCCAGAGGATCTGTCTTCTTTGGTTCTCCAATGCTCTAAAGCTGGGGACTTTGTGTACAGCTTCTATGCAGTCAGCCCGTTGTGCTGCCTTTGCTGTTGGTCACCTAGCGTCCCTCTGCTGTTCCATGTGGCTTAAGGCGTGCGATGCGGATGCCACCTCCAAAAGGTCTCTCGCCGAGCTTCCTTTTACTGGTACCCGTCTTTTTGGCAAGCGCCTTGACGAGATTCTCTGAGGCGATGGGGGGTAAGAGTTCCTTGTTGCCTCAAAATAAGGCTCGCACTACTTCCCAGAGGAAGTCCTCTTCCTTCCGGTCCTTTCGGACTTTTAGCCACAATAAAGGGTCTGGGCAGGCACCTTCGCGGGACAAGAAGGATCCCTCATTCCGGGCGCCCATCTTGGACCTCAAGCGTCTCAACCGTCATCTTCTCATCCGCCACTTCCGAATGGAATCTCTCCGTTCAGTAGTGGCATCCATGGAACAAGGGGAGTTTCTTTCTTCGGTGGACATCAAGGGTGCCTACCTCCATGTTCCAATATTTCCCGGCCATCAGCGGTACCTCCGCTTTGCGGTACCGGAGGGGCATTTTCAAATCGTAGCTCTCCCCTTTTGTCTGGCCACTGCTCCTCGGGTCTTTACCAAGATCCTTGCGCCGGTGATAGCCCTGTTGCGGTCGAGAGTAGTCTCAGTGATCCCTACCTGGACGACCTTCTCATCAAGGCTCCCACCAGTGTCCAGACTCTGGAGAATGTGGATCTCACTCTCCAGACCTTGGATCGCTTCGGGTGGATGGTCAACCGGGACAAGTCTGTCCTCTCTCCCACCCAATCTCTGATCTTCTTGGGACTTCAATTCAACACTGCCTCTGCCCGGATTTGCCTTCCGCTGGACAAACGTCTTACTCTCCTGTCCGGGAGTCTGCTCCCTTCGGGCCCAGGTCCCAGTTTCCATCCGCATTTGCATGGAAGTCTCATGTCGGATGGTGGCGGCCATGGAGGACGTACAATTTGCCCAGTTTCATTACCGCCCCCTTCAACTGGCGATTCTCTCGATGGGACAGATCTCCTCTGTCTCTCGATCGCAAGATTGCTCTCCCTCGTCGGATCAGTCAGTCTCTGCACTGGTGGCTCTGCTCCCCCCTTCTTCTTCAGGGGCGATCATTTCTTCCCCTCCACTGGCAGGTGGTCACATCAGATGCCAGTCTGTCGGGCTGGGGCGGTGTGTTCAGGGACTGGACGGTTCAAGGCCTCTGGTCTCCCCGGTAAGCCCTTCTACCGATAAACATCTTGGATCATAGGGCGATTCTTCTTTGTCTTCTTCATTGGGAGTCCCTGCTTCAGACCCGCCCTGTCCGTGTCCAGTCGGACAGGAAGCAGAGTGACGTATATGTCACATGCTCCTCCATAGAACGGGACAGTGGAGCGGCAGCACCCGACAGAGAACAGCCACAGGTGCTCTGTCTGCTAGGAGGGGGCTGCTACTAATGTCTACGGGGGGGGAAGGAGGGGGGGGGGGCTGCTGTGTAAACGGGGGCCCTGCTGCTGCTGTCTAAAGGGGGGCCCTGCTGCTGTCCAAACGGGGGGCCGTGCTGCTGCTGTCTAAAGGGGAGCCCTGCTGCTGTCTAAAGGGGAGCCCTGCTGCTGTCTAAAGGGGAGCCCTGCTGCTGCTGTCTAAAGGGGGCCCTGCTGCTGCTGTCTAAAGGGGGCCCTGCTGCTGCTGTCTAAAGGGGGCCCTGCTGCTGCTGTCTAAAGGGGGCCCTGCTGCTGCTGTCTAAAGGGGGCCCTGCTGCTGCTGTCTAAAGGGGGCCCTGCTGCTGCTGTCTAAAGGGGGCCCTGCTGCTGCTGTCTAAAGGGGGCCCTGCTGCTGCTGTCTAAAGGGGGCCCTGCTGCTGCTGTCTAAAGGGGGCCCTGCTGCTGCTGTCTAAAGGGGGCCCTGCTGCTGCTGTCTAAAGGGGGCCCTGCTGCTGCTGTCTAAAGGGGGCCCTGCTGCTGCTGTCTAAAGGGGGCCCTGCTGCTGCTGTCTAAAGGGGGCCCTGCTGCTGCTGTCTAAAGGGGGCCCTGCTGCTGCTGTCTAAAGGGGGCCCTGCTGCTGCTGTCTAAAGGGGGCCCTGCTGCTGCTGTCTAAAGGGGGCCCTGCTGCTGCTGTCTAAAGGGGGGCCCTGCTGCTGCTGTCTAAAGGGGGGCCCTGCTGCTGCTGTCTAAAGGGGGGCCCTGCCGCTGCTGTCTAAATGGGGGCCCTGCTGCTGTCTAGAGGGGGGCCCTGCTGCTTCTGCTGTCTAGAGGGGGGCCCTGCTGCTTCTGCTGTCTAGAGGGGGGCCCTGCTGCTTCTGCTGTCTAGAGTGGGGCCCTGCTGCTGCAGCTGTCTAGAGTTGGGCCCTGCTGCTGCAGCTGTCTAGAGTGGGGCCCTGCTGCTGCAGCTGTCTAGAGTGGGGCCCTGCTGCTGCAGCTGTCTAGAGTGGGGCCCTGCTGCTGCAGCTGTCTAGAGTGGGGCCCTGCTGCTGCAGCTGTCTAGAGTGGGGCCCTGCTGCTGCAGCTGTCTAGAGTGGGGCCCTGCTGCTGCAGCTGTCTAGAGTGGGGCCCTGCTGCTGCAGCTGTCTAGAGTGGGGCCCTGCTGCTGCAGCTGTCTAGAGTGGGGCCCTGCTGCTGCTGTCTAGAGGGGGGCCCTGCTGCTGCTGCCTAAGGGGGGTCCTGCTGCTGCTGCCTAAGGGGGGTCCTACTGCTGCTGCTGTCTAAAGGGGGGGGGCTGCTGCTCTCTAAAGGGGGAGCCGGCCCTGCTGCTGTCTAAAGGGGGAGCCCTGCTGCTGTCTAAAGGGGGGGGCCCTGCTGCTGTCTAAAGGGGGGGGGGGGCCCTGCTGCTGTCTAAAGGGGGAGCCCTGCTGCTGTCTAAAGGGGGGGGCCCTGCTGCTGTCTAAAGGGGGGGGCCCTGCTGCTGTCTAAAGGGGGGGGCCCTGCTGCTGTCTAAAGGGGGGGGGCCCTGCTGCTGTCTAAAGGGGGGGCCCTGCTGCTGCTGTCTACGGGGGGGGGGCTGCTGTCTAAAGGGGGGGGGCTGCTGCTGTCTAAAGGGGGGGGCCCTGCTGCTGTCTAAAGGGGGCCCTGCTGCTGTCTAAAGGGGGAGCCCTGCTGCTGTCTAAAGGGGGAGCACTGCGGCTGTCTAAAGGGGGGGCCCTGCTGCTGTTTAAAGGGGGGGCCCTGCTGCTGTTTAAAGGGGGGCCCTGCTTCTGTCTAAAGGGGGGGGGGGCCCTGCTGCTGTCTAAAGGGGGGCCCTGCTGCTGTCTAAAGGGGGGGGGGGCTGCTGCTGTCTAAAGGGGGGGGGCTGCTGCTGTCTAAAGGGGGGGGGCCCTGCTGCTGTCTAAAGGGGGAGCCCTGCTGCTGTCTAAAGGGGGGGGGGGCCCTGCTGCTGTCTAAAGGGGGGGGCTGCTGCTGTCTAAAGGGTGGCCCTGCTGCTGTCTAAAGGGGGAGCCCTGCTGCTGTCTAAAGGGGGGGGCCCTGCTGCTGTCTAAAGGGGGGGGCCTGCTGCTGTCTAAAGGGGGGGGCCCTGCTGCTGTCCAAACGAGGGGCCCTGCTGCTGCTGTCTAAAGGGGGGGGGGCCCTGCTGCTGCTGTCTAAAGGGGGGGGGGGGGGCCCTGCTGCCGCTGCTGTCTAAAGGGGGTCCCTTCTGCCGCTGCTGTCTAAAGGGGGGGCCTGCTGCGGTTTAACCCCTTAAGGACATAGGGCGTATCCATACGCCCCCGTTTCCAAGTCCTTAAGGACCGAGGGCGTATGGATATGCCCTGAGCATTTCCGGCCCCCACCGCTAGCCGGAGGGGAGCCGGAGCCGGATGCCTGCTGAAATCGTTCAGCAGGCATCCCGGCATATCCCCCAGGGGGGTCATTATGTCCCCCCATGTCGGCGATTGCCGCAGATCGCTGGACAATTCAGTCCAGCGATCTGCTGCGGATTCCGGGTCAATCGGGTCTCCAGTGACCCGATGACCCGGAATTACTGGCTGATCGGGGCCGTCAGAGCCAGAGCCTGCAGGGGTGAGGTGGCACTGGGGCCACCTCACGATCACCCTGATTCGTCGGCCGGATTACCGGCCGACCAATCAGGGCGCCTTTTGCGGGTGTCACTCCCGCAACCCGCTCCGCCCCTCTTCCGGAGGACGTGAGCGGGTGCGGGCAGAAGACCCCGGGTGCTGGGGACCCCGATCCCCGGCGTCCCTGTTGGGATCGGGGCCCCAGGAGCGACGGCGGCGGCGAGGGACAGTCCTGCAGTGTGGATCGTTGGAGGTGAGTGACAGCCTCCTGCTGTTGCTTAGCAACAGCTCCCAGCATGAAACAAGGGCATGCTGGGAGCTGTAGTTATGCAACAGCAGGAGGCAGACCACCACAACTCCCAGCATGCCCTTATGGGCATGCTGGGACTTGTAGTTTTGCAACAGCTGGAGGCACATTCTTTCTATTGAAAAGTGTACCTTCAGCTGTTGTGTACAACTCCCAGCTTGCACAATCCGCTAAAGTGCATGCTGGGAGTTGTAGTGGTGCATCTGGTGGTTGCATAACTACAACTCCCAGCATGCCCGTTGGCTGTCGGTGACTGCTGAGAGTTGTAGTTTTGCAACAGCTGAAGGCACACTGAGTTAAGTAGTAAACCAGTGTGTCTCCAGCTGTTGCATAACTACAATCCCCAGCATCCCCAGCCAATGTAATATGCCTCCGGCTGTTGCATAACTACAAGACCCAGCATGCCCTTCCGCTGTCCGTACATGCTAGGGGTTGTAGCTTTTGCAACAGCTGAAGGCACACTGGTTGCAAAACACTGAGTTTGTGAAACACCGAGTTTGGTAACAACCTGTGTGTCTCCATCTGTTGCAAAACTACAACTCCCAGCATGCACTGATAGACCGTACATGCTGGGAGTTGTAGTTTTGCAACAGCTGGATGTTTCCCCTCCCAATGTGAACGGACAGGGTACACTCACATGGGCGGAGGATTACAGTAAGTATCCGGCTGCAAGTTTGAGCTGCGGCAAATTTTCTGTCGCAGCTCAAACTGCCAGCGAGAAACTACTTTGAACCCCCGCCCGTGCGACTGTACCCTAAAAACACTACACTACACTAACACACAATAAAATAAAAAGTAAAAAACACTACATATACACATACCCCTACACAGCCCCCCTCCCCAATAAAAATGAAAAACGTCTGGTACGCCACTGTTTCCAGAACGGAGCCTCCAGCTGTTGCAAAACAACTACTCCCAGTATTGCCAGATAGCCACTGACTGTCCAGGCATGCTGGGAGTTTTACAACAGCTGGAGGCCCCCTGTTTGGGAATCACTGGCGTAGAATACCCCTATGTCCACCCCTATGCAATCCCTAATTTAGGCCTCAAATGCGCATGGCACTCTCACTTTGGAGCCCTGTCGTATTTCAAGGCAACAATTTAGGGCCACATATGGGGTATCGCCGTACTCGGGAGAAATTGGGCTTCAAATTTTGTAGGGTATTTTCTGCTATTACCCTTTTTAAAAATGTAAAATTTTTGGGAAAACAAGCATTTTAGGTAAAAAAAAAATATTTTTTTTTTACATATACAAAAGTCATGAAACACCTGTGGGGTATAAAGGTTCACTTAACCCCTTGTTACGTTCCCCGAGGGGTCTAGTTTCCAAAATGGTATGCCATGTGTTTTTTTTTGCTGTCCTGGCACCAAAGGGGCTTCCTAAATGCGGCATGCCCCCAGAGCAAAATTTGCTTTCAAAAAGCAAAATGTGACTCCTTCTCTTTTGAGACCTGTAGTGCGCCAGCAGAGCAATTTTCACCCCCATATGGGGTGTTTTCTGAATCGGGAGAAATTGGGTTTCAAATTTTTCGGGGGTATTTTCTGCTATTACACTTTTAAAAAATGTAAAATTTTTGGGAAACCAAGCATTTTAGGTAAAATTTTTTTTATTTTTTTTACATATGCAAAAGTCGTGAAACACCTGTAGGGTATTAAGGTTCACTTTACCCCTTGTTACGTTCCCTGAGGGGTCTAGTTTCCAAAATGGTATGCCATGTGTGTTTTTTTGCTGTCCTGGCACCATAGGGGCTTCCTAAAGGTGACATGCCCCCCAAAAACCATTTGTCGCTCCTTCCCTTCTGAGCCCTCTACTGCGCCCGCTGAACAATTAACATAGACATATGAGGTATGTGCTTACTCGAGAGAAATTGGGTTTCAAATACAAGTAAAAATTTTCTCCTTTTTACCCCTTGCAAAAATTGGGTCTACAAGAACATGCGAGTGTAAAAAATGAAGATTTTGAATTTTCTCCTTCACTTTGCTGCTATTCCTGTGAAACACCTAAAGAGTTAATACACTTACTGAATGTCATTTTGAATACTTTGGGGGTGTAGTTTTTATAATGGGGTCTTTTATGGGGTATTTCTAATATGAAGGCCCTTCAAATCCACTTCAAACCTGAACTGGTCCATGAAAAATAGCGAGTTTGAAAATTTTGTGAAAAATTTCAAAATTGCTGCTGAACTTTGAAGCCCTCTGGTGTCTTCCAAAAGTAGAAACTCATAAATTTTATGATGCAAACATAAAGTAGACATATTGTATATGTGAACCCAAAAAAAATATATTTTGAATATCCATTTTCCTTACAAGCAGAGAGCTTCAAAGTTAGAAAAATGCAAAATGTTCATTTTTTTCATCAAATTTGGTGATTTTTCACCAAGAAAGGATGCAAGTTACCATAAAATTTTACCACTAAGTTAAAGTAGAATATGTCACGAAAAAACAATCTCGGAATCAGAATGATAACTAAAAGCATTCCAGAGTTATAAATGTTTAAAGTGACAGTGGTCAGAATTGCAAAAAACGCTCCGGTCCTTAAGGTGAAAAAGGGCTCGGTCCTTAAGGGGTTAAATGGGGGCCCACTGTCTAAAGGGGGGCTGTGGTCTACAGGGGGCTGCTACTAATGTCTACAAGGGGTGGGGGATGCTGCAGTCTACAGGAGGGCTGCTGTTTACAAGGGGGGCTGCTGTCTACAGGGAGAGCTGCTACTAATGACTGCCGGGGGGCTGCTGCTAATGTCTGCTAGGGAATACTACCTACTATTAAAGGCAATCTTACAGCAAGAGTCACCTGCACTAACTTGAATTTATAGGTAGATAGTGCAGGTGACCCGGTTTCTACCGCTGCTCACCATGTGGTCACCATGTGCCAATGCAAATCCCCTGTTCTGTTCAATGGAGAATAGAGAAATCTTGGTTCATACTACAGCAGCCTCCATTGTACACAACAAGGAACCCACATATCAGCACGGTAAGCAGTGCCAGAAACCTCGTCACCCTGCTGTCAGATTCCCTTTAAAATAAAAGTACTCGTACTTGGTATCGGCGAGTACTAGAAATAAAGTATCGGTACTCGTACTTGTTCTTAAAAAAAAAATGGTATCGGGACATCCCTAATTATTAGGGTGATCCATCTATGCACCTACCTAATTTTGTATATTAGCAGGGTTCTCTCTTCCTATCCTCTAGCTACTCAGGGTATCCCAGTGAGATTGAGAGTCCCTATCCTCTATACCTCTTATCATACCGTATATAGGAAAAGATTAGATTTAGGTTACAGAGCGGGGCTCCGCCTAGGGGTAGGTTTTAGAGAGAGGATCTTATAGGGAGACGACAGGATAGTGGCCTACCATCAAATCCTGGCCAACCATATCCCCCTAGTTCCTTTCCCTCTCTTATCCTCGCCTTACACCTACCCATAGTCAGGTGACTGCATTAAGTTCATTTTCTGCATTATTATTATCTTTAAGCGGAAGTTATAATTGTTTTGCTTCAGTATTATTTGGACCGGTCTAATAGATGTATCTTGAGTACTTGTCTGTGGCTCAGACCCTGATCGGGGGCAAGTAACTTGAGCACAGAGACAAGTCTTGATTACTATCAAGTTGATTTTCTTTGGTTGTTCTATGATTGATGGTTTGGGACTTATTTTTGGATCCCTTTTTAGCTACATATATATTAAAAGTTAAGTCTTAGTGTTTTTTCGGTGATAATAATATAAAAAATATATAACCCCGCCGGCGCATTAATAAAAATATATTATTTTTATATATCTATACCCCCTGCCAGTGCATAATGTGACCCCGCGGCACAATTTGTCTTAATTTTCCATTGCAGCGCTGTATGTGAATGATATATCTATCAGAACGCATCCAGCAGCCCCTGGCTAGATGATCCTGATAGATATACTATTCATTCATAGCGCCGGTGGCTGCATATGTATATAGAGTTATCTGCCCCCCCCCCCCACAGCGCTTCTATATACATATGCAGCCACTTCGCTATGAATGAATAGTATATCTGTCAGCATCATCGGCCGGGCGGCTGCTGAATGCGCTGCTGATAGATATCACATATAGCGCTGCACAAATGCTCTATATGTGACAAGTACATGTGTAAGCAGCGCATCCAGCAGCCACCCAACCGATGATGCTGACAGATATACTATTCATTCATAGAGCGGCGGCTGCATATGTATATAGAAGCGCTGTGGGGGGCAGATAACGCTGTATGTCTGCCCCCCAGCACATCTATACACATATGAAGCTGCCGGCGCTATGAATGAATTGTATATCTATCAGGATCATCTGGCCGGCGGCTGCTGGATGCGTTCTGATAGATATAACATTCACATATAGTGCTGCAATGGAAAATTAAGACAAATGCACCGGTGGGGTCACATTATGCGCTGGCGGTGGGGTATAGATTAGGGATCGACCGATATCGTTTTTTTAGGGCCGATACCGATAATCGGTGCAGGTTAGGGCCGATAGCCGATAACTTATACCGATATTTCGGTATAAGTTATCGGCTATTTAACCCCCTGCGACACCGCTGCAGATCATTGATTCAAAGCGGGCGCTTTAAATCAATGATCTGCAGTGGCTTTTGCGGGGCCATAGGCCGCCGCCGCCACCACCCGCTTCTCTCCCCTTCCTGCCAGGGTGCTCCGGGCCATCCATCCATCGTTCCTGTACTGTCCGGGGGCGTTCCGGGTGGAGGGTGGTCCGGTCTGGGCTGTCCTTCTTCTCCGGCGGGCCTCTTCTCCACTCCGGGCAGGCTCCGGCCTAGTACGCTGCATAGACGTCGCTGCGCAGTGACGCCCGTGCACAGCGACGCACCTGACGTCACGGCGTAGCGGCGTCTATGCAGCATACTAGGTCGGAGCCTGCCCGGAGTGGAGAAGAGGCCCGCCGGAGAAGGACAGCCCGGACCACCCTCCACCCGGAACGCCCCCGGACACTACATGAAGGAAGGATGGCCTGGACCACCCCCATTACGGGTAAGTTTAATTTTTTTATTCACTCGGAGGGTGGGGGAGGGGCCCGACCGGTATAGCGGTATGGGAAAAAATCCATACCGGTATACCGCCTAGCATCACGGTGGGGGGTGCGACGCGGTGCGGCGGGTCGAGGGGGGTGGCGGTGGCGGTGCGAGGGGCGGGGCATTATCAGCTTATCGGCAAGATAATTGGCGATACCGATAATGCCCAAAATCGTGATTATCGGCCGATAATATCGGCCATACCGATAATCGGTCGATCCCTAGTATAGATATATACATATAAATGCGCTGGTGGGGGTCATATTTTTATTAATGTGCTTTTGGGGGTCATATTTTTATTAATGCGCTGGGGGATAGATATATAGCGCTCTATGCCCTCCCCCCCCCCCCCCCCCCCCCACAACACTTTTAATATACATATGCCCCCTCACATTGTCCATTTTAAAAACCCCGCTGGGATCCCTGAATGACTCCTCAGTACCGGTCATTCAGGGCTCCCGGCGGCGAATTTAAAAATGAAAGTAAAAAATACATTGTGTACATCGCAGGGTTGCGGAGCATGCCGCCCGCTCCCCTGCTTAATAACTTCTGATCGGATTGGCTGTCAGAAGTGAGACCCGGTTCGATCAATCCCTCAGCCCCTATACTACAACCCCCATTATGGAACAGACTCTGTTCCATGATGGGGGTAGTAGTACAAACACTAATGTAACCTCCCCAGCCACCAGCAGACTCCCGCAGCCGGGAAACTACTACTCCCATCATGGAAACAAGTCTGTTCCATGATGGAAGTAGTAGTAGTCCTGGCTGTGGGATTCTGTAGGCAGAGGTGTTAAAACGTCCTTACATGACGTATGTTATAACGGATCTTAACCGATGAATATGCCCGTTATTTGGACAGACATTGTTCAGTCATTAGCATCCGTTAATTCACCCGTTATTAAACGTCCATTAACAATACATTATAACGCCCATTTATTAACAGGTGAGCTTCATAGTGTGAAAGCAGCCTAACTCCAAGTCAATCACACTGTCCACTCAGGAAGCAAATGGAACAGACAACAGGTGGATATTATAGGCAATTAGCAAGACACCCCCAATAAAGGAATGGTTCTGCAGGTGGTGACCACAGACCACTTATCAGTTCCTATGCTTCCTGGCTGATGTTTTGGTCACTTTTGAATGCTGGCGGTGCTTTCACTCTAGTGGTCGCATGAGATGGAGTCTACAACCCACACAAGTAACTCAGGTAGTCCAGCTCATCCAGGATTGCACATCAATGCGAGCTGTGGCAAGAAGGTTTGCTGTGTCTGTCAACGTAGTGTCCAGAGCATAAAGGCGCTACCAGGAGACAGGCCAGTACATCAAGAGATGTGGAGGAAGTCCTAGGAGGGCAACAACCCAGCAGCAGGACCGCTACCTCCACCTTTGTGCAAGGAGGAGCACTGCCAGAGCCCTGCAAAATGACCTCCAGCAGGCCACTCATAGTCAGAAACAGACTCCATGAGGGTGGTATGAGGGCCTGAGGTCCACAGGTAGGGGTTGTGCTTACAGCCCAACACTGTGTTCTCTGGCAAATGCCATACGTCCTGCACGAAGATTGGCAAATTTGCCACTCTTCACAGATGAAAGCAGGTTCATAAAGAGCACATATGACAAACATGAGTAATGAGTCTGGAGATGCCGTGGAGAATGTTCTGCTGCCTGCAACATCCTTCAGCATGACCGCTTTGGCAGTGGGTCAGTAAAGGTGAGTTGGGCACTTCTTTGGGGGGCCACACAGCCCTCCATGTGCTTGCCAGAGGAAGCCTGACTGCCATTAGGTACCGAGATGAGATCCTTAGACCTCTTGTGAGACCATATGCTGGTGCAGTTGGTCCTGGGTTTCTCCTAATGTAAGACAATAGAAGGACACCTAGGAAATAGTGATCATAATACAGGGTGGGCCATTTATATGGATACACCTTAATAAAATGGGAATGGTTGGTGATATTAACTTCCTGTTTGTGGCACATTAGTATATGTGAAGGGGGAAACTTTTCAAGATGGGTGGTGACCATGGCGGCCATTTTGAAGTCGCCATTTTTAATCCAACTTTTGTTTTTTCAATAGGAAGAGGGTCATGTGACACATCAAACCTATTGGGAATTTCACAAGAAAAACAATGATGTGCTTGGTTTTAACATAACGTTATTCTTTCATGAGTTATTTACAAGTTTCTGACCACTTATAAAATGTGTTCAATGTGCTGCCCATTGTGTTGGATTGTCAGTGCAACCCTCTTCACACACTGATAGCAGCACCGCAGGAGAAATGCTAGCACAGGCTTCCAGTATCCGTAGTTTCAGGTGCTGCAGAATGGGCAAAACAAAAATTGGAACATGACCCTCAGTTTACACAGAAGATTTTGTTCAGTGATGAGGCAAACTTTTATGTGAATGGTGAAGTTAACAAACAAAACCACCGCTATTGGTCTGACACTAACCCACATTGGATAGATCCCTCCAAGACTGTTGGAACACAAAAATTGATGGTATGGTGTGGTATATGGGGTACAAAGATAGTGGGGCCATTTTTCATCAATGGAAACCTCAAGGCCACTGGATATGCGAAATTGCTACATGATAATGTGTTTCCCTCTTTATGCACTGAAGCTGGCACGTCCCCTGAGTTTTTCCAGCAAGATGGTGCACCACCACATTATGGGTGTCAGGTCCGAGCATTCTTAGATGAACAGTTTCCTGGAAAGTGGATTGGCGTCGTGGGCCAGTTGAATGGCCCCCAAGGTCTCCCGACATTTATCTTTGGGGTCATCTGAAGGCAATTGCCTATGCTGTGAAGATACGAAATGTGCAGCACCTGACACTACGGATACTGGACGCCTGTGCTAGCATTTCTCCTGCGGTTTTGCTATCAGTGTGTGAAGAGTGGGAGAAGATGGTTGCATTGACAATCCCAACACAATGGGCAGCACATTAAACACATTTTATAAGTGGTCAGAAACTTGTAAATAACTCATGAAAGAATAAAGTTATGTTAAAACCAAGCACATCATTGTTTTTCTTGTGAAATTCCCAATAAGTTTGAGGTGTCACATGACCCTCTTCCTATTGAAAAAACAAAATTATGATTCAAAATGGCCGACTACAAAATGGCCGCCTTGGTCACCACCTATCTTGAAAAGTTTCCCCCCATTCTCACATATACTAATGTGCCACAAACAGGAATTTAATATCACCAACCATTCCCATTTTATTAAGGTGTATCCATATAAATGGCCCACCCTGTATAATACATTATAACTTGTTGTTCAATAAGGGAATCTCTCGAGGGGCCACAAAAACAATGAACTTTGGGAAGGCAAAGTTTGACCAACTCAGAGAAGCCCTTAACAATATAAAATGGGATCATGTCCTCAAAAACAAGAATACTGACACTAAATGGGAGACTTTTAACCTGTTGGGGACGAAGGGCGTATGCATACGCCCTTGCGTCCTGGTACTTAAGGACGAAGAGCATATACATACGCCCGTGAGAATTTTGGTCCCCGCGCCGGGCGGGGACCGGGCCGTGGTGACTGCTGATATCTATCAGCCGGCACCCCGTGCAAATGCCCAGGGGGGGTCATTAGACCCCCCCATGTCGGCGATCGGCGCAAATCGCAAGTGAATTCACACTTGCGATTTTCGCCAATTCCGGGTCATTACGGGTCTATGGTGACCCAGTGACCCGGAATAGAAGGGGGATCGCGGGTGTCTAAGACACCCATGATCCCCCTAAAGCGATAGGAGTGAGGTGGCACGGGTGCCACCCCTCCTATCCCTGCTATTGGTGGTCTAGACGCGACCACCAATAGCAGATCTGGGGGGGGGGGGGGGGGGGGGGGTTTACTTTCGTTTTCCCCGTCCTGCCCACCCACAATAGGCGGGGCAGAACGGGGAAAACGAAGAGGAGCGGCACCAGAGTCCACTTACCCGTCCGGAGGCAGCGGAGCGACGGTGATCGGCGGGCGGCGATGGAGATCTGCGGCGGCGTGCGGCAGAAGAGGACGGCTCCCTGGATGCGACGGAAGCCGGTGAGTAGTTGCCTAGCAACATCTAGAGGGCTACAGTCTGAGACCACTATAGGGGTCTCTAGACTGTAGCCCTCCAGATATTGCAAATCTACAACTCCTAGCATGCCCAGACAGCTGTTTGCTGTGTGAGCATGCTGGAATTTGTAGTTTTGCAACAGCTGGAGGTCTGCAGTTTAAAGACCACTGCACAGTGATCTCTATACTGCCCTCTAGATCTTGCAAAACTACAACTCCTAGCATGCCCACACAGCTGTTTGCTGTCTGGGCATGCTGGGAGTTGTAGTTTTGCAACATCTGGAGGTCCACAGTTTGGAGATCGCTGTTCAGTGGTCTCTAAATTGTAGCACTCCAGATGTTGCAAAACTACAAATTCCTGCATGCCCACACAGAAAGCAGCTGTCTCGGCATGCTGGGAGTTGTAGTTGCGTACCTCCAGCTGTTGCATAACTACATCTCCCAGCATGCCCTTCTGTGATCAGTACATGCTGGGAATTGTAGTTTTGCAACAGCTGGAGGCACACTGGTTGGAAAATACTGAGTTAGGTAACAGAACCTAACTGAAGGTTTTCCAACCAGTGTGCCTCCAGCTGTTGCAAAACTACAACTCCCAGCATGCACGGTCTGTCAGTACATGCTGAGAGTTGTAGTTTTGAAACAGCTGGATTTTTGCGACTTCAGACTTCCATTCCAAACAAATTATCTCTCTAAAAGCTCAATGGCGCTCCTTCTCTTCTGAGCATTGTAGTTCGCTCGCAGTGCACTGGATGTCCAAACATGGGGTATTTCCATACTCAGAAGAAATGGGGTTAAAATTTTGGGGGGCATTTTCTCCTATTACCCTTTGTAAAAAAGTAAAATTTGGGGAAAAAACTGCGTTTTAGTGGAAACATTTTTTTTTTCATTTACATATCCGACTTTAACAAAAAGTTGTCAAACACCTGTGGGGTGTTAAGGCTCACCGTCCCCTTTGTTACGTTCCTTTAGGGGTGTCGTTTCCATAATATTGTGCGATGTGTTTTTTTTTTGCTGTCCTGGCACCATAGGGGCTTCCTAAATGGGACATGCCCCCCAAAAACCATTTCAGAAAAACTCACTCTCCTAAATACCATTGTTGCTCCTTTGCTTCTGAGCCCTCTAGTGCACCTGCTGAACACTTGACATACACATATGAGGTATTTTCTTACGCGAGAGAAATTGGGTTACAAATTTTGAGAGGATTTTTTCCTTTTACCCCTTGTGAAAATTCAAAAACTGGGTCTACAAGAACATGCCAGTGTAAAAAAATGAAGATTTTGAATTTTCTCCTTCACTTTGCTGCTATTCCTGTGAAACACCTAAAGGGTTAACACACTTACTGAATACTTTGAGGGGTGCAGTTTTTATAATGGGGTCATATATGGGGTATTTCTAATCAGAAGACCCTTCAAATCCACTTCAAACCTGAACTGGTCCCTGAAAAATTCAGATTTTGAAAATTTTGCGAAAAATTGGAAAATTGCTGCTGAACTTTGAAAAGTAAAAACTCATCAAT
Organism: Hyla sarda; assembly: GCF_029499605.1. Classification (NCBI taxonomy): domain Eukaryota; kingdom Metazoa; phylum Chordata; class Amphibia; order Anura; family Hylidae; genus Hyla; species Hyla sarda. The sequence goes on from NC_079193.1 coordinate 124,777,003, forward strand.
TTTATGATGCAAACATCAAGTAGACATAATGTATATGTGAATCAATATATAATTTATTTGGAATATGCATATTCCTTATAAGCAGAGAGCTTCAAAGTTAGAAAAATGCTAAATTTTCAAATTTTTTATGAAATTTTGGAATTTTTCACCAAGAAAGGATGCAAGTATCGACGAAAATTTACCACTAACATAAAGTAGAATATGTCACGAAAAAACAATCTCTGAATCAAAATTATAAGTAAAAGCATCCCAGAATTATTAATGGTTAAAGTGACCGTGGTCAGATTTGCAAAAAATGCTCCCGTCCTTAGGTTCATAATAGGCTCCGTCCCCAAGGGGTTAAAAATATTTTAAACTCTCACTGTAAGATGGGAATACCTTATAGGAATAAAAGGGTCAGAAATAACGTTTTTATTCATCCATATTGATTTTCTTTTAAGGGGGCAATAAATTACAAAAATAAAGCATTTAAGCTGCTAAAAGAGAATGTCAGTGAAAAAGCATTAAAAAGCTATAGAGAAAATGTAAAATATGTAAAAAAAACAGATAAAAGCCGCAAAAATAGAGACTCATTGCCAAAGAGAAAAACTAACCCCAAAATGTTTTTAGCTATATAAATAGCAAAAAGGTCAAAAATGAAAGTGTTGGCCCTTTAAAAAATAAAAAAGAAGAAATTATAAACGGGGATCAGGAAAAAGCAAATATATAAAACAAATTCTTCTCCACTGTGTTCACCGAGGAACATGAAATGCCAGGTGAAATACAGCGAGATAAGGTAAACTCCTTTTACAGGTCACCTGTCTAACCCGGGAAGAAGTACAGTGCCGCCTACAAAAAAACGGAATTGTCAAATCGCCAGGTCCAGATGGCATACACCCCCGTGTTCTAAAGGTTTTTAGTGTAAAAAACTTCCCTCCAGCTGTTGCAAAACTACAACTTTCAGCATGCAGTTGAGTTTTAGTTATGCAACAGCTGGAGGCACACCAGATTGGCATGAAAAAATCGTGATTTGCAAGTCAGAATTGACCGGCGATCACCGATATTGGGGGGGGGGGGAGGGGGGGGGGGGCATCATTGCCATGGGGGGGCATTGCCGTTGAAATTTGGTGATTGGAAATACCAAGGGCGTACAGGTATCGAGGCAAAAGCGCGCACCTGTATGCCCTTGGTCTTTAACAAGTTAATGTATATTTATTTATTCATTCAGTTTTTCTACTGTGTTTGTAATTGAATGATTTGTAAACACAACCAACTATTCAGGTTTAACCTGTTGGGGATGGAGGATGCCCCCCCCCCTTAATGGCGAGGAGAATAGGAGATGGGGGTTCAAAGGTCAGTTTCCCCGCTCTCCCCACCAACTAGAATTTCCAGCCTGCCCAGACAGTCAGGCATGCAGAGAGTTGTTGTTTGGCAACATCTGGCCTTCTGGAATAAAAGGAGATGGGTGTTCAAAGGTTAGTTCCCCCTTTCTGCCCACTAACTCGAATTTCCAGCCTGCCCGGACAGTCAGGCATGCTGAGAGTTGTAGTTTGGCAACATCTGGCCCTCCATGCAAATCCCTGATTTAGGCCTCAAATGCGCATTCAAGGCAACAGTTAACGGACACAAAATGGGGTATTTCCTTACTCAAGAAAAATTGCCTTACAAATTGTGTGTGTGTGGGGGGGGGGGGGGGTTCAAATTTTACCCTTTATGAAAAGAAAAAGTTGGGGTCTACATCAGCATGTTGGTGTGAAAATTGTTTTCTCATTTAAACATTTTTTATTTTCTAAATAATATAAATGGGTTACAGGGAAAAAAAAAGAGGGGGGAAATATAAATGGAAAACCTGCAATCCAACCAATGTGTGTGATAGATATGTAGATATAAAAATAATTGTAGTTGAAATAGGATTGCTACATACCTACACTAATAATAATATAAAAACCTATCGGGCTTACAAATAAAAAGAAAAAAAGACAGCAAATGTTACATTTGTTTACTTACCGTATATACTCGAGTATAAGCCGAGTTTTTCAGCACGATTTTTCGTGCTGAAAACACCCCCCTCGGCTTATACTCGAGTGAACTCCCCCACCCGCAGTGGTCTTCAACCTGCGGACCTCCAGAGGTTTCAAAACTACAACTCCCAGCAAGCCCGGGCAGCCATCGGCTGTCCGGGCTTGCTGGGAGTTGTAGTTTTGAAACCTCCGGAGGTCCGCAGGTTGAAGACCACTGCGGCCTTCAACATCATCCAGCCCCCTCTCACCCCCTTTAGTTCTGAGTACTCACCTCCGCTCGGCGCTGGTCCGGTCCTGCAGGACTGTCCGGTGAGGAGGTGGTCCGGTGGGATACTGGTTCCGGGCTGCTATCTTCACCGGGGAGGCCTCTTCTAAGCGCTTCGGGCCCGGCCTCAGAATAGTCACGTTGCCGTGACAACGACGCAGAGGTGCGTTCATTGCCAACGTACTTCTGCGTCATTGTCAAGGCAACGCCTCTATTCCGGGCCGGAAGCGCGGAGAAGAGGCGCCCGCGGTGAAGATAGCAGCCCGGAACCACTATCCCACCGGACCACCTCCTCACCGGACAGTCCTGCGGCACCGGACCAGCACCGAGCGGAGGTGAGTACTCAGAACTAAAGGGGGGTGAGAGGGGGCTGGATGATGTTGAAGGCCGCAGTGGTCTTCAACCTGCGGACCTCCGGAGGTTTCAAAACTACAACTCCCAGCAAGCCCGGACAGCCGATGGCTGCCCGGGCTTGCTGGGAGTTGTAGTTTTGAAACCTCTGGAGGTCCGCAGGTTGAAGACCACTGAGGGCGAATGATGAGAAGAGGATGATGAAGGGGGGGTGTGGGGATGATGAAGGGGGGGTGTGGGGATGATGAAGGGGGGTGGGGATGATGAAGGGGGGGGGGTGTGGGATGATAAGGGGATGATGAAGGGGGGATGTGCGGGATGATAAGGGGATGATGAAGGGGGGATGTGCGGGATGATAAGGGGATGATGAAGGGGGGATGTGTGGGATGATAAGGGGATGATGAAGGGGGGATGTGCGGGATGATAAGGGGATGATGAAGGGGGGATGTGTGGGATGATAAGGGGATGATGAAGGGGGGATGTGTGGGATGATAAGGGGATGATGAAGGGGGGATGTGTGGGATGATAAGGGAATGATGAAGGGGGGATGTGTGGGATGATAAGGGGATGATGAAGGGGGGGATGTGTGGGATAAGGGGATGATGAAGGGGGGATGTGTGGGATGATAAGGGGATGATGAAGGGGGGATGTGTGGGATGATAAGGGGATGATGAAGGGGGGATGTGTGGGATAAGGGGATGATGAAGGGGGGATGTGTGGGATGATGACAAGGGGATGATGATGAGGATGTTAATGACGGGTCTGGATGATGACAGGGGGGGATGAGGTATTTCCCACCCTAGGCTTATACTCGAGTCAATAACTTTTCCTGGGATTTTGGGTTGAAATTAGGGGTCTCGGCTTATACTCGGGTCGGCTTATACTCGAGTATATACGGTACAAATCTACATGACTGAAGGATCTCTCCTGGAAAAATGGAATCCTATGTGTCTACTTCATTACTAAGCCTCAAAAGATAGAAACAAAAAATGCCTATGAGAGGAAACCCACCTAAGACAGGGTGCCTGGCATGCCAGTATTTTAAATAACCCTTGAGATTAAGGTAGTCCAGTGAGTGGGAAAATTCCTCCCAAGGGAGCCATATTTTCGCTTGTGTGTCTGATTTAGGAGTATTAGCAGCTAAGAGCTCTTCCATTCTACACATCCTATTAATTTCTGAAAACTATTCAAGGGTACCTCTCATAAAATAAACTTTTGATATATTTTAGATTAATGAATGTTGAATAACTTTCCAATAGCATGTTAATGAAAAATATGCTTCTTTCTATTGTATTTTTCCTGATCAGTCCTGTCAGCAAGCATTTCTGACTCATGCTGGAGTCCTAAACACTCAGAGCTTGCAGCCTGCTTTGTTCACAGTCAAAGTGGAAAATTAAATAGAAAGAAGCATATTTTTGAATAACATGCAATTGTAAAGTTATTCTGCATACATTAATCTATAATATATCAAATGTTTTTTTTGATGAGAGGTACCCTTTCAGTAATTGTAGGAGAACGGGAGGATTTCCACAATTGAGTTATGATTGTTCTGGCTGCTAAAATTGAAAAACAAGAGATTTTGAAGTGCGAGAGACTGCCAGGGAACATGGATAAGAGAAGTACAGCTGGGTCACTCTCTAATGTTACCCCGTGTCTTTACCAGTAATCTCAATAACTTTTAACCAAAATACTTGAAGTAACGTGCTTGACCACCAAATATGACTCATAGAGCCAATTCCTTGGTTGCATCTTCAGCACATTGCGGAATTTGTGGATAAATTCTATGCAAAAGAGAAGGCACTCTATACCACCTTGATGATAATTTATAGTTAGTTTCTTGCATGCTCCCAGAAAGAGATAACTTATGGCAAAAAATAAAGGAAGAGCTCCTCTCATTATCCGTGAAGTTCCTTTCCCCACACTTCAAAAAGATAGGCTTATGATCTTGATCCAAATCAAGGAGCAAATTATATATTAGAGAGGTCTCATGGGTGATTCTGAAGAAGTACAGAGCTGTTCAAAAGAGGTCAAATCTCTGGATAAGGAAAGAGCTGCTCCCCGGTTGTCATAAAATGGCATTACTGAGCATATTCCATCAGTGTTTTACTTGTTTGAGGAGGTTCAGGGAAAAGATCAGATAAAGGTTTAAGGGTCGACCCAGACATAACAGAAAAGGCAACTAGGGGATAATAAGCCAGAAAATTAAGAAATGTAGATGATCTGAGGCATGGTAAAAATTGAGGATTACCTCGTAAGGGTGTGAGCGGGCCATCTTTAGAGAACAACAGAGTTTTAACCAAATATGTTTTACATAAGTGAATGAGCTACTGGTGAAAGCACCTTAGTATTACTAGGTAAATCTGAAAGAGGCAACCAAAGAAAAGCTGTAAAAGAGCAACGTGAAAGTATGATTCTAACAGAACCCAAGGTTTCCTACTATAAACATAAAAACCGTCAGAGTCTAGATAAAACAGATGCTACATAATAAAACTTGCAGTCTGGCAGACCCAAACCTCTATCCTGTTGATGCTTAATAAGAGTCCAACGAGCAATCCGAGGTGGTTTATGGGACCAAACGAAACTAGAAAAAAAAAGTGTTTAAAGAAAGAGTAAGGAAGTAATACAGGTAAAGTTTTTCTACCAATCCAAGAAAAGTCTTTTTTTCCCCCCTTCTTCTTATAGTCAGACCGAATTTGAGCAAGAATGGAAGGAAAATTGAGGGCACAAATATCTGCAAGGGAAGATGGGACCCTCACCCCCAAATACTTAATAGCGCGTGAGTCCCAAGAGAAATTAAAGTTGGAACGGATTCTATTCATGTCCTCTTTAAGCAATCCCACATCAAGGGGCACACTTATAGAGATATTGATTTTATAATTACTAAAAGTTAAATATGCTCTAATAGTAGAGAATAATGCTGGTAAAGATGTATGAGGATTAGATGGCTATAGAAGTAAATCAGCAAATGCAGAGCATTTATAAACAGCATTAGGTAAAGTGAGGACCTTGATGTCCGGATTGTTTCGTATTGCCACCATAAGATGTTCTATGCATAAACTGAAAAGCATAGGGGGGGGGGAGTCACCATTGTCGTTTACCATTCCGAACATCCACATGGGAGGACAAAGACCCATTTATCCTTATTTGAGCCCAAGAATTTGTGTCACAAGCCATTATTCTGTCACGCCTCATTTTACCAAGACCTATCTGCTGGAGAGTCGCCTCCAGGAATCCCCAACACACCTGGTCAAAGGCCTTTTTCGGAATCTAAGGAAGGTAACATCAACCTTTGACTGGAATGTTGAGCATAAACCATAGAAGAGAAAGCATGTCATGTATTATCACATGCCTCTCTATGAGGCACGAAGCCTACTTGGTCCGGGTGTATTAGGGATTCCAGGTGTTCAGACAGACGCACAGCAATCAACTTTGCATACAATTTTGCGTCTGTATTTGAGAGAAATAAGACTGTAGCTTGAGCATAAATCCGGGTCTTTGCCCTCCTTAAGTAACACCACAATGTGTGCCCCTAGGAAAGAAGGTGGAAAAGGCATAGAAGAGGAAATACTATTGAACATATAGAGTAGTGGAGATGAGAGATCAGTAAGCAAATCTTTATAGAATCTACTGGAAAAGCCATCTGGGCCAGGACTTTTGCCCGAAGGCAAAAGAGAAATACCAAACTAAAATTCCTCCACTGTGAAAGGGTTTTCCAGCAAAGCGACAACCTCAGGGGACAGTGTAGGAAGTGCAGTATCTTTAATATATTAACCTAGAGAAGAATAGGTGGACGGAGAAGAGAGGGGAGGTACATAAGGAATAATAAGTATGAAAAGCAGACAGTATGTCTTTCATGAAATGGGACTACAAACCCGTCGGCAATTTGATAGCTGGAATGAAGGACGCTGCCCTCTTATCCATACGAGCATGAGCCAGATATTTGCCAGGTTTGTTGCCCCATTCATAGAAAGTCCTACCACATAACTGACAATACCTCTTCCATTTTGCATCCAGAAGCTGTTTTATTTCTGATTTGGTGCATTTTAAAGGGGTTATCCAGGAAAAAACTTTTTTTTTTTTATATATCAACTGGTTCCAGAACACTTAGACAGAAAACAACAACCTTAACTTCAGAAGCTCATAAGTACTGAAAGAATTAAGATTTTTTAATAGAAGTAATTTACAATTCTGTTTAAGTGTTCTCTGATGACACGTGTCTCGGGAACCGCCCAGTTTAGAAGAGGTTTACTATGGGGATTTGCTTCTAAACTGGGCGGTTCCCGAGACATGTGTCATCAGAGTAATCACTGATAGATCGCCAAAGGCAATCCAATAAAGGCCCTGAGGGTCCCAACCAAATATTTACTAAATACAGGACTTTAATTTGCGGGTCCAAAAATATAATAATGAAAAAAGAAGGAAAAATCACACATTTAAAAACACTATGTGCTCCTAACTAATAGCTGAATTAAGGCTTATTGGGCTCGACTAGCTCCACTATTTTCTTTAATTCGTAGGAGATACATTGTGTTTTTTGTATCCCAGAACTACTGATTGTTAGGGTACATAGCAGTTAAAACCATAACACTGCCCCCCTCAACGTTTCGCCACCAAGTGGCTTTGTCAAGAGGCAAATGGGCAATGGCGAGCAGAAAACGCTGACCGGACCTTTTAACACCTCCTGTTGTGATGTCACCAATGTTATTGCCAATCAAAAATGGCTCCCATCAGCCATTGCGACAAAACCCTCCAATCGATCTGTATCAAGTATTGAGTGACAAGTTGATGGCCAACCAGATAGCTCAAGAAGCTCACCACTATATGTCTGCCACGTCTCTCTTCTTGATAGGAGTTCGTCCGGACTTCCGGCACCGACGTCATGTGTAAACAATGTGCAGAACAAACTGCGCGCGGACTTCGTATCTGTAAGTACCTGAAAAGCCTGCCGCGCATGTGCCAGAGTTTAAGCTGCGCATTCTCAACTGCGCGAGAACTTAGCTGTTATTCCGCTTACTCATTGTATATGCTGATAGTGCCTGCGCACTAGAAGGTGCGCGAACACTTTAAGATCACCCAAGAAGAACAATGGATACACAGACACTTTGGTCCAGAGCCAAAAAAGGAGTGGATATATAGAAGAAGTAAATTACAATAAATAACAATAAATAAGTTACTATTTAGTGTTGCCAGTTGTTTAGTTTTGTTAAAAGGGGTTACCACCTAGGTAAGTATACAGTGAGATAGTTAGGGTGTGTACAAATCAATAGATTGATTCAGAGGGCAAATATTAGGCATGGTGATAACTAGACCCCTTCTCTGACCGCAGGGGAGGGGAAAGGAGAAAAGGAGGAAAAGAGTGAGAAGAAAAGATCTCTAAGGAATAGGGTTTGAATAAGGCTGAAATGGGAGAATGGTCATATTAATAGACTTCATGATATTAATGGAGGTGATTGGTTCCGGTCGACTTAAGTGATAATAACCTTCAAATAATAGCTCACAATTGATTAATTATTGGTAGAACGTAAAACAGGTCACAAAAAGGCAGAAAAGGTAAAAACTTCATTTAATCCTTTCGGACTCAAACTTTGTAATTTGTAGATCCACTTCGCCTCAATACGCAAGAGGATCTTATCTAGATCACCCCTTCTGGGACCTAACTTGCACTTAATAAAGCCCCAAAATTGTAATTGGGACACGTCACCATTGTGGACTTCCCAGAGGTGTCTAGATAAAGGTGTATCCCCTTTATTTTTAATCATGCTGAGATGTTTTGATATTCTCCTCCGAAACTGCTGAACTGTTTTACCAACATAGAATTTAGGACATCCGCATTCCACTATATATACAATGCCCATGGTTTGGCAATTGATAAAATCTCTAATCTCATATTGGTGATTGTCAACTGGGTTAACGAAGGTTTTCTTTTTGGGTAAGAATTTGCAGAAAGTACATTTCCCGCAAGGGAAAGACCCCACAATAGTAGAGGTCAACCAATTACTTGGAGCCCCCTCCGAATAATGGCTCCTTACTAGTTGCTCACGTAAGTTTTTGCCCCTTCGGTAAGTAACAGAAGGATGCTGGGGGATCACTTCCCTAATTTCTGGATCCGCTAGTAGGGTTGGCCAGTACTTCTGCAATATGTTCTTTACTTGTTTGTTGTTAGAATCATAGTTTCCTATGCATCTGATAACACGAGAAGTGTTATCAGGATGTCGGGTTTGTAAAAGATCATTTCTATCTGTCGCCCTGGCCCTAGCAAATGCCCTGTGTAAGGTTTTCTTAGGGTAACCACGTTCGATGAAGCGATTATAGAGTATATTACTCTCTTGTAAAAAGGAATCTTCAGTCGAGCAGTTCCTACGGGCTCTCAAGTACTGGCCCGTAGGAATCCCTCTCTTAAGAGGGACTGGATGGTAGCTAGACCATTCCAAAAAGCTATTGGTAGAGGTAGGTTTGCGATAAACTTCAGTTTTGACACTGCCATCAGACTCCAGAGATATCGTCAGATCTAAAAAGTTGATAGTAGTGGGGTGAATTTCAAAGGTGAACTTCATCCCAATAGTGTTCGTGTTAAGTTGTGTAACAAAATCGTGAAAAAGTGCTTCAGTGCCATCCCAAAAGAGTAAAATGTCGTCAATGTAACGACCCCAGAAAGAAATGTGGGAAGTGAAATCAGCCAAGTGCTCAGAGAAGACCATGGTGTCCTCCCACCACCCTAAAAAAAGATTTGCATAATTCGGTGCACACACCGTGCCCAATGCTGTGCCCTTCTTCTGAAAATAAAATTGTCTATCAAACAGAAAATAATTGTGAGTAAGTAGGAAAGATAATAGTGAGGAGATCAATTGATTATGTGCAGTGTAATGCATGCCTCTGGTGCAAAGAAAGTGATTGACAGCCTTTATTCCCAAATCGTGTTGAATATTGGTATAAAGTGATTCAACATCTAAACTGGCTATCATTGTACCAGGTGAAAAAGAAATCTCCTGGAGTCTGGTGACAGTGTCCTTAGTATCACGAAGAAAGGATGGCAAAGTTGCCACAAATGGGGCCAAAAATTGATCAATGTACCCACTGATTCCTTCTGTAAGATTGTTGTTACCTGAAACTATTGGGCGTCCAGGGACAGGGCGACAGAGTTTGTGTATTTTAGGTAGAGCATACATAGTTGCCACAGTAGGTTTTTCATTATAACAGACACGGAACTCATCATCTGAAATCAAATCTTGGCCTTTTGCTTCTTGAAGTAAATTGTGGAGTTCAGATAGGAATCGTTCGGTAGGATTCCCATCTAGTTTCATGTAAGTCTCACTGTCACTGAGCAACCTAAGAACCATATTCTTATAGTCACTTCTGTCCATAATTACAATGTTGCCCCCCTTATCGGAGGGCTTGATTGTAATTGTATCATTACTCTCTAGTTGGCGCAACGCTTGAATTTCTCTAGTTGTTAGGTTCTTGACACTATTGAATCTGGATGGTTTAAGTTGGGATAGTTCATTACTTGCCATTCTCACAAATGTCTCGATGTTACTATATTGGGTAAAACTAGGAGTAAATTTAGATTTGGGTTTAACCGAGGAATATGGGGCACTAATAGTGCTAATTCCTGTCTCATTGTCCCGCAATAGTGATTCCAAATCACGGACGACTTGTTCGTCCCGCTGAGACCTAACCAAAGGGTTCTGATCTCGATGGAGGTGGAATTTATGTAGTGCCAATTTGCGGGCAAAGAGATTTAGGTCTTTTACCCATTCGAAAGCATCATATTTGGGAGTCGGGGTGAAAGAAAGACCTTTGCTCAGAACTGATATTTGATCATTCGTAAGTATAAGAGATGATAAATTACAGATGCGTGAAGCCTGATTTCCAACTAATTTTTCTGTGTTGGATATGCCCATTTTTCCCGGTCTCTATAGTGGAGCTAGTCGAGCCCAATAAGCCTTAATTCAGCTATTAGTTAGGAGCACATAGTGTTTTTAAATGTGTGATTTTTCCTTCTTTTTTCATTATTATATTTTTGGACCCGCAAATTAAAGTCCTGTATTTAGTAAATATTTGGTTGGGACCCTCAGGGCCTTTATTGGATTGCCTTTGGCGATCTATCAGTGATTATTGTTTATTTTGCCCTCCAGCCATTAGTCTCGCTCTTTTGTATTACGTGTCATCAGAGAGCACTTAGACAGAAAAGAACAACCTTAACTTCAGAAGCTCATAAGTACTGAAAGGATTAAAAAATTTTAATAGAAGTAATTTACAAATCTGTTTAACTTCCTGGAAAAAGTTTTTTCCTGGAATACCCCTTTAATTTTCTAAGGGTATCTTCCTGTAAAGTAGCTTTATGATTAGTTTCAAGAACATGTAAAGAAGATAATAAGGAAGAGCGTTTAACAGCAGCGACTTTTTTTTAATTTTTTTTTATCTGGAGCCATCTTGTATCAGTAACCTACGGAGGACGCACTTCAAGGCTTCCCATTTCATCGGGGAAGAGGTATCCTCAGCAGCATGATCAGCCTGAAAATGTAGGGTGAAGATCAGCGAAACATAAAGGATCAGACAGCAATGAAGTTTCTAAGTATAATTCGGCTTCATCAAACAGGAAAGAGTGAAGCTGAAAGAAACTTGTGCATGTTCCAAATAAAGAATCGATCCAATAGAAGTATCGACTATATTTGGTAGAACATGAGGACAGAAAATATAGTCTAGGCGAATAGTCACATAGTTGTAAAGAGTGGAATTTACGGAGAATAAGCCTTAGTTGACATCTGGAAAGAGAAGAGAAACCAGAGGAGGCATCAACCTGAGGGTGTAAGGGGACATTAAGGTCGCCACATAGAAGTATATGACCAGTGTCAAATGAAGTTAAAGTATCCAGAGTGGAAAGAAGAAAGGAAGTTTGGTTCCTATTCGGTGCATATATGGAGGCGATAGTGAAGGGTTGGCCTGCCAGACTTCAATTAACAAACAAATACCTTGCATCTGTGTCTGCCAGAGGGGAAACCAGTGCTCTCCTCTGACATCTCTGTCCATTTTAGGAACTGTACAGAGCAGGAGAAATCCCCATAGCAAACATATGCTGCTCTGGACAGTTCCTAAAATGGACATCAGAGGAAATGCATTTTTTTTTGGATTTCTCTTTAGTATACAGCCCCTAAAAAGTACTGGAAGGATTAAGATTTTTTAATTGAAGTGATTTACAAATCTGTTTAACTTTCTGGCACCAGTTGATTTAAAAAAATAATAATAATAATTTCCACGGGAGTACCCATTTAACCCCTTAAGGACGCATGACGTAAATGTACGTCCTGGTGAGGTGGTACTTAACGCACCAGGACATACATTTACGTCCTATGCATAACCGCGGGCATCGGAGCGATGCCCGTGTCATGTGCGGCTGATCCCGGCTGCTGATCCCGGCAGCCAGGGACCCGCCGGCAATGGCCGACGCCCGCGATCTCGCGGGCGTCCGCCATTAACCCCTCAGGTGTCGGGATCAATACAGATCCCGGCATCTGCGGCAGTTTGCAATTTGAATGAGTGATCGGATCGCGCGCAGCGCTGCTGCGGGGATCCGATCATTCATAACGCCGCACGGAGGTCCCCTCTCCTGCCTCCGTCCGGCTCCCGGCGTCTCCTGCTCTGGTCTGAGATCGAGCAGACCAGAGCAGAAGATGACCGATAATACTGATCTGTTCTATGTCCTATACATAGAACAGATCAGTATTAGCAATCATGGTATTGCTATGAATAGTCCCCTATGGGGACTATTCAAGTGTAAAAAAAAAATGTAAAAAAATTTAAAAGTAAAAGTGAAAAATCCCCTCCCCCAATAAAAAAGTAAAACGTCCGTTTTTTCCTATTTTACCCCCAAAAAGCGTAATTTTTTTTTCTATAGACATATTTGGTATCGCCGCGTGCGTAAATGTCCGAACTATTAAAATAAAATGTTAATGATCCCGTACGGTGAATGGCGTGAACGAAAAAAAAAAGTCCAAAATTCTTACTTTTGTAATACATTTTATTTAAAAAAAATTAAAAAAAAATTAATTAAAAGTTTTTCATATGCAAATGTGGTATCAAAAAAAAGTAAAGATCATGGCGCAAAAAATGAGCCCCCATACCGCCGCTTATACGGAAAAATAAAAAAGTTAGAGGTCATCAAAATAAAGGGATTATAAACGTACTAATTTGGTTAAAAAGTTTGTGATTTTTTTTAAGCGCAACAATAATATAAAAGTATGTAATAATGGGTATCATTTTAATCGTATTGACCCTCAGAATAAAGAACACGTCATTTTTACCATAAATTGTACGGCGTGAAAACGAAACCTTTCAAAATTAGCAAAATTGCGTTTTTCGTTTTAATTTCCCCACAAAAATAGTGTTTTTTTGTTGCGCCATACATTTTATGATATAATAAGTGATGTCATTACAAAGGACAACTGGTCGCGCAAAAAACAAGCCCTCCTACTAGTCTGTGGTTGAAAGTATAAAAGAGTTATGATTTTTAGAAGGCGAGGAGGAAAAAATGAAAACGTAAAAATTAAATAGTCCTTAAGGCCAAAATGGGCTGAGTCCTTAAGGGGTCAAGCACATGGAAAAGTCATATTTAAACACTAAAAACATTAATAAAAAAAACAAAAAACTAAGAATAAAAACAGCAACCTACCTAAATCAGTCACACGATACCTAATAGTGCCTAATATACAGCAAAACATATCTAAACTATCCCTAGTTGGGGTTATGTGGAAAGCAGCCCAGGCCGCAAACATACAAACTGAACCTAAACAGAAAATAGTAATAAACATGTGTTAGGTAATGAAATCACAGTAGCTCGGGCAGGAGAAAATCTTTTTATATGTGAGGGGTCACTTAACGTAAAGTAAAGTGAGCCCTCATTATCTAGAATACAGGGAGGCTATACGGAGAAACAATTATAAAATAATAAATAGGATATGGGGGAGAGAACCCTAAGAAAAAAAACAGTAAGGAAAATAAACATCGCCATCTGATACTCTAAAAGGTACGGCATATATAATATACATTTCAGGTCAAACTTGTAAAGCCGGTACGTAGAAATCTATAGATGCAGGAACACAGGATCAGCTTCGCCTTGAGGACTTCTTAGGAGGACGTTGCGGGAGTGACCCCGAACCCTCTGCAGGAGATGAAGAACGCTGACAAGATGTTTGGTAGTTTTCTCGGGCCCGAGTTCCATCGTAAATTTGCATGAAAAGCTTTCCAATCCGGGAGTGAAACAGGAGGCAGTTGTAGAGACTGGAGAAATGAAGGTAGGAGACCTTAGGATAATATTGACATCACCCTTCTGTCAGCAGAGAGCACTGTGTTCTAAAAAGAAATAATTTCCTCTGTAGTATTGAACAGCTGAAGTTCTGGAAGGATTAAGATTTTTTTAATAGAAGTAATTTACAAATCTGTTTTAACTTTCTGGCACCAGTTGATTTAAAAAAAAAAATTTCCACCGGAGAACCCCTTAAGTCTTGAGGGGGTACAACTTCAGGAAGGCCATGCACTCTCTTATATTATTTCTACGGTTCCTATTTTTAAGATCGTCCAGATAAAGAATGTAAGGCTTGAGTATGGGAAGAAACTGTAGTCTGTAATTCAGCAACCAAAGTATGCAAATATTCTTTAGACACCTCTAAGTCAGCAACATTAGACTGCAACAGCTGCACCTCAGCTTATACTCTTTTTAAATCTTTTCACCAAAATCTTTTTAAATCCGTAGCCAGGGCGGATAAATCCGATTTATAAGGCAGCAGGGTCAATAATGCTTGTAACTCAGGGTGAGCACCCAATATCTGTGTTACTACTTTTGGACGCATAGGAGAATGAGGGGTAGCCCCAATATCAACAGGTTTATCCAACGATTTATGTTTTACAGTGCAGATGCTAGAACCTGAGTCTGTATATCACTGGAATATTGTGAGAAATCCTTTGCAGGAGGAGAGGGAAGGGATACTTGGTGGGGTTTTCAGTAATTTATTTTTTGTAGGTGGACTGTTTTCCCCCCCCCAATGTGAATGTACAGGGTACACTCACATGGGCGGAGGATTACAGTAAGTATCCGGCTGCAAGTTTGAGGTGCGGCAAAATTTCTGCCGCAGCTCAGACTGCCAGCGAGAAACTACTGTGAACCCCCGCCTGTGCAACTGTACCCTAAAAACACTACACTACACTAACACACAATAAAATAAAAAGTAAAAAACACTACATATACACATACCCCTACACAGCCCCCCTCCCCAATAAAAATGAAAAACGTCTGGTACGCCACTGTTTCCAAAACGGAGCCTCCAGCGGTTGCAAAACTACAATTCCCAGCATGCACTGATAGACCGTACATGCCGGGAGTTGTAGTTTTGCAACAGCTGGATTCCCCCCCCCCCCAATGTGAACGTACAGGGTACACTCACATGGGCGGAGGATTACAGTAAGTATCCGGCTGCAAGTTTGAGCTGCGTCAAATTTTCTGCCGCAGCTCAAACTGCCAGCGAGAAACTACTGTGAACCCCCGCCCATGTGACTGTACCCTAAAAACACTACACTACACTAACACAAAATAAAATAAAAAGTAAAAAACACTACATATACACATACCCCTATACAACCCCCCTCCCCAATAAAAATGAAAAACGTCTGGTACGCCACTGTTTCCAAAACGGAGCCTCCAGCTGTTGCAAAACAACTACTCCCAGTATTACCAGATAGCCACTGACTGTCCAGGCATGCTGGGAGTTTTACAACAGCTGGAGGCACCCTGTTTGGGAATCACTGGCGTAGAATACCCCTATGTCCACCCCTATGCAAGTCCCTAATTTAGGCCTCAAATGCGCATGGCGCTCTCACTTTGGAGCCCTGTCGTATTTCAAGGCAACAGTTTAGGGCCACATATGGGGTATCGCCGTACTCGGGAGAAATTGCCTAACAAATTTTGGGGGATATTTTCTGCTATTACCCTTTTAAAAATGAAAATTTTTTGGGAAAACAAGCATTTTAGGTAAAAAAAAATATATATTTTTTTACATATGCAAAAGTCGTGAAACACCTGTAGAGTATTAAGGTTCAAATTACCCCTTGTTACGTTCCCCGAGGGGTCTAGTTTCCAAAATGGTATGCCATGTGTTTTCTTTTTTGCTGTCCTGGCACCATAGGGGCTTCCTAAATGCGGCATGCCCCCAGAGCAAAATTCGCTTTGAAAAAGCCAAATGTGACTCCTTCTCTTCTGAGACCTGTAGTGCGCCAGCAGAGCACTTTTCACCCCCATATGGGGTGTTTTCTGAATCGGGAGAAATTGGGCTTCAAATTTTGGGGGGTATTTTCTGCTATTACCCTTTTTAAAATTGTAAAAATTTTGGGAAACCAAGCATTTTAGGTAAAAAAAATATATATTTTTTTACATATGCAAAAGTCGTGAAACACCTGTAGGGTATTAAGGTTCACATTACCCCTTGTTACGTTCCCTGAGGGGTCTAGTTTTCAAAATGGTATGCCATGTGTTTTTTTTTGCTGTACTGGCACCATAGGGGCTTCCTAAATGCGGCATGCCCCCCAAAAACCATTTGTCGCTCCTTCCCTTCTGAGCCCTCTACTGCGCCCGCCGAACAATTAACATAGACATATGAGGTATGTGCTTACTCGAGAGAAATTGGGTTTCAAATACAAGTAAAAACTTTCTCCTTTTTACCCCTTGCAAAAATTCAAAAATTGGGTCTACAAGAACATGCGAGTGTAAAAAATGAAGATTTTGAATTTTCTCCTTCACTTTGCTGCTATTCCTGTGAAACACCTATAGGGTTAATACACTTACTGAATGTTTTTTTTTAATACTTTAGGGGGTGTAGTTTTTATAATGGGGTCTTTTATGGGGTATTTCTAATATGAAGACCCTTCAAATCCACTTCAAAACTGAACTGGTCCCTGAAAAATAGTGAGTTTGAAAATTTTGTGAAAAATTTCAAAATTGCTGCTGAACTTTGAAGCCCTCTGGTGTCTTCCAAAAGTAAAAACTCATAAATTTTATGATGCAAACATAAAGTAGACATATTGTATATGTGAACCCCAAAAAAATATATTTTGAATATCCATTTTCCTTACAAGCAGAGAGCTTCAAAGTTAGAAAAATGCAAAATTTTCATTTTTTTCATCAAATTTGGGGATTTTTAACCAAGAAAGGATGCAAGTTACCATAAATTTTTACCACTAAGTTAAAGTAGAATATGTCACGAAAAAACAATCTCGGAATCAGAATGATAACTAAAAGCATTCCAGAGTTATTAATGTTTAAAGTGACAGTGGTCAGAATTGCAAAAAACGCTCCGGTCCTTAAGGTATAAAATGGCCTGGTCCTTAAGGGGTTAAGGACAGGGATCATCAGAATCCATAGGAGATTAATCAGTGTCACTGACCTCGGCATTAGATTTAGAAGGAGCAGGATTTATAGCTTGTAAATCTGCAGTAGTAGTATGTGAGGGACCTGAAGGGGTTAATACTGATTGTGCCATTGTCCCCTGTGAGGTAGCAGTTGCTGAGGCAGATATCTGGGTGTGTAGAGGGGATTTAGTTCCATTAGCAGGTAAGGGAGGAGGCTACAGACTCAGGGGAGACAGGCGGAGTCATCTCCACTAGCTCACTTTACCCCTTGTTAGCCCTTGTTACGTTCCTCGAGCGGTGTAAATTCCCAAATAGTGTGCTGGGGGGGGGGGGGGATATTGTTCTTGCACCATGGGGGCTTCCTAAATGCGATATGCCCCCCAAAAGCCATTTCAGCTAAATTCGCTCTACAAAATCACATTGTCGCTCCTTCCCTTCTGAGCCCTGTATGTTAGTGTAAAAAATGTAGATTTTGAATTTTTGCCTCCATTTTGCTGCTATTCCTGTGAAACACCTAAAGGATTAACAACCATTCTGAATGTCATTTTTAATACTTTGAGGGGTGCAGTTTTCATAATGGGGTCCATTATGGGACATTTCTAACATAAAGATCCTAAAATTCATTTCAAAACTGAACTGGTCCCTGAAAAATTTCGATTTAGATATTTTCCTGAAAAATTGGAAAATTGCTGCAAAACTTTGAAGCCCTCTAATGTCTTCAAAAAGTAAAAACATATCAACTTCATGACATAAAACATGTCAACTTCAATACTGACACTAAATAGGAGACTTTTAAGAATATTTTAAATTCTCACTATAAAAGGGTCAGGAATAAAAGAAAATGGATGAATAAAAATGTTATGGGGCCAATACATGACAAAAATCAAACATTTAAACTACTAAAACAGGACGACAGTGAAATAGCATTAACCCCTTAAGGACTCAGCCCATTTTGGCCTTAAGGACTCAGACAATTTAATTTTTACGTTTTCATTTTTTCCTCCTCGCCTTCTAAAAATCATAACTCTTTTATATTTTCATCCACAGACTAGTATGGGGGCTTGTTTTTTGCGCGACCAGTTGTCCTTTGTAATGACATCACTCATTATATCATAAAATGTATGGCGCAACCAAAAAACACTATTTTTGTGGGGAAATTAAAACAAAAAACGCAATTTTGCTAATTTTGGAAGGTTTTGTTTTCACGCCGTACAATTTCTGGTAAAAATGACGTGTGTTCTTTATTCTGAGGGTCAATACGATTAAAATGATACCCATTATTATATACTTTTATATTATTGTTGCGCTTAAAAAAAATCACAAACTTTTTAACCAAATTAGTACGTTTATAATCCCTTTATTTTGATGACCTATAACTTTTTTATTTTTCCGTATAAGCGGCGGTATGGGGGCTCATTTTTTGCGCCATGATCTGTACTTTTTTTTGATACCACATTTGTATATAAAAAACTTTTAATACATTTTTTATAATTTTTTTTTTAATAAAATGTATTAAAAAAGTAGGAATTTTGGACTTTTTAAATTTTTTTTCGTTCACGCCGTTCACCGTACGGGATCATTAACATTTTATTTTAATAGTTCGGACATTTACGCACGCGGTGATACCAAATATGTCTATAAAAAATGTTTTTTACGCTTTTTGGGGGTAAAATTGGAAAAAACGGACGTTTTACTTTTTTATTGGGGGAGGGGATTTTTCACTTTTTTTTTACTTTTACTTTTACATTTTTTTACATTTTTTTTTACACTTGAATAGTCCCCATATGGGACTATTCATAGCAATACCATGATTGCTAATACTGATCTGTTCTATGTATAGGACATAGAACAGATCAGTATTATCGGTCATCTCCTGCTCTGGTCTGCTCGATCACAGACCAGAGCAGGAGACGCCGGGAGCCGCACGGAGGAAGGTGAGGGGACCTCCGTGCGGCGTTATGAATGATCGGCTCCCCGCAGCAGCGCTGCGGGCGATCCGATCGTTCATTTTAATCGCGAACTCCCGCAGATGCCGGGATCTGTATTGATCCCGGCACCTGAGGGGTTAATGGCGGACGCCCGCGAGATCGCGGGCGTCGGCCATTGCCGGCGGGTCCCTGGCTGCGATCAGCAGCCGGGATCAGCCGCGCATGACACGGGCATCGCTCCGATGCCCGCGGTTATGCTTAGGACGTAAATGTACGTCCTGGTGCGTTAAGTACCACCTCACCAGGACGTACATTTACGTCCTGCGTCCTTAAGGGGTTAAAAAGCTATAGAGTAAAATGTAAAATAAAAATATATGTAAAAAATATATATAAAAAAACTCAAATAGAGACAGAAAGACTCATTGCCTTAAAACTAACCGCAAAATGTTCTTTGACTATATAAATAGCAAAAAGGTAAAAAATGAAAGTGCAGCCTTTTTAAAAAATCATGAGGAAGAAATTATAGATGGGCATAAGAAAAAAGCAAATATATTAAACAAATTCTTCTCCATTGTATTCACCGAAGAAAATGAAATGCCAGGTGAAATACTGCGAGATAAGGTAAACTCCCCAGTACAGGTCACCTGTCTAACCCATGAAGCTTCACATCTACTCCATCATCCGTTTGGGGGGCGCAGTGACTTGCCGAATCATGGGCCGTGGTGATTTTTTACTATTTTGTGACCATATTTTTTGATTATGCTATTTCTTGTCTGGTCCGCAGATCTTTATCATGATTTGGTGATTATCTTTGTGTTAGCATGCAGTGTCGTTCACTGAGGTGGACCTGACTCATTATAATGGGGCATCAGTTATACCGCTATGATCACTGCATGACTATATTTATACCAGATCTGTATATTGTCTGTATTTAACATAAATAATTTGATTGCGGATATAAACCTTTACCTATTTGGTGTATTATTCCGGATTTGTGTCCCCTGAGAATCCTGTAAAGAATATTACAGATGAAACGCGTTGGGCTTAGGGTACTCTAATAATTGTGCCTCTTTCTGTCTTTATCAGAGGTTGGTAAGTGTTTGTCTGGGTGCATTATTGATGGTTTATTGGTAAATTGTGATCACAGCCAGAATTGGTTATTAACCCCTTAATGACGCAGGATGTAAATGTATGTCCTGGGGAGGTGGTACTTAACGCACCAGGACGTACATTTACATCCTAAGCATAACCGCGGGCATCGGAGCGATGCCTGGATCATGCTCAGTAGGTCCCGGCTGCTGATCGCAGCCAGGGACCCGCACGTAATGGTGGACACCCAAACTTTTTCCTGCATTTTTTTCTCGCGTTTTTGCTGGTGTGTGGAAACAATAATTTTCTAAACTTTTTGTTGTTGTTTTTTTCTTCAAAATTTAGATACGTGAATGCGGAGGACTATGTCAGAATTGGTGGATTGCGACAATGAACAGCGTTTTTTTTATGTCAATAAGAGGGTTAATGAGGGCTTTGGGGGAGTTTTTTTTTAAATGTTTTTTTCAATGTAGTGGAAGGTGTCTTGTAGACAGAATCTATTACTAGGCCGGGGCTTAGCGTTAGCCCCAAAACAACTAGCTCTAACCCCCAATTATTACCCCGGTACCCACCGCCACAGGGGTGCTGGGAAGAGCCGATACCAACAGGCCCAGAGCGTCAAAAATGGTGCTCCTGGGACTAGGCGGTAACAGGCTGGCGTTATTTAGGCTAGGGAGGGCCAGTAAGAATGGTCCTCGCCCACCCTGGTAATGTCAGGCTGTTGCTGCTTGATTGGTATCTGGCTGAAACTGAAAATAGGGGAAACCCTATGCGTTTTTATTTATTTTTTATTTATAAAAAAAAAAAAAAAAATGCATAGGGTTCCCCGTATTTTCAGAATCAGCCAGATACCAACCGAGCAGCAACAGCCTGACATTGCCAGGGTGGGCGAGGACCTTTGTTACTGGCGCTCCGGGCTTGTTGGTATCGGCTCTTCCCGGCACCGCTGTGGTGGTGGGTACCGGGGTAATAATAAGAGGTTAGCGTTAGCTGATTTTGGGACTAACGTTAAGCCCCGGCTTGGTAATGGTTTCAGTCTATATGACGGCTTCCACTACTAACCCTGAAAATTCAATTATAAAAAACACAGACACATTGAAAAAAATTTTTATAAAAAAAAAAAACACTCCCCCACAGCCATTTGTTAACCATTTTATTGAAATAAAAAAAAAAACGCTGGTCATCATCGCAGTCCACCGAATCTGACATAGTCCTCTGCATTCACGTATATCTGAAATGAAAAGAAAAGAAAAACAAGATATATGGGTTAGTACATTTTTTGCACTCTCCCCTGGGGAGAGCGCACATAATGCAGCGTGTTTCTAAACATGGAGCCTCCAATTGTTGCTAAACTACAACTCCCATCATGGGGGGCTGTAGTTAAGCAACAGCCGGAGTCTCCCTGTTTGGAAACACACTGCCAGAAAAGTTCTGTTCCCATTATGCAAAACTCATAATGTGAACATAGATCTCTCCCTCTGCCCTTTGACTACTACTCCTATCATGGGACAGAGTCTGTCCCATGATGGGAGTAGTTGTAGTACTGCAGGCTGCTGAGGGATGGCACTTGCACATCCCCCAGCTGCGGGACTTTTAGAACTACTACTCCCATCATGGACAGACTCGGCCCATGATGGGAGTTGTAGTCCAGGGGCTGAGGTGCAGATCACACCGGGTCATTCTGCAGAGACCCGCTGCAATCCGCATTTATTGACTGTAAAAGCCGGCGGTACATGCGGCTACACTGCGCTGCCACCAGCTTCATAATCACTGCCGCTTGGAGAGGGGAGCTCTGATTGGTCAATAGTTATCCACCAATCAGAGCTCCCGTGTTCCGGTGGGGATTATGAATTATTACAGTTTATATAGAAGCTGACAGCGCAGTGGAGACGCATGTACCGCCGGTGTAATGAAGAAAACTGTGCCTTGTAGCGGAATGTGACCCTCCGCATAGAGACCCAGTTTTCTGCTTACAGCCAACTCCATCCCTGCTACCCTCCGTCAGGGAGATGGGGGACACAGTTTCTCCGCACATATAGTTAATAAAAGCGGATCGCAGCGGGTCTCGGGATAATGACCCGGTGCGATCTGCACCTCAGCCCCTGGACTACAACTCCCATCATGGACAGAGTTTGTCGATGATTGGAGTTGTAGTTCTAAAAGTCCCGCAGCCGGGGGATGTGCAAGTGCCATCCCTCAGCAGCGCCGCGGTACTACAAGTACAAGGGTAGTCCAAGGGCAGAGGGGCAGATGCAGAAGATCATTATCCCGATACCTGCTGCGATCCGCATTTATTAACTATACAAGCGTCTACACTGCGCTGCCCGCGAGCTCCTATATACTGTACAGTTCTTATAATTCATAATCCCCGCCGGGAGCTCTGATTGGTGGATAGCTTTTGACCAATCAGAGCTCCCTTGTCCCAAAGGCGGGGTTTATGAATTATGACAGTGTTTATAGGAGCCCGCGGGCAGCGCAGTGTAGCCGCATGCACCGCCGGCTTTTACAGTTAATAAATGCGGATCGCAGCGGATCTCTGCAGAATGACCCGGTGCAATCTGCACCCCAGCCCCTGGACTACAACTCCCATCATACGCAGAGTCTGTCCCATGATGGGAGTAGCAATCCTTACTGTACCAAAATAAACACTTTTGGTACGTGTCCTCCTAGTAGTGTATATTTGCGCAAGAAAATGCCGTTTGCGCATTTTTTTGCACAAAAAAAAAAACCACAGTTAGTAAATTTGATTCTACAGTAGAATTTCCTCTACGGTGAACTTAACCGTAGACAAGGGGATGAAAAATTTGCACAAAAAAAATAAAAATAAATGCAAAACAGCTCCATATACAATGATAAATCCCCCCCAGTAAAAATGAAAAACATATCGTATGGCAGTGTTTCCAAAACGGAGCCTCCAGCTGTTGCAAAGCAACAACTCCCAGCATTTCCGGACAGCCACTGACTGTCCAGGCATGCTGGGAGTGTAGCAACAGCTGGAGGCACCCTGTTTGGGAATCACTGGCGTAGAATACCCGTGTCCACCCCTATGCAATCCCTAATATAGTCCTCAAATGCACATGGCACTCTCTCACTTCCGAGCCCTGTTGTATTTTAAGGAAACAGTTTAGGGCCACATATGGGGTATTTCTGTACTCGGGAGCAATTGCGTTAAAAATTTTGGGAGGCTTTTTCTCCTTTTACCCCTTATGAAAAGGAAAAGTTGGGGTCTACACCAGCCTGATAGTGTAAAAAAAATTGACACTATCATGCCCCATTCCTGGTAAAAGGAAAAAATAATTGTTACGCAATTTCTCCAGAGTATGGAAATACCCCATATGTGGGTGTAAAATGCTCTGCAGACGCACAACAAGGTTCAGGATGTACAATTGAGGCCTAAATTGATGATTTCCACAGGGGTGACTGATTTTACAGTGGTTCTGACATAAACCCCAAAAAACAAATACCTATGTGTGACCCCATTTTGAAAACTACACCCATCACGAAACGTAACAAGGGGTATAGTGAGCCTTAACACCCCACAGATGTTTGACAAATTTTCTTTAAAGTTGAATGGGAAAATGAAGAAAAACATTTTTTAAACTAAAATGCTGGTGTTACCCTAAATTTTCAATTTTCACAAGGAAAAATAGGGAAAAAAAAGCCCACCAATATTTGTAACCCCATTGCTTCTGAGTAAGAGCATACCTCATATGTGGATGTAAAATGCTCTGCGGGCGAACTACAATGCTCAAAAGAGGAGCGCCATTGGGCTTTTGGAGAGAAAATTTGTCCCGAATTGAAGGCCACGTGTTTTTACAAAGCCTCCATAGTGCCAGAACAATGGACCACCCACACATGTACCCCATTTTGAAAACTACACCCCTCAAGTAATGTAATAAATGGTACAGTGAGCATTTACGCCCCACAGGTGTCTGACAGATTTTTGGAACAGTGGTCCGTGAAAATGAAAAATTTAGTTTTTCATTTGCACAGCCCACTATTCCAAAGATCTGTCAAACGCCAATGTGGTGTAAATAATCACTGCAAGCCTTATTAAATTCTATGAGGGGTGTAGTCTCCAAAATGGGGTCACATGTGGGAGGGGGGGGGTCCACTGTTCTGGCACCACGGGTGGCTTTGTAAACGCACAAGGCCCCCGAATTGTATACCAACCAA
This sequence comes from Hyla sarda, assembly GCF_029499605.1. Taxonomy (NCBI): domain Eukaryota; kingdom Metazoa; phylum Chordata; class Amphibia; order Anura; family Hylidae; genus Hyla; species Hyla sarda. Next base: position 124,801,206 of record NC_079193.1, read on the forward strand.
ATTTTCTCTCCAAAAGCACAATGGCACTTCTTCTCTTCTGAGCACTGTAATGCGCCAGCAGAGCACTTGACGTCCACACATGGGTATTTCCATACTGAGAAGAAATGGGGTTACAGTTTTTGGGTGGCATGTTCTCCGATAACCCCTTGTAAAAATGTAAAATTTGGGGGAAAAACTGTGTGTTAGTGAAAAAAAAATTCATTTACACATCTGACTTTAACGAAAAGTCGTCAAACACTTGTGGGGTGTTAAGGCTCACTGTACCCCTTGTTACATTCCTTGAGGGGTGTCGTTTTCAAAATAGTATGCCATGTGAGTTGTTTTTTTTTTTGCTGTTCTGGCACTATAGGGGCTTCCTAAATGCGACATGCCCCCCAAAAAACATTTCCGCAAAATTTGCTTTCCAAAACCCAAATGTGACTCCTTCTCTTCTAAGCATTGTAGTGCATCCACAGAGCACTTGACATACACATAAGAGGAATTTCCTTACTCGAGAAAAATTGGGTTACAAATTTTAGGAAGATGTCTCTCCTTTTACCTTTTGTAAAAATTCAAAAACTGGATCTACAAGAACATGCAAGTGTAAAAAAGGAAGATTTTGAATTTTCTCCTTCACTTTGCTGCTATTCCTGTGAAACACCTAAAGGGTTAACACACTTACTGAATGTCATTTTGAATACTTTGAGGGGTGCAGTTTTTTTTAATGGGGTCATTTACGGGGTATTTCTAATATGGAGGACCCTCAAATCCACTTCAAAACTGAACTGTTCCCAGAAAAATTCAGATTTTGAAAATTTGCTGAAAAATTGGAAAATTGCTGCTGAAGTTTGAAGCCCTCTGATGTCTTCCAAAAGTAAAAACATGTCAACTCTATGATGCAAACATAAAGTAGATGCAAACATAAATATTGGGGGAGATTGATCAAAACCTGTCCAGAGGAAAATTTGCCCAGTTGCCAATAGCAACCAATCGTCTCCCTTCTTTCATTTTTGAAAAGGCCTCTGAAAAATGAAAGAAGCGATTTGATTGGTTGCTATGGGTAACTTTTCCTTTGCATAGGATTTGATAAATCTCCCCCATTGTATATGTGAATCAATATATAATTTATTTGGGAAGTTAAAAAAAATGCAAAATGTTCAAACTTTTCATCAAATTTTGGAATTTTTCACCAAGAAATAATGCAAGTATCGACAAAATTTTTACCTCTAACATAAAGTAGAATATGTCACGAAAAAACATTCTCTGAATCAGAATGAAAAGTAAAAGCATCCCAGAGTTCTTAAAGGGGTACGCCGCCCCTAGACATCTTATCCCCTATCCAAAGGATAGGGGATAAGATGTCAGATCGCCGGGATCCCCGCTGCGGCACCCTGCGATCATGTCACGAGGTGCGGAGCCTTGACGTCACGCTGCTCCGTCCCCTGTATCGTCCGTCATTACGCACAGAGCGAACTCACTCTGTGCAGTAATGATAGCGGGTGCCACAGTGGGGATCCCGGGGCTCCCCAGCAGCGGGACCCCGGCGATTTGACATCTTATCCCCTATCCTTTGGATAGGGGATAAGATGTCGAGGGGCGGAGTACCCCTTTAATGCTTAAAGTGTGAGTGGTCAGATGTGCAAGAAATACCCTGGTCCTTAACCCCTTAAGGACCCAGCCAATTTCCAGTGTAGGACCCGGCCATTTTTTGCACATCTGACCACTGTCACTTTAAGCATTAAGAACTCTGGGATGCTTTTGCATTTCATTCTGATTCCGAGATTGTTTTTTCGTGACATATTTTACCTTGTGAATGGTAAATTTTCGTCGATACTTGCATCATTTCTTGGTGAAAAATTCAAAAATTTGATATAAAAATAGAAAATTTTGCATTTTTTTTAAACCAAATAATTAGACATACCAAATAAATTATATATTGATTCACATATACAATATGTCTACTTTATGTTGGCATCATAAAGTTGACATGTTTTTACTTTTGGAAGACATCAGAGGGCTTCAAACTTCAGCAGCAATTTTCCAATTTTTCACAAAATTTTCTAAATCTGAATTTTTTCAGGGACCAGTTCAGTTTTGTAGTGGATTTGAAGGGCCCTCATATTAGAAATACCCCACAAATGACCCCATTATAAAAACGGCACCCCTCAAAGTATTCAAAATGACATTCAGTAAGTTTGTTAACCCCTTTAGGTGTTTCACAGGAATAGCAGCAAAGTGAAGGAGAAAATTCAAAATCTTCATTTTTTACACTCGCATGTTCTTGTAGACCCAGTTTTTGAATTTTTGCAAGGGGTAATAGGAGAAAAAGTCCCCCAAAATTTGTAACCCAATTTCTCTCGAGTAAGGAAATACCTTATATGTGTACGTCAAGTGTTCGGTGGGTGCAGTAGAGGGCTCAGAAGGGAAGGAACAACAATGGGATTTTGGATAGTGAATTTTGATGAAATGTTTTTTTTTGGGGGGAGGGGGCATGTCACATTTAGGAAGCCCCTAAGGTTCCAGAACAGCAGAAAACCCCTCACATGGCATACCATTTTGGAAAGTACACCCCTAAAGGCACGTAACAAGTGAGCCTTAAAGGAGAACTCCAGAACCTGAAAATTGTTCCCCATAGTGCCGGCAAGAAAAAAAATAAAGATGTACATACCTTCCTACGCTCCCCCGGGGCCTTCAGTAACCGGCTCCGGCCTCCGCCGTGATCCTCTACCTGGTTGCCGGTGTTCGGAGAGTCTTACTGCGCTCAGTCAATCACCGGCCACAGTGAAGTCCTGACTCGGCCGGCGATAGGCTGAGCGGCAGTGTGACGTTTTCGGCCCCGGCCGCAGGTGCCGGTGTAGCGAAGAATTTTGTGTCCTGAGGTGTTTTCACACTGCCGCTCAGCCTATTGCCGGCCTAGTCTGACTTCGCTCTCGCTGGTGATTGGCTGAGCACAGTATGATTCATCCGTCCACCGGCAACCAGGAAGTGGATCGTGGCGGAGACCGTAACCGGTTACCGGAGGCCCCGGGGTAGCGGAGGAAGGTATGTACATCTTCATTTTTTTACTGCCGGCAGTATGGGCGACAATTTTTTTTATTCCGGAGTTCTCCTTTAACACCCCACAGATGTTTGACGACTTTTCGTTAAAGTCTGATGTGTAAATGAAAAAAAAAAAGTTTCCACTAAAGTGCAGTTTTTTCCCCCAAATTTACAATTTTTAGAAAAGGTAATGGTAAAAATGCCCCCCGAAATTTGTAACCCCACCTCTTCTGAGTATGGAAGTACCCCATGTTAGGACGTAGAATGCTCTGCGGGTGAACTACAATGCTCAGAAGAGGAGTCACATTTGGCTTTTGGAAAGCAAATTTAGCTGAAATGGTTTTTGTGGGCATGTCACATTTAGGAAGCCCCTATGGTGCCAGCACAGCAACAACAAAAAACCACATGGCATACTATTTTGGAAACTACACCCCTCAAGGAGCATAACAAGGGGTACAGTGAGCCTTAACACCTCACTGGTGTTTTACGACTCTTTGTTAAAGATGGATGTGTAAATGAGAGAAAAAAATGTTTTCATAAAAATACTGTGTTTTGCCAAAATTTTACATTTTTACAAGGGGTAATAGGACAAAATGACCCCCAACATTTGTAACCCCATTTCTTCTGAGTATGGAAATACCCCATGTGTGGATGTCAAGTGCTCTCCTGGCGCATTATAATGCTCAGAAGAGGAGCGCCATAGAGCTTTTGGAGAGTGCCCCCCATGGTGCCAGAACAGTGGAATTTGCCCCCCACATGTGACCCCATTTTGGAGACTACACGCCTCACAGAATTTAATAATGGGTGCAGTGAGTATTTTCACCCCACTGGCATTTGACAGATCTTTGGAACAGTAGGCTGTGCAAATGAAAAATTACATATATTTTCACGTACCACTTTTCCAAAAATCTGTCAGACACCTGTGGGGCGTAAATGCTCACTGTACCCCTTATTACATTACATGAGGGGTGTAGTTTCCAAAATCTAGTCACATGTGGTGGTGGGGGGGGGGGTCTCCATTGTTTTGGCACTACGGGGGCTTTGTAAACACACATGGCCTTCAATTCCGGACACATTTTCTCTTCAAAAGCCCAATGTCGCTCTTCTGAGCACTGCAGTTCACCTGCAGAGCACTTTACATCCAAATATGGGGTTGTTCTTACTCAGAAGAAATGGGGTTACAAACTTTTGGGGGCTTTTTTTCCTATTTTCCCTTGTGAAAATGAAAAATTTTCCAGCATTTTAGTGAAAAAAAAAAATTTGTCAAACACCTGTGGGGTGTTAAGGCTCACAATATTCCTTGTAAGATTTAGGGGTTTTGTTTCAAAAATGGGGTCACATGTGGGTATTTATCTTTGCGTTTATGGCAGAACTGCTGTAAAATCAGCCACCCCTGTGCAAAACACCAATTTAGACCTCAAATGTACATGTTGTGCTTTCACTCCTGAGCCTTGTTGTGCGCTTTCAGAGCATTTTACACCCACATATGGGGTATTTCCGTGCTCAAGAGAAATTGCGTTACAAATTTTGGGGGTCTTTTTTTTCCTTTTATCGCTTGTGAAAATAAAAAGTATGGGGCAACACCAGTATGTTATTGCAAATTTTAAATTTATTTTAGACTAACAGGCTGGTGTAGCTCTCAACTTTTCCTTTTCATAAGGGGTAAAAGGAGAAAAAACCCCTCAAAATTTGTATTGCAATTTCTCCCGAGTACGGAAATAACTCATGTGGCCCTAAATTGTTTCCTTGAAATACGGCAGGGCTCCGAAGTGAGAGAACGCCATGCGCATTTGAGGACTAAATTAAGGATTGTATAGGGGTGGACATAGGGGTATTCTACGCCAGTGATTCCAAACATGGTGCCTCCAGCTGTTGCTAAACTTCCAGCATGTCTGGGCAGTCAGTGGCTGTGGTGTAAGGGCGTTTATATGTAGTGTTTTACCCTTTATTATGTGGTAGTGTAGTGTTTTTAGGGAACATTCGCGGGTTTACAGGGAGTTTCCCGCTAGGAGTTAGCTCAAACTTCAAGCAGGAAATTTTACTGTAAACTCGCCCTTGTGAATGTACCCTATACATTCACATGGGTGGGCAAACCTCCAGCAGTTTCAAAACTACAACTACAGCATGCACTGACTGGGAGTTGTAGTTTTGCAACAGCTGGAGGCACACTGGTTGGAAAATACTGAGTTAGGTAACAGAACCTAACTGAAGGTTTTCCAAACTCAGTATTTTCCAACCAGTGTGCCTCCAGCTGTTGCAAAACTACAACTCCCAGCATGTACTGATCACCGAAGGTCATGCTGGGAGATGTAGTTATGCAACAGCTGGAGGTACTCAACTACAACTCCCTGCATGCCGAGACAGCTGTTTGGGCATGCTGGGATTTACAGTTTTGCTACATCTGGAGAGCTACAGTTTAGAGACCACTGCACAGTGATCTCCAAATTGTGGCCCTCCAGATGTTGCAAAACTACAAATCCCAGCATGCCAAGACAGCAAACAGCTGTGTGGGCATGCTAGGAGTTGTAGTTTTGCAAGATCTAGAGGGCTACAGTTTAGAAACAGCTGTTTGGGGATATAGTGGTCTCAAACTTCAGCCCTCCAGCTGTTGCAAAACTACTAATCCCAGCATGCCCAAACAACTGTCTGGGCATGCTGGGAGTTAAAGTTTTGCAACATCTGGAGGGCTACAGTTTAGATATAGTATAGTGGTCTCAAACTGTAGCCCTCTAGATGTTGCTAGGCAACTCACCGGCTTCCGTAGGATCCAGGGAGCCGCATCGCTGCCCTCTGCTGCGGCCGATCTCCACCGTCGATCGTCGCCTCCGCCGCGGCCGATGGGTAGGTGGACTTCGGCGCCAATCCCCGTCGGTTTCCCCATTATCCCGGCCTATTGTGGGTGGGCAGAATGGGGAAACTGAAAGTTACCCCCCCCGCCCCCGATCTGCTATTGGTCATCGCTTGTATACCACCAATAGCAGGGAAAGGATGGGTGCCACCTCACTCTTATCCCTTCAGGGGGATCGGTGTGTCCCGATCCCCCTTATTTTCCGGGTCAGCATAGACCCGTATGACCCGGAATTGCGCAAATCGCCAGTGTGAATTCACTGGCCATTTTCAGCGATGACCTGGGCATTTGCAGGGGAAGCCTGCTGATCGATATCATCAGTCACCCCGGTCCCCGCCCGCGCGCAGCGGGGATCGAAATTCCCCATGAAGTACCAGTACGTCATGGGTCCTTAAGGGGAAAATGGTCTGGGTCCTTAAGGGGTTATCCAGGAAAAAACTTTATATATTTATATATATAATCATCTGGTTCCAGAAAGTTAAGCAGATTTGTAAATTACTTCTATTAAAAAATCTTAATCCTTTCAGTACTTATGAGCTGCTGATTTGGAGTTGTTCTTTTCTGTTTAAGTGCTATCTGATGACGCCTTTCTTGGAAACTGTCCAGAGTGGAAGCAAATCCTCATAGCAAACCTCTTCTACTTCCAGTTCCCGAGACAAGCAAAGATGACAGCAGAGGCCACTGCTGCCAGACAGAAAAGAACAACTCTACTTAAGCATCTGATAATTATTGGAAGGATTAACATTTTAATAGAAGTAATTTACAAATCTGTTTAACATTCTGGGGCCAGTTGATATATAATTTTTTTTCTTCCTGGAATACCCCTTTAAAGCATCCATTGCCAAAATTTTATATGTTTTTAGAGAGATATACACTGCTCAAAAAATAAAAAAAACACATCCTAGATCTGAATGAATGAACTAATTGTATGAAATACTTTCATCTTTACATAGTTGAATGTGCTGACAACAAAATCACACAAAAATTATCAATGGAAATAAAATTTATCAACCCATGGAGGTCTGGATATGGAGTCACACTCAAAATAAAAATGGGAAAACCACACTGCAGGCTGATCCAACTTTGATGTAATATCCTTAAACAAGTGAAAATGATGTTCAGTAGTGTTTGTGGCCTCCACGTGCCCGTATGACCTCCCTACAACTCCTGGGTATTCTCCTGATGAGGTCGCGGATGGTCTCCTGAGGGATGTCCTCCCAGACCTAGACTAAAGCATCTGCCAACTCCTGGACAATCTGTGGTGCAACGTGGCATTGGTGGATGGAGCAAAACGTGATGTCCCAGATGTGCTCAATCGGATTCAGGTCTGGGGAGTGGGCGAGCCAGTCCATAGCTTCAATGCCTTCCTCTTGCAGGAACTGCTGACACACTCCAGCCACATGAACTGTAGCATTGTCTTGCAATAGGAGGAACCCAGGGCCAACTGCACCAGCATATAGTCTCACAATGGGTCTGAGGATCTCATCTCGGTACCTAATGGCAGTCAGGCTGCCTCTGGCAAGCACATAGAGGACTGTGCGGCCCCCCCCAAAGAAATGCCACCCCACACCATTACTGACCCACCGCCAAACCGGTCATGCTGGAGGATGTTGCAGGCAGCAGAATGTTCTTCATGGCGTCTCCAGACTCTCTGACTCATGCTCAGTGTGAACCTGCTTTCATCTGTGAAGAGCACAGGGCGCCAGTGGCGAATGTGTCAATTTTGGTGTTCTCTGGCAAATGCCAAACGTCCTGCACAGTGTTGGGCTGTAAGCACAACCCCCACCTGTGGACGTCGGGCCCTCATACCACCCTCATGCAGTCTGTTTCTGACCGTTTGAGTGGACTCATATATATGTTTTTTTTTTTTGTTTTTTTTATACATTTGTGGCCTGCTGGAGGTCATTTTGTAGGGTTTTGGAAGTGCTCCTCTTTACACAAAGGTGGAGGGAGTGGTCCTGCTGCTGGGTTGTTGCCCTCCTACGTCCTCCTCCACGTCTCCTGATGCACTGGCCTGTCTTCTGGTAGCGCCTCCATGCTCTGGATACTACGCTGACAGACACAGCACACCTTCTTGCCACAGCTCGCATTGATGTGCCATCCTGGATTAGCTGCACTACCTGAGCCACTTTTGTGGGTTGTAGACCCATTCTCATGTGACCACTAGAGTGAAAGCACCGCCAGCATTCAAAAGTGACCAAAAAATCAGCCAGGAAGCATAGGAACTGAGAAGTGGTCTGTGGTCACCACCTGCAGAACCACTCCTTTATTGGGGGTGTCTTGCTAATTGCCTAAAATTAGACCTGTTGTCTGTTCCATTTGCACATCAGCATGTGAAATTGATTGTCAATCAATGTTGCTTCCTGAGTGGACAGTGTGATTTCCCAGTAGTGTGATTGATTTGGAGTTACATTGTGGTGTTTAAGTGTTTAAGTGTTTTTTTGAGCAGTGTATATTAACATAGTAGTAGACATCATAGATTTGCACAGATGTAAGGGGAGATTTATCAATACCTGTGCAGAGGAAAAGTTGCCCAGTTGCCAATAGCAGCCAATCAGATTGCTTCTTTCATTTTGCAGAGGTCTTGTAAAAAATCAGAAGAAGAAATCTGATTGGTTGCCATGGGAAACTTGGCAACTTTTTCTCTGCTCCTCTGCACAGCTTTTAATAAATCTCCCCCATAGTTCCCTTGTTTGAGTGTGCTTAATGTAAAAGATTTGCACCCTCACAAGGTACACCACTGTAAGCTGGAATAGTGTTGTTTGGTGTATGTGGGAGACTGCAGCAAAGTGGAAGAAAAAAATATTAATAGCGGATGCAATTTCATGTTTATTAATTTGAGACATTTGGAATGCGTAATATTATGTATGCATATATTTTAGTTTAACCCCTTCCCGCCCTAGGACGTATGCATATGTCCAAGTTGCTAGCTATTTAGCGTAACTGTATGTATGCATACGTTTTAGTGATCTCCTTCACAGCGCGATTTGCATTGAGTGGGTGGGGACATGACGTCACGAGGGGCGGGGCCGTGACATCACAATACTCCGGCCCCTGTGATGTGAGTCATGAGCACGGAGCGATTTTTGCTCCGTGCAGCTGATGACAAGCGGTTGTTGCAGGACAAATTGTGGAGACCCCCACGATCAGACATCAGATCAGACATCTATCCTTTGGATAGGGGATAAGATGTCTATGGGCGGAGAACCCCTTTAAGGGTAACCCTTAAGTTAATTCATATAAAAAAAATTCTAATATGTTGTACTTTCTTTTCACAGGAATGTATCTGATTGTTATCACCCGTAAGAAGAAAGTGGGTGAACTTCTTAACCATTCCATTTGGAAGGCAACAGATTTTGATATAATATCCTATAAAAAGACCATTTTACATTTAAATGATACTCAGGTGAGTTTTGACAACAGATTTGTGTGTATGTACAGTAGAGGTGCTGAAGGTGTGGAAAAAATACTGCAAAGAATGCTTCGAAACATAAAAGTGGTGATCGTTTTTTTAATCAATTAACAAAAATGCAAATAAAAACGCAAGTGAATTAACAGATGGAATTAAAGGATAACCCTGGGATGTACAACTTATCCCCTATGCTAAGGTTAGGGGATAAGTGTTAGATCGCGGGGGGTCCGACCGATGGGCCCCCCGCCATCTCCCGAATGGAGCTCCGGCTCCCTGCATGAAATGGCATTTTTGACCACCACCGGAAGCTGCGGCCGACATGCCCCTTCATGCAGTTCTATTGCAGAGCCGGAGCGCTGCTTTCAGCAATCTCCGGCTCTGCCATAGAACTGCATGGATCATCCCCTCATGATCTAACATTTATCCCCTATCCTTAGGATAGGGGATAAGTTGTGCTTTCTGGAGTTATCCTTTATGGTCTATTCACACGTACAGTATTCTACGCAGATTTGATGCGCAGATTTGATGCGCAGATTTGATTTTCAGGATTTTCTGCTGCATATTTCAATGTAAACTAAACACAGCTTGAAATCCTGCGCATCAAATCTGTGCACAATACTGTACGTGTGAATAGACCCTTAACAGATATCTAAATCAATTTAATGTTTGGTGTGACCACCTTATGCCTTCCAAACAGCATCAATTCTTCAGGGTGCACTTGCACAGATGAGGGAATTCTCAGGATTATAGTCAGGTGAATGGTGAACCAAATATACAAGGGGGGGTGTGGAAATGTAAAAAAAAACTACTTGTCCAAGGGACTAAAGCGGAACACAATCTACTTGTCCCTCAAGAAAATCTACTTGCCCTGGTAGATGAAATAATTTCAACCAAAATAGTCTGATCCCCCCCCCCCCCCCCCCCCACTAGACCACCAGGGATGGATAAGATCCTTTAGACACTGCTGACAGCGATGATCTAATGGTTTAATAGGCGATCGCAGCATGTCAGGCTATTAGCGGCGGGAGAGCTGTAGCTCCTCTTACACCCGAGACAAGCCCAGAAAAGTCTAGATGTAACTTTTTGATCACCGTATAAAAAATTTATCATGTGAAGTGACCAAAAATTAGCAATTCTGGACTATTATTTACATTTACACCGTTCACCGTACGGTTTAATTAACATCATATTTTAATAGTCTGAACATTTCCACATGTAGCGATACCACTTATGTTTATTTTTGTACATTATTTTTAGTTAAAGAAAATTGGAAACTTTTATTAGGAAAGGGGCTTATTCACATGTATACGCACTTTTTAAAATATTTTAATCACTATTTTTCAGTCTTCATAGGGACTTATGTGTTACTGGGGGGGGGGGGGGGTTCTGCTTCTCCAGTTTATGTGCTGCATTTTGTGTCAGAAAATGCTGGAAGTTGCATTTAGTTACTAGATAACTACAACACCCAGCATGCCCTGATACAGCCTATGGTTGTGTGGGTGTTGCAGCATGTTGCACTGTATAGTACAGTTAAGGTTATTGTGGGACATGCTGGGAGTTGTAGTTTTGGTTTGTGTCAGCTGCAGAGCCATAGGATGTGTCAAGGAATACTGGGAATTGCAGTTAGTAACTACAACACCCAGCATGCCCTGATGCAGCCTATGGCTCTGCAGCTGACCCGAACCAAAACTACAACTCCCAGCATGTTGCACTTTATAGTTCTACAGTTTAGGTTATGGTCCAACATGCTGGGAGTTGTAGTTTTGGTTCGGGCGTTTGTGTGCATCCGTGGGGCTCTTGGTCGTCGGCTGAGTATGAAGGGGGCAGGATTCTGGGGGTGCAATTTAGTGCGGGTGCCACTAAAAATAAATAAAATTAGATGGCACAACTGCCCTAATGCCCAACGTGACAGTCCGCTCCTATACAAAACATTCATGCATACACATATCATACATGCACCAGCCACTGCCCCCATATCATACATACACACACACCCCCGCCACTGCCCCCCCCACATTATACATTACATACACACATACACTCACACTCTACATATACACCATACATATGCACACATCATACATACACCCACCGCTGCCCCCCCACATCATACATCACACTTAGACATTATACACACATCATACATTACATACACACATCACACATAGACATCATACACACATCACACAGACATCATACACACATCATACATTACATACACATCACACATAGACATCATACACACATACACTCACACCATACATATACACCATACATATGCACACATCATACATACACCTGCCGCTGCCCACCCCACATCATACATCACATACACACACATCACACATAGACATCATACACACATCATACATTACATACACATCACACATAGACATCATACACACATACACTCACACCATACATATCCACCAGTGTTTCCCAACCAGGGTGCCTCCAGCTGTTGCAAAACTACAACTCCCAGCATGCCCAGGGCATGCTGGGAGTTGTAGTTTTGCAACAGCTGGAGGCACCCTGGTTGGGAAACACTGATATACACCATACATATGCACACATCATACATACACCTGCCGCTGCCCCCCCATCATACATTATATACACACATCATACATACACTCACACCATTCATATACAACCACCCTTCCTGCCGCCGCCTGTATTCTCGGTCTCCTCACCTGATCCGGCCATGAGTGGACATCAGAGCTGTAGTCCCGGCCGGTGTGAGGTGAGATTTCCATCCTCCCCCTCCCCCCCCCCCCCCCCCCCCTGCTCTGTGTTTTCCCCGTGCAAACAAGCAACTTCCCCGTGGTGGATTAGGTCCTGGGGAGACAGATCAGGGGGAGGGGGAGGGATAGAGCTGTGTGCGGGGGATGGAGCTGTGCACGGAGCTGTCTACATCCTTTCTCTCACCCTGCTGTGTCTTCTGAGCTCCGACCATCCTCCGGGAGGGGAGATAAGGGGGCTCTGCAGTCAGCTGGAGGCCGCCGCCCCCTCCATACACTCTGAGCCCCGGTGTGAGGTGTAGACTTCCATCGGCTCCTGCGCCTCACACCGGCAGTAAAGAAAAATAAGGGGGAAGTCTGTCTGTCCCTGCTAGCCCGATACAGGGCTAAATCTATAAACAATTCACCTGCCCGGCGCCCAAAACTACTTGTCCCGGGCGTCGGGCTATAGGATTTCCACATCCCTGTATACTAAACAGGTGATAATAATAAGGTAATTGCAAGGTAATTGCCGATAACGTCCAAAATCGGGAATATCGGCTGATAATATCGGCCAAACGATAATCGGTTGATCCTTAGTGAATACACGCTGTTTTCGCACTGCAGGGTTGGCCACGCCCCTCATGATGTCATGGTCACCCCCCCTCAATGCAAGTCTATGGGAGGGGGCGTGATGGTCGCCACGCTCCTTCCCATTGACTTGCATTGAGGGGGCATGGTCGATCCAAGCAGCTCAAAAACAGTGTTTGGAACATTTAGTTCCGAACGCTGGCCAGAGGAGTACCCCTTTAAGGAGCAGAGCGATGATGCAATGCGGAGCAACGGGAGCCACCTAGGAAACTACCACAGCCAGGTGGGACTTTATAACTTCACCATCCCTCGGGGCAAAAACGTCCCCCAGGGATGGTGAGGATAACGGTTTTAGCATATATAATGCATTGTCAAGCGTTATATATGATAAAACGTGCGGATTGGTTTCCTTGGATTTTTGAGTGTTTATATGTATTTTGTTAATTAAAATAAAATAAACTTTTAAAGTCTTTGAAAGCATTCTTACTTTGCAACATTTTTCCACACCTACATATATAACCTAAATAAGGTTCTTTCTTATTGCTTTCCTGTATTGTAATGCTTTAACCCCTTAACTACTGGCTGCTGTGTGTATATATATATATATATATATATATATATATATATATATATATATATATATACACGGGAGCTGAGCTCACTTCTTCTCACCCATTTTTTTCTTGGATGCTATCAGCAGCCTGGATCCATGGCTAATACCGGACACCACTGATCAGGCCATTATTCACCATTGCCTTTTAGACGTTGTGATCAAAGCTGATCTCTGCATCTAAAATGCTGAAAAGCAAGTGCCTGTGGCTCAATGGGGTCATATTGCAGGGTCTTGTTCATCTGAAGGGACAGACAGAAAGTCTGTCCGATCAGTGCTTCAGTAGCACAGGCAGCCTCAGCAGCCTGCACTAATGGAGCACCATTAACACTGATCAATCATGGGGGACATTTATCAAAACCTGTCCTGAGGAAAAGTTGCCCAGTTGCCCATAGCAACCAATCAGATCGCTTCTTTCATTTTTAACAAGGCCTGTGCAAAATGAAAGAAGTGATCTGATTGGTTGCTATGGGCAACTGGGCAACTTTTCCTCTGCACAGGTTTTGATAAATCTCCCCCTATGTTCTTACTGGGTTAAGCCTCTGTGTCTGAAGGCATATGAATATTGGACAGTTTCACTTTACTCACTTAGCAAGATCAGCTGCCAAATCAGCAAGTATTTCTAGATGTTTGTAGGTGGTAAGTATTCTCTTCTGCAATTGAGTATATTACTATAGTAGTAGACATATAGTTTTAACCTTTTAGGTTTTCCTGCCCACTGAAGTCAATGTAGAAAAATCAGCTGTAGAAAATATGCAGCAAAATACTACACGTGTGACCCTTTCCTTAGTGTGCAATTGATGTGACTGATCTTTATGAATGAGAGGACAACATCAGATGCCTCTCATTTAACAGCAGGACAATCCACAAAATCATATGAATACTCTACATAAATGTTGGATATTCATTTTCTTATAGCCATTTGCTGTGAATTTTTGCTTTGATTTCTGCCCTTGCAGTGGAGTCCATGGCAAAATCAACGGCATCTGCAAATTTCTTCCTTGTCTAAACTCAATGCAATTTGTGGGAATAAAGGTGTAGGAATGTGTTTTTGTTGCTTGTTAAGCATTATATCCACACACACTTGTGTTGTAATTTCATTGATTGCTTCAACAGACTTAGACTTTTATATGTAGATGAAAAATAACCATGTAAAGCTGTTGCTTTGATTGTCCATTTTCTTTGAGATAACATTCATATAAATATGTTTGGCCCTTTATTTGCCATGTAGTAAAATATCTATTTGCTGGTTTTATCAGTATTGCATGTAAGTACTTTTTATAATAAAGAAAAATGTTAAAATGATTTTCATTTACCAGTTACAGGATAATAAAACATTCCTTTCCATGATCAACCATGTTCTTGGTATTGATGGATTTTACTTCTCAACCTCTTATGATCTTACCCATACTTTGCAAAGATTGTCTAATACAAGTCCAGAATTTCAAGAAATGAGCTTACTGGAAAGGGTGAGAAAAAAACCATATAATTATAATATGATTACTTTTGTAAAAAGTATGTACAATGTTGTAGTGACAATTATAGCTCTAAACTGTATGTATTATGTATGCAAAACTGTATAGCCAGTAAATGGAATGTTTGATTTTTCTGATTAGAGTCAAATGGTAAAACATGTTCTTTTTTTTTTCTAATCTGTTTTTATTTTCTGATTGCAGTTTATTAAAATTTTTGAACGTTTTTACTATACAGGACCTGTCCCACTTTTCAAAAGTCATTCCACAGGGATGGGGGGGATGCTTGTCATTGCTGTGAATTGTGATATATCCAGTGTTATCTCGCTACTCGCTAATGATCTGTACAGAACAGAAAATCTCAGCTCAGTTTTAGGCTTAGTGGCTAGAAAATAAATAAGTTTTCAGGATTATTATAAAATGTAGATAGTATTATGGAAAATTTGAGAAAACCCCCCCCCCAGCTTTTGTAAATATATCCCCTAGCCAAAGTGTGGGGCATAAGTGTTTGATCACAGAGGGTCTGAGTGCTGGGATCCCCCCGAGATCTGCAGAATGACACACCCTTCCAAGCATTCTCTATAGGGGCACCAGAGATACCTAAATATAGCTTTTTTTAAATCTCCGGTGCTCCTGTATAGAGTGCTTCAAAGGGACGTGTTGACCCTGGGTTCTGTGCATGCATTCTCTATATAAGCGCAAGAGATACACACGTGCCTTTCTTGTGGTTCTCTGGTGCTCCCATGGAGAATGCAGGGAGGGTGTGTTTTTGTGTGTGCACAGAGAGCTTCAGGCACGTTCCGGAGATCAGAAACGTATCCCTTGTCCTTTGGATAAAGGTTATGTTTGCATGCATTGGTGTATTCCTTTAACCTCAAAACCTGATTTAAACAATAGGTCATTATCTGATGACACATTCACTTTAACCCCTAGAGGACCCGTGACTTAAATGTATGGCGCTGTGCCCTGGTACTTATCGCACAGCAACATGCATGCATTTCGCGGGGTTCCACGATCACGTCAGCAGGCACGAGCGGCGGCAGCTGCTGGAGCCTGGGAACCTGTGTTTGGGCAGAGGTGATAGGGACAGAGTCGATTAGGCAGGGACAGCAAAGCAATCTGCACCAGGACATGCCCTATTCTTTTTATTCTTTTTTTTTTGGTCAGGAGGGCAGCTTACACATACACATACACGGCACGCAAAAATAAAAAGTAAAGCACTACATTTACTTACCCCCCCCCTATAAAAATGTAAAATGTCACGTGGAGTTCTTTTGGTGGAGGAGGCATATGCCATGCTAACCTCTGACACTGAAATCGCCAATGAGGGGAAAGTGGTAGACCCCACCTTTTTCCACCTTCCCGTCGTCATCATCATCATCCAGCAATGAGGAGCCCTTAAAATGGTGCCCGCAGGGCAATGCCAGTAAACCCATACCAATGACACTGTCCCCTGTACAATCTTCCCTGTCCACCGTACAAGCTTCCCTGTCCCCCATACTAGTAACCCTGGACCCCAGTTTTGGACGATTATGAGCCACAGATTCCTGAGTTTGTTGGCTGCCCAGGAATTCAAATTAACACCACAAGCCTCACTGAAATTGACTTTTTATTTTTTTTTTTTCAAATTCAAAGTTTTATTAAGGGTTACAATAGTCATACAATAAAACTGAAGTAAAAGACAAAAATCAAGAATCATAAATCATGAAGTCAAAATATCACAGATCACAGAACAGTAGCATGTAACATGGCACTACGTCAAACAAGATACTCAGTATGGGGTAGTGTGAAAACACACAGGGGTATCTGGGTCCACTATGGAGTTGCATAGATTGTCAAAAATACTATCGAGACCAGATGTGTAGAAATGTCTCTCATAAAGGTGAAGCAAGGCACATTACCTCATCACAGGGAATGCGTGACGGTGACTCAGATCCTGCAGCTAGAGAGAATCTATAATACGCACTTCGAAAACATGCCATATAGGTGCAGTCTAATAACTCTATTGTAGAAAAGTGGGGAATTACAAACAAGGGTGTACGAGGAGAAAAAGAGGGGGGGGAGGGATAATCAAGAGGTAGGAGTAGAAGAGGCTAAGGAGGGGGGGGGGGGTTGAGAATGGAGGGAGTAAAGAGGGAAAGAGGAAAGTGGGCAAGAAGGATCAGTAAAAGAAAAGAGAAGCGAACTCACCCTGCGGACTGGAGAGGCCTCTGGTCCTCATGTTTCCTGTGCGGACACGACTAGTATCATGAAAAGAGGTCCCAGAATGATATAGATGGTTAGTGGTTTTCGCTATCGTCTATACCCAATAGCGAAGTCTAAACGTTTCTGAGTGGGTGTTATGACTGCAAATGTAGGGTTTCGAATTTCGGAGAAGAAAGGAATGTAGTCCATGGGAGCCATATCGCCACGTATCGGGATGTCTGGTTAGATATGTCAGTGGTGAGTTCCTACATCCTATGGATTCGGGACATCTCTTGAAACCAGGAGGTGATGGTGGGGGGTGAACTTCCAAAGTCTAGGAATGACTGTACGCGCCGCTAACAGGAAATATGCAATGAGTTTCGAAGTATGTTTGGCTATGGATGGGGGGAGGATAGAAAGAAGGGTGACCTCAGGAGTCGCGGTAAGCTGTACAGATGTGACTCGAGAGATGAAGTCCAACACCTTGTCCCAGAAAGAGGACAAAGAGGGGCATGTCAGCCAGATATGCAGCATAGAGCCTTTGTTCGTGTCACATCTCCAGCATTTGTCCGAGACCCCTGGGTAGAAAGCGGCTAATTGGGCGGGGACCCTGTACCATATCGTTAAAACTTTATAATTCGTCTCTTGTGCTTTACAGGCTAAGGAGGTTTTATGACAATTTATCATTGCTCTGCGCCAATCAGTCTCTGGTATGGGGTGACCAATATCTTTTCCCCACCCCTTCCTAAAGGGCAAAGGCAGTGCAGTCATCTCTTCTAATATCAGGGTGTACAGTACGTTAACCGTATGGTCAATTAGACGAGTGGAAATACATAACTGTTCAAATGTCGTGAGTGGACGGTGTAGGTTTAGCTTGAGTTTCATAGCACCGTAGAAATGCCTCAGTTGGTTGTATTGAAAGATATGAATAAGGGACAGGGTCTCATCAACTAAATATGTCCTGTAAGGGTTTGAGAGATGTTTGGGTACACAAAGCCTGGAAGGTGATCCATTTGTCGTGGTCAAAGTTTAGGAATCGACGCTTCAGGCTTGTAGGTGGGAATGCGGGATTATGAAAGAGAGATATCAAGGGACCATTTTGCGGAAAAATATTTAATTTAGACATGTACAATCTACGCGCCCGGCATATCGAAAATAAGACTGGAGGGAGGGTGGACACATTTACTTCAGTGATCATAAGGTCTGGGCGCCAAAGGAAAGCCCTTAGATCTGTTTCGATCGTCTGACTCTCCATTGAGACCCATTGTTTTCCAGTAGATGGGTGACAGCAGTCTAGAACCCTAGTCAATAGAGTTGCTAAATAATAGGAGAAATAGTCAGGAAGAGCTAGACGTCCATCACATTTCCTTCTTAGGAGAACGTGTCTTGCCAGTCTAGAGTGTTTGCGCGCCCATATAAAATCAGATTGTAATGTGGATTGTAAGTTCCCTGAAGAAAGTTCTGGGTAGATGGATAGGAATGCCAGAAAATTGATATGAGTGGGGGGAGGACATTCATCTTCATGATGTTTATTCTGCCCAGTCAAGAGAAATCTTTCCTTTCCCATCTCATCAGATCTCTCCTCAGGGAAGCTAGAATGGGGGGAAAGTTCAGTTTATACGTGTCAGTAAATTTTTCCGGTACTTGTATCCCCAGATAGGTGATAGAAGAGGCTTGCTACTGAAAAGGGTATGAAGATTTCAGACTGTCTAGAGTTGATTTGGGCAAAGTCACATTTAACTCCTCACATTTCGTCTGATTTAGTTTGTAATTGCTGAAGAGGGAAAAGCGCTTAATGGTTGAGAGAAGTGAGGGGAGAGAAATCAGCGGGGCGGAGAGGTATAGTAAAAGATCGTCTGCAAAAGCCGTACACTTATAATGGTGTGACGTCAAGTCGAGACCTCTTATATCTGGATTTTGTCGGATATCATTCAGCAGGTGCACCATACACAGCACATAAAGCAATGGAGAGAGGGGGCAGCCCTGACGCGTTCCATTACATATGCTAGAAGGCTGAGGCAGACGACCATTTATCCTAACTTGGGCTTGGGGGTTGGAATACAGGGCCATTATGCAGGACAACATATTTTCACCAATCCCTACTTGAGACAGCGTGGCTGACATGAAGCTCCAATCCACCCGGTCAAAGGCTTTCTCGGCATCCAAGGAGAGTAGAAAGAGTGGAGAGTTATGTTTATGGGCATAATGGATGGCCGAGAACGTGCGGAGGGTGTTATCTCTCGCCTCTCTGCCCCTCACAAATCCCACTTGGTCCAGGTGGATTAGAGCCGGCATGTGCGCCGCGAGTCTGTTAGCTATTAGCTTAGCTTTAGCTTGTCTTTGGGTATGATCGTGATGTACGCTCGCAAGAAAGAGGGTGGAGGGGGCGATGTCACCGATATGTCATTGAAAGCCGCGATGATAATAGGGGAGAGATCAGGTAGCATTGTTTTATAAAACTTTGCAGTATAGCCATCTGGTCGGGAATTTTCCCAGAAGGCATAGTGGAGACCGCAGCTTCCAGTTCCATAGGGGTGAATGGGGCTTCTAGGTCTTGGATCGTCTGGCAGGAAAGACGTGGTAAGGCCATGTTATTAATGTATTGGGACAGTGTAAGAGGTTCAGCATTTAGGTGGACCGAGTGAGCGGGAGGGGGCAAATTATAAAGGGTCATATAATACTGGTGAAAGGTCTCCAAAATGTCAGGAGTTAAGAAACACTGGGGACCCTTGGGAGGTTTAATGGACGAAATGAATAGAGAGGATTTCTTCTCTTTCAGCGCCCTCGCTAAAAGTTTCCCTGCCTTGTTCCCCCATTCATAGAATAGACGTCCGGTAAGCTGTCTATAGTAGGTATGTTGAGCAGGTAAGAGTGATAAGAGTTCCCCTCTGACCTTAATAAGTTCCCTCAATACGTTTTCTTGTTGAGAGTGTTTGTGTTGGGTCCCTAAGGTATGCAAATGTTGTTGGAGCGAGAATAATTTTGCTGACGACTCCTTCTTCAGCCTGGAACCGTGTTTAATCAAGACACCTCTGAGGACACATTTTAGAGTTTCCCACTTGATCATTGGGGATGAGGAGTCTGATTCGTGATCTGAGTGAAACTTTGATTTGGAGTCTTTCAGGTCTTGCAGACAAACCGGGTCCCTCAAGCGAGACTAGTTCAACCTCCAGGAGGATTGAGGTTTCGACAGAGAAGGAACCGTCGGCGTACAGAACACAGGGGCATGGTCAGAGAGCGTTCGGACGCCGATGCTGGCGAGAGGATATAGAGGGCAATAAATGGTGCGGGCAAAAAACATAGACTAGGCGGCTATAAGATTGTCTCGGGGAGGAGAAAAACTCAGTCTTTATTTTGTGGGTGAAATATCCTCCATACGTCGCTAAGTTGTAGGGAATACAGTTTTTTTCTAAGGGCTCTGTTTAGCATGAGAGATCGTAGTGGTACCCGCGGACGTATCAAGGTGTGGGAATAAGGGTAGGTTAAGATCACCACTGAGGATAATCGGGCCTTTGGCAAAGTTAGAAAGTGAGGATAGGGTTTTAATTAGAAAGGGAACCTGGTCTCTGTTCGGGGCGTAAATGGAGGCTAGAGTGAACAGGCGATTTGCCAATTCACAGTTGACAAAAACAAAACGCGCTTACGGGTCTATTAGGGATGAATCAATTTGTACTGGGAGGGATTTATGTATAGCCACAGAGACACCTTTGGATTTAGATTGGGGGTTGGTGCTGTGTATCCAAGTACTGTAATATTTAGTGGAGATAGCTGGAAGATGATTGGTTTTAAAGTGTGTTTCCTGAAAAGCGAGTACATGCACCCTTTGTTTATGTAGGGTATAAAGCAGCTGTGCTCGTTTTTCAGGGGTATTCAATCCCTGAACGTTCAGGGACACAAATTTAATGTTAGCTGCCATGGTGTATGTGTGTAGATGGGTATCACTTACCAGTCGTGTCGCAGTCTCCAGAGGTGTCCAGCCCGCAAGAGGAAGAGACGAGAAGAGTCTTGATCCTAGTAGGGGAAAGAAAGAGAGGGAAGCGCAAAAAGCAACCATAAGTAAATGGATGCAAGGGGCCTAGGAAGAAGGGCCATAAGGGCCAAAGTCTGGATAAAGACCAGCTCTATCGATCCACTAGTGGGGGTCACTATGGAAGGCCTAACCGGAGGGGTAAACAACGCCATCAAGAGCAATAGCAACAAGGCACAAAAGCAAACAATGTCCAACACTGGGCATAAGGCCATTATTGCTAACTTAGTATGGGGATCCCCTATATGTACTATAGAACAAAATCAACAATATAATGTGACGACAACATGGGGATATTATGAGTGTATTTATTTTTAACCCCTTAAGGTTTTTCCGTTTTTGCATTTTCCTTTTTTCCTCATCACCTTCTAAAAATCATAACGCTTTCAATTTTGCACCTAAAAATCCATATGACGGCTTATTTTTTGCGCCACCAATTCTACTTTGCAGTGACATTAGTCATTTTACCAAAAAATCCACGGCGAAACGGAAAAAAATCATTGTGCGACAAAAGGAAAAAAAAATTCATTTTATAATTAATTTTGGGGGCTTCCATTTCTACACAGTGCATTTTTCGGTAAAAATAACACCTTATCTTTATTCTTTAGGTCTATACGGTTAAAATGATAACCTACTTATATAGGTTGGATATTGTCGTACTTTGGAAAAAAATCATAACTACATGCAGGAAAATATATATGTTAAAAATTCTCATCTTCTAACCCTTATAACTTTTTTTATTTTTCCGCGTACGGGCCGGTATGAGGTCTCATTTCTTGTCCCCCTTCTAGACAGTGCCCCCCCCGTGTCCCCCTTGTAGACAACAGGCCCCCCTTGTCCCCCTTGTAGACAGCGCCCCCCCCCCCATGTCCCCCTTACAGACAGCAGCCCCCCCCCCCTTGTAGACAGTGGGCCCCCTCCTTGTAGACAGGGAGCAGGGTCCCCCCTTGTAGGGAGCAGACCAGCCCCTTATAGACAGCAGGCCTCCCCCCCCCCCTTATATAGACAGCACTCACGTTATATAGACAGCACTCGCCTGCGGCTGTCCTCGGGTGTTGCTGCTCCGCTGTCCCGTTCTCTCGCATCATTGCGTCCTACGGAGGAGCATGTGACATACACGTCACTTTTTTCTTCCTCTGTAGCATTACGCTGGGCGCAGGGGAGGAGTGACGTGTGTCTGATGCTCCTCCATAGGATGCAATGATGCGATCGGGAGAACGGGACAGCGGAGAACGGGACAGCGGCCACACAGCAACAGGTATCAGGGACATTAAACGAGTTCCCAATACCATGCAAATGCTGAGTATCGTCCCCGATACCGATACCAGTATCGGTATCGGGACATCCCTAATTCTGGACCGATGGGGAATAAGATGCTAGGGGCGGAGTACCCCTTTAAGTTGCATATTGCTCTTGCTACTTTGTGGAGCCTAAATGTTCTTCCTTGGCCTGCAGCGTCTCCGCACCTGTCTCCCATAAAGTACATTTGGGACTTGGTTGGTAGGCAATAAAAGGGAACTACCAGCAGCAGGTCCTGATTTGTGTGCACAAGTGTTTTCAGTGTGCAAGAACATTCCTCAGACAACCATAAGCTACTTATTTAATAGCATGCCAAGGTGATACTGAAAAAAATCAAGATGATTTGAATATTGTTTTTTTTTTTTTTTTTTTGCACTAAAAAGGGTGAGGGGTTTGCTTAAAATTGTAGTAGTAGTAGTAGTAGTAGTAGTAGTAGTAGTAGTAGTAGTAGTAGTAGTAGTAGTAGTAGTAGTAGTAGTAGTAGTAGTAGTAGTAGTAGTAGTAGTAGTAGTAGTAGTAGTAGTAGTAGTAGTAGTAGTAGTAGTAGTAGTAGTAGTAGTAGTAGTAGTAGTAGTAGTAGTAGTAGTAGTAGTAGTAGTAGTAGTAGTAGTAGTAGTAGTAGTAGTAGTAGTAGTAGTAGTAGTAGTAGTAGTAGTAGTAGTAGTAGTAGTAGTAGTAGTAGTAGTAGTAGTAGTAGTAGTAGTAGTAGTAGTAGTAGTAGTAGTAGTAGTAGTAGTAGTAGTAGTAGTAGTAGTAGTAGTAGTAGTAGTAGTAGTAGTAGTAGTAGTAGTAGTAGTAGTAGTAGTAGTAGTAGTAGTAGTAGTAGTAGTAGTAGTAGTAGTAGTAGTAGTAGTAGTAGTAGTAGTAGTAGTAGTAGTAGTAGTAGTAGTAGTAGTAGTAGTAGTAGTAGTAGTAGTAGTAGTAGTAGTAGTAGTAGTAGTAGTAGTAGTAGTAGTAGTAGTAGTAGTAGTAGTAGTAGTAGTAGTAGTAGTAGTAGTAGTAGTAGTAGTAGTAGTAGTAGTAGTAGTAGTAGTAGTAGTAGTAGTAGTAGTAGTAGTAGTAGTAGTAGTAGTAGTAGTAGTAGTAGTAGTAGTAGTAGTAGTAGTAGTAGTAGTAGTAGTAGTAGTAGTAGTAGTAGTAGTAGTAGTAGTAGTAGTAGTAGTAGTAGTAGTAGTAGTAGTAGTAGTAGTAGTAGTAGTAGTAGTAGTAGTAGTAGTAGTAGTAGTAGTAGTAGTAGTAGTAGTAGTAGTAGTAGTAGTAGTAGTAGTAGTAGTAGTAGTAGTAGTAGTAGTAGTAGTAGTAGTAGTAGTAGTAGTAGTAGTAGTAGTAGTAGTAGTAGTAGTAGTAGTAGTAGTAGTAGTAGTAGTAGTAGTAGTAGTAGTAGTAGTAGTAGTAGTAGTAGTAGTAGTAGTAGTAGTAGTAGTAGTAGTAGTAGTAGTAGTAGTAGTAGTAGTAGTAGTAGTAGTAGTAGTAGTAGTAGTAGTAGTAGTAGTAGTAGTAGTAGTAGTAGTAGTAGTAGTAGTAGTAGTAGTAGTAGTAGTAGTAGTAGTAGTAGTAGTAGTAGTAGTAGTAGTAGTAGTAGTAGTAGTAGTAGTAGTAGTAGTAGTAGTAGTAGTAGTAGTAGTAGTAGTAGTAGTAGTAGTAGTAGTAGTAGTAGTAGTAGTAGTAGTAGTAGTAGTAGTAGTAGTAGTAGTAGTAGTAGTAGTAGTAGTAGTAGTAGTAGTAGTAGTAGTAGTAGTAGTAGTAGTAGTAGTAGTAGTAGTAGTAGTAGTAGTAGTAGTAGTAGTAGTAGTAGTAGTAGTAGTAGTAGTAGTAGTAGTAGTAGTAGTGGTGGTGGTGGAAGTAGTAGTAGTAGTGGTGGTGGAAGTAGTAGTAGTAGTGGTGGTGGAAGTAGTAGTAGTAGTGGTGGTGGAAGTAGTAGTAGTAGTGGTGGTGGAAGTAGTAGTAGTAGTGGTGGTGGAAGTAGTAGTAGTAGTGGTGGTGGAAGTAGTAGTAGTAGTAGTGGTGGAAGTAGTAGTAGTAGTAGTGGTGGAAGTAGTAGTAGTAGTAGTGGTGGAAGTAGTAGTAGTAGTAGTGGTGGAAGTAGTAGTAGTAGTAGTGGTGGAAGTAGTAGTAGTAGTAGTGGTGGAAGTAGTAGTAGTAGTAGTGGTGGAAGTAGTAGTAGTAGTAGTGGTGGAAGTAGTAGTAGTAGTAGTGGTGGAAGTAGTAGTAGTAGTGGAAGTAGTAGTAGTAGTAGGAAGTAGTAGTAGTAGTGGAAGTAGTAGTAGTAGTAGGAAGTAGTAGTAGTAGGAAGTAGTAGTAGGAAGTAGTAGTAGTAGTCTTCGTCTTCGTCTTTAGTAAGACCAATTTTCACCAACTAAGAGAGGACCTCTGTGACATAGAGTAGGACTGTCCTCATTAATAAAAGCTCACAAACTACAGTGGGGCAAAAAAGTATTGTCACCAGTTGTGCAAGTTCTCCCTCTTAAAAAGATGAGGCCTGTAATTTTCATCATAGGTATACCTCAATTATGAGAGAGAGTCTGATTTTTTTAAGAATTTATTTGCAAATTATGGTGGAAAATAAGTATTTTGACAATAACAAAAGTTCATCTCAATACTTTGTTATATACCCTTTGTTGGCAAGGTCAAACATTTTCTGTAAGCCTTCACAAGGTTTTCACACACTGTTGCTGGTATTTTGGCCCATTCCTCCATGCAAATCTCTTATAGAGCAGTGATGTTTTGGTGCTGTCACTGAGCAACATGGACTTTCAACTCCCTCCAAAGATTTTCTATGGGGTTGAAATCTGGAGACTGGCTAGGCCACTCCAGGACATTGAAATGCTTCTTAAGAAGCCACTCCTTCGTTGCCTGGGCGGTGTGTTTGGGATCATTGTTATGCTGAAAGACTCAGCCACGTTTCATCTTCAATGTCTTGCTGATGGTAGGTTTTCACTCAAAATCTCATGATACATGGCCCCATTCATTCTTTCCTTTACACGCATCAGTCGTCCTGGTCTCTTGGCAGAAAAACAGCCCCAAAACATGTTTCCACTCCCATGCTTCACAGTAGGTATGGTGTTCTATGGATGCAACTCAGCATTCTTTCTCCTCCAAACATGACGAGTTGAATTTTTACCAAAAGTTCTACTTTGGTTTCATCTGACCATATGACATTCTCCCAATACCCTTCTGGATCATCCAAATGCTCTCTAGCAAACTTCACACAGGCCCAGACATGTACTGGCTTAAAGGGGTACTCCGGTGAAAACCTTTTTTCTTTTAAATCAACTGGTGGCAGAAAGTTAAACATATTTGTAAATTATAGAGGTATAAGAAATACCGGACTCACCCGTATATCTTCGTGCAGGATACAATTTATTTTCTGCCACTTTGTTGAAATAAATTGTATCCTGCACGAAGATATACGGGTGAGTGCGGTTTTTCTTATACCTCTATATTGGAAATAGCGATTTGTGCACCTTCACCGAGCACCCCTGTATACTGCAGCAAACATAGCCTCATGGAAGCTAATGCGGTTTATACCGATCTACTCAGCTAACCAGTTACCAGTTAGCAGTGCCGGAAATCTCTTGCTTATTTGCCATATTTGTAAAATTACTTCTATTAAAAAATCTTAATCCTTCCTGTACTTATTAGCTGCTGAATACTACAGAGGAAATTCTTTTCTTTTTGGAATGCCACGAGCACAGTTCTCTCTGCTGACTTTATTATAATAATGCTTTATTTATTGTTGTCCTTAGTGGGATTTGAACCCAAGTCCCCAGCACTGCAAGGCAGCAGTGCTAACCACTGAGCCACCATTCTGCCCTTAGCATGCATCTCCTATGCATGGTTGCTAAAATGGACAGAGATCTCAGCAGAGATCACTGTGGTCGTGATGTCATCAGTGTTCCAAAAAGAAAGGAATTTCCTCTGTAGCATTCAGCAGCTAATAAGTACTGGAAGGATTAAGATTTTTTAATAGAAGTAATTTACAAATATGTTTAAATTTCTGCCATCAGTTGATTTAAAAGAAAAAAGGTTTTCACCGGAGTACCCCTTTAACCCCTTCATGACCCAGCCCATTTTCACCTTCAGGACCTGGGCATTTTTTGAAAATCTGACCACTGTCACTTTAAACATTAATAACTCTGGAATGCTTTTACTTATCATTCTGATTCCGAGATTGTTTTTTCGTGACATATTCTACTTTATGTTATTGGTAAAATTTCACTGATATTTGCATCCTTTCTTGGTAAAAAATCTAAAAATTTCATGAAAATTTTGAAAATTTAGCATTTTTCGAACTTTGAAAGTCTCTTCTTGAAAGGAAAATGGATATTCCAAATAAATTACATTTTGATTCACATATACAATATGTCTACTTTGTGTTTGCATAAAAAAATTGACAAGTTTTTACTTTTGGAAGACATTAGAGGGCTTCAAAGCTGAACTGGGCCCTGAAAAATTACGATTTTGAAAATCTTGAGAAAAATTGGAAAATTGCTTCACCTTTTCATAAGGGGTTAAAGAAGAAAAAGCCCCCCAAAATTTGTAAGGCAATTTCTCCTGAGTACGGAGATACCCCATATGTGTCCCAAAACTGTTGCCCTGAAATACGACAGGGCTTCAAAGTGAGAGAGCGCCATGCGCATTTGAGGCCTGAATTAGGGATTTGCATAGGGGTGGACATAGGGGTATTCTATGCCAATGATTGCCAAACAGGGTGCCTCCAGCTGTTGCAAAACTCCCAGCATGCCTGGACAGTCAATGGCTGTCCGGCAATACTGGGAGTTATTATTTTGCAACAGCTGGAGGCTCCGTTTTGGAAACAGTAGCGTACCAGACGTTTTTCATTTTTTGGGGGGAGGGGGGCTGTGTAGGGGTATTTGTATATGTAGTGTTTTTTACTTTTTATTTTAGGTTAGTGTAGTGTAGTGTTTTCACTAAGGTACATTTAGGGTACATTCACATGGGCAGAGGTTCACAGCAAGTTTGCCGCTGGAAGTTTGAGCTGCAGCGCAAAATTTGCGCCATCTCAAACTTGCAGCACTCACTGTAAACCTCCGCCCATGTGAGTGTACCCTGTACATTCACATTGGGGGGAGGGGGCAAACATCCAGCTGTTGCAAACTCCGAGCATGCCCTTTGGCTGTCCGTGCATGCTGGGAGTTGTAGTTTTGCAACAGCTGGAGGCACACTGGTTTGGAAACACTAAGTTAGGTAATAAACTTTCAAGTGTTTTGCAACCAAACTTAGTGTTTCCAAACCAGTGTGCCTCCAGCTGTTGCAAAACTACAACTCCCAGCATGCATGGTCTGTCAGTGCATGCTGGGAGTTTTAGTTTTGCAACAATTGCAACAGCTGGAGGCACTGAGGTAGGAAAGGACAATGTTTCCCAACTAGTGTGCCTCCAGTTGTTGCAAAACTACAACTCCCAGCATGCCCAGACGCCCAGGCATGCTGGAAGTTGTAGTTCGGCAATATCTGAAGGATCAGATGTTGCCGAACTACAACTTCCAGCATGCTTGGGCAGTCTGGGCATGCTGGGAGTTGTAGTTTTGCAACATCTGGAGGTCCACAGTTTGGAGACCACTGTATAATGGTCTCCAATCTGTGCTCTTCCAAATGTTAGAGAACTACAACTCCCAGCATGCCTGGACAGACTGAGCATGCTGGGAGTTGTAGTTTTGCAACATCTGGAAGAGCACAGATTGGAGACCATTATACAGTGGTCTCCAAACTGTGGACCTCCAGATGTTGCAAAGCTACAACTCCCAGCATGCCCAGAAAGCCAAAGGCTGTCTGGGCATGCTGGGAGTTGCAGTTTTGAAACTCCCAGAGGCAGCAGTGAGATCGCTTTACGGCGATCTCACTGCTGCCAATGAAGATGCCGCACTGCTGCCGGAAACTCACCTCCGGGACGCAGCGCCGCCGGGACCGCCTGGAGGACGCCGCTCGGGACGCCGCATGGACGGGTAAGTGACACCGGGAGACTGGTCAGGGACACTTAGAGCGGTGTGTGTGTCCCGATCCCCGTGATCGGGACTCACACACCGCGCTGCTATCAGCTAGTCAGATTTGACTAGCTGATAGCAGCGATCGCTGGGGGGGGTGGGGGATGAAACCCCCCGTGGTCGCATGGTAAGATGGCTGGCTATCAGTGATAGCCACCATCTTACCGGGCGCTGCGGGAGTAGCGGCAAAAATGTTCATGACGTACCTGTATGTCATGGGTCGGGAACACCTTGCCACCCATGACGTACAGGTATGTCATAGGTCGGGAAGGGGTTAAGCAGGGGGACACATCTGGCACTGCATGATTTGAGTCCCTGGCGGCATAATGATTTGAGTCCCTGGCGCCATCAGGTAATCTTTGTTACTTTGGTCCCAGCTCTCTGCAGGTCATTCAGTAGTTTTTGCTCACCATTCTTGTGATCATTTGACACCACGGGGTGAGATATTACGTGGTGCTCCAGATCGAGGGAGATTATCAGTGGTTTGTATGTCTGTATGGTATTGTATGCCATTTTCCAATAATTGCTCCCACTGTTGATTTCTTCACACCAAGCTGCTTGCCTATTGCAGATGCAGTCTTCCCAGCCTGGTGCAGGTCTACAATTTTGTTTCTGGTGTCCTTTGACAGCTCTTTGGTCTTGGCCATAGTGGAGTTTGGAGTAGGACTGCTTGAGGTTTTGGACAGGTGTCTTTTATACTGATAACAAGTTCAAACAGGTGCCATTAATACAGGTGAGTGGAGGACAGAGGAGACTCTTAAAGAAGTTGTTACCGGTCTGTGAAAGCCAGAAAACTTGCTTGTTTGTAGGTTGCCAAATACTTATTTTCCACCATAATTTGCAAATATATTCTTTAAAAATCAGACTCTGATTTTATGTTTTTTTTCCTCATTGTCTCTCATAGTTGAGGTATACCTGTGATAAAAATTACAGGGCTCTCTAATCTTTTTAAGTGGGAGAACTTGCACAATTGGTGGCTGACTAAATAAATACTTTTTTGCCCCACTGTAAATTGGATATTTGTAACAGCATCCTAAATAGATCTTGTAAATGACATATAACATACTGTAATAAACTTGTTAAAAAATAGACAATTCGATTAGCCAAAACTGCTAATACTGTGCTGTTTATTAATGACCTAGTAAAGGGATTACAGAGTAAAAGTTTAATTTTTGCAGATGACTCTAAACTAGGTAAGGGGATCACCAGAGAGGAAGATAACCTATTACAGAGGGATCTGGGGGAACTAGATGCTTAGACACAGACATGGCAAATTCATTTTAATGTGGATGAATGTAAAGTTATGCACTTGAGCAGTAAAAACCTGTACAGTTATGTGCTAAGCAATAAACCATTAGGTTAAACTTCTCCTGAAAATGACTTTGGGGACCGGTGGACAGTAAACTGAACTTTAGTGACCAGTGCCAACCAGCTGCTGCCAAGGTAACAAAGTCATGGGATGTATCAAAAGCGGTAAAGAGGCTTGTGGCAGTAGTTTTGCCTCGGCATAACTCACTAGTCAGACCACATTTGGAGTATTGTCCAATTTTGGGCACCTATATAAAAGGACATGGCTGAACTGGAGAGGGTGCAGGGTAGGGAAACAAAGATAATTGATGGTATGGGAGGATTACAGTACTAAGACAGGTAAGGCTGCATTCACGCCATGTTTTGTACATACGGGTGCCGAATCTGGCGGGGGAAGGGGCAAACCGGGCGCTCCCTTACCCTAGTCGGATCAGCCCGTGACTCCATTTACTTTAATGATCTGACCGGAGTCAAACGGTGACTCCGGTCGGCTCCGTTTTGACCCGTATGCGGTTTCCTGACCGGACCTAAAACCGTAGTATACTACGGTTTTAGGGCCGGTCCAAAACCGCATACGGGTCAAAACTGAGCCAACCAGAGTCACCGTTTGACTCCGGTCGGATCATTAGAGTAAATTGAGTCACGGGCTGATCCGGCTGGGGTACGGGAGCGCCTGGTTTGCCCCTCCCCCGCCGGATCCGGCACCCATATGTAAAAAACGTGGTGTGAATGCAGCCTTACCAAGCTTGGGGTTATTTAGTCTTAAGAAAAGATTTCTTAGGGGCAATTTGATCACAATTTACAAATATATGAATAGACAGTACAAATCTCCTTCTAGTGATATTTTTCTACCTAGGCCGGTAACAATGACAAGGGGGCATCCTCAACGTTTAGAGGAAATAGGATTTCACCATCATCATAGGCGGGGATTCTTTACTGTAAGAACAATGCAACTTTGAAACTGTCTACCACATGATTTGTGATGCCTAACTCAATTAACAATTTCAAAAACTTTTCTGGAAAAAAATATTACAAGTTATGGATACTAGATTTATTTAGATAGCAGTTTGATCCAGGGACTTTTTTTCATTGCCATATTGGAGTTGGGAAGGATTTTTTTCTCTTTCACAGTGCAGTTGGCATCAGCCTCATGGGGTAGTTTTTGTTTTCCTCTGGATCAACAGAGTTGGAAAGTAGTTAGGTTAAAGTTGATGGTCAGTGATTAATAGCTATCTATCTAAGTGTGCATATAGAGAGCTGTCAGGAGGACTTGTAAGCGATCGTTAGTGGGTGGTGAGAGACAGGTAGCTGTCAGCCTATCAGCATATTTTGAAGTATGGGAGGAAACCGAAGTACCTGAAGGAAACCCTCCAACATAGATTATAAAGAGTTTACGAGGCAAGTAACAGAATTTTTCCAATTTTACAAACAATAAGGTAAAACCTAATAACATAGGTAAAGAGAGGATTGCAAACCAAATTAAAATGTTAAGGCAATACTTAATAATAGGGATGCACCGATATATCGGCGGCCGATACATATCGGCCGAAAATAGCTATTTCGGGGAAATGCCGAAACAAAAAATGTGCCGATAATGACCCACCTCCCCTGCCCGCCCACAGCACAAGTTACAAACACTGCCAGTGGCAGAGGCACTCGTGGGGGGTGCAGGGGGGGCCGGGCACAACATCTGGGGGGGTGCGCTCTCCGGGATAGGAATACTTCTTTTTATGTGCCCGGGCCGGCTCCCGTGTGTGGCTGCAGGCGGGGGCCGACCAGAGCATATAAAACCTAATACTGTATACTAAAAACCAGGGGGCCTCCAGCTGTTGTGAAACTACAACTCCCAGCAGGCCCGGACCGGCAAAGTCTGTCCGGGCATGCTGGGAGTTGTAGTTTCACAACAGCTGGAGGCCCACTGGTTTTTAGTATACAGTATTAGGTTTTATATGCTCTGGTCGGCCCCCGCCTGCAGCCACACAAGGGAGCCGGCCCGGGAACATAAAAAGAAGTATTCCTATCCCTGTGTCCCGAAAAATCTTTTCGGGACATAAGGATGTCCGCCGGTCACTCACCATTCCCCGGCGTCCTCCTGCGATTCTCCTTCGGTCCCTCGCTTCTGCGCCTCTATGGTCGTACGCACGGGACATCACTGATGTCCCGTGCGTACAACCATAGAGATGCAGGAGGACCGCAGGATCGTCGCAGGAGAACGCGCGCTGGCGGGGGCCTGGTAAGTGACCGGCGGCGCGTCATCTTCTTGAGTGTTCCGGTCACCGCTCCTCCGGTCCCGGCACCTACTGCTAGGGTCCATAGGCCATAGCAGTAGATGTGACCTCGGGCCGGAGGAGCGGTGACCGGAACACTGTGGGGGCAGCAGTACAGACATACAGCCTCCAGCCATACACTGTATGTCTGTGGGGTGGGGGGAAGCTGCCTACTATTGTGGGGGAACTGCTGACCTAATGTAGGGGGGAGCTGCCTACAAATGTGGGGGGAGCTGCCTAATATTGTTGGGGGGGATCTGCCTAATATTGTTGGGGGGGAGCTGCCTAATATTGTTGGGGGGAGCTGCCTAATATTGTTGGGGGGAGCTGCCTAATATTGTTGGGGGGAGCTGCCTAATATTGTTGGGGGGAGCTGCCTAATATTGTTGTGGGGAGCTGCCTAATATTGTGGGGGAACTGCCTACTATTGTGGGGGAAATGCTGACCTAATGTGGGGGAGCTGCCTACTTTTGTGGGGTGGAGCTGCCTACTATTGTGGGGGAGCTGCCTACTATTGTGGGGGAGCTGCCTACTATTGTGGGGGAGCTGCCTACTATTGTGGGGGAGCTGCCTACTATTGTGAGGGAGCTGCCTATTAATGTGAGGGAACTCCCGACCTAATATGGGGGAGCTGGCAATCTAATGTGGGGGAATCTAATCTAATCTAATGAGCGGAGCGCTGCATTTTACCAGAAGTAATTTTCGGTATCGGTATAGGTTTCGGCCAGACATTTTTTTTTATTTCTGTTTCGTTTCGGTTCTGAAATTTCCATTTCGGTGCACCTCTACTTAATAATGAAGTCCCATTCAATAGAGTTAGTCTATCTGCGAAGATATCTGCCAGAGATCCTTTGAGAATGTTTGAATTAAGTTGAAGATGGGTAAATGCAATACAATAATGTCACTATCAAACAGTCGAGTATATATATATATATATATATATATATATATATATATATATATATATTTCGTAAGCTTGTGCACCATAAACATCACAAACTGCTGAATGAAGTTAGTTACCCAGAAGGAAACCCACGCAAACATGGAGAGATCATACAAACTCTTGCAGATGTTGTCCTTGGTGGAATTTGAGCTTAGGACCCCAGCACTGTAAGGCACCAGTGTTAACCACCTTGCTGCCCTGTACAGCTACACTGTACATCTCCCAGCATATCTTGCAACATCTGTAGGGCTGCAGTTTGAAGACAGTTTTTTTTTTTTTCGTTTTGTATTTTGGAGCTTGTCGTACTGCAAAAAAATAAAATAAAATAAATAAAAATAAAAGAAACAGTACTTGCTGCTGTCCCTAGGTTCTGCGCTGTGGTGTGGCCGCACTGTACCCTGTGTGCAGACTGCCCTGATTGCTGATCAGTGAATTGATACAGATCAGCACTTTTTTTTTTTTTTTGTTAAAAAAGTTAAAAAAAATTACTTACAGCAAATGTAAAAAAAAAGCACTACACACTGAAATAAAGTAAAAACACTACATTTAGACGCTTACACCCCTCCCCCCCCCCCCCCCCCCCAAGGCTCTTTTCAGTGGAGGAGGCATATGCCATGCTTGCCACTGACACTGAGACCGCTATTGAGGGAGAAGAGGAAGACCTCACATTTCTTCCTCCTCCCACTCATCGTCATCCAGTAATGATGAGCCCCTAGTGGGTGGCACCACAGGGCAATATCAGTAAAGGCCCCCCATATTAGTGTCCCTGTCCACCTTATAGATGACCCCAGTTCCATTGATTCCAGGGTTTGTTGGCCGCCCATGAACCCAAATTAACCTGACAGTGCTCACTAAAATTCACTTAAAAAAAATAAAAAAAATTGTTTGTGGTCCAGCACCCCAATGCTTTTTTTTTTTTGCCTAGGCCTGTTAGATAAACCTCAATCAATACAGCTGCGATGAGGACATATTGGGGCCTCGTCCTCTAAGTAAACCCAGCAGCTTCGTGGCCACCCTTGCAAAGAGAGCAAAAATGTACACCACCTATAGAGGTTGGCACTAAAGTAGCATGTGTGGAGGATGCACCCACTGCCCACCCCTTACAATCTCTGCCACAGTCAGCCACCCCTGTGGAAATGACTAATTTAGGCCTCCAATGTGCATGGAGCGCTCTCACTCCGGAGCTCTGGTGTATTTCAAGGCAACAGTTTACATCCAGGTATGGGGTATTTCTGTAGTCGGGAGAAATTGTTACTTATTTTGGTGGACTTTTCACCTTTTATCACTTGTGAAAATGAAATATTTGGGGCTTTTTTTTTTTTTTTTTACATTAACTCGCTATTGGTGTCCCATAATTTTAATTTTCAAAAGAGGTAAAGCCCCCCCAAAATAAGTAATGCAATTTTTCCTGTTTACGGAAATACTCCATATGTTGACGTAAAGCAATCTGCGGGTGCACAACATGGCTCAGGAGTTACATTTGAGGCCTAATTTGGTGATTTGCACAGGGGTGACTGATCTTTGCAGAGGTCGTCACGCCCCCTCCCATAGACTTGCATTGAGGGGACGGGGCGTGATGTCACACGGGGGCGGAGTCATTACGTCAGGGACTTCCGTTCTCGTGGTCGCCACCCAGACCCTCCAGCGCTTCCGGACAAGAAACAGGTGGGTGCCGCATGCTATATTGCGGGGGTCCCCAGCGGCGGACCTCTGGATAGGGCATAAGATGTCTAGGGGTGGAGTACCCCTTTAAAGTGTTGTAGTTTCCAAAATTAAGTCACTGATAAGGGGCTTCCCACTAATTGGGCACAATGGGAGCTTTGTAATTGTGACATGGCCCCAAAAACCATTCCAGCCAAATTCTCTCATCAAATGCCAAATGTCACTCCTTCCCGTTTTAGCCCTGTCGTGCGCCCACAGAGCACTTTACCTTCACATATGGGGTATTTCCATAGAAAATATATAAGGGATTACACATTTTTAGAGGCTTTTTCTCCTTTAACCCCTTGTAAAAATTAACAATTTGGGGCGACAACACGTTAGTGTAAAATATTGGGATTTTGACTTTAAACCTCCACTTTTCTGCTATTCCTATAAAAGACCTAAATGATTAACAAGCTTTCTGAATGTCATTTTAAATACTTTGAAGGGCACAGCTTTTATTATGGGGTCATTTATGGGGGATCTATAACATTTAAGCCCCTCAAATCCACTTCAAACTTAACTGGTCACTGAAAAATTCAGAGTTTGAAATGTTTATAAATTATTGGAAAATTGTTGCTAAACTTTGAAGCCATCTAATATCTTTGGAAAGTAAAAATGTGTGCTTTATGAAGGCAATGTAAAGTAGACATATTGTATATGTGAATTATTATGTCATTTTTTAGCATGACCATTTTCCTTTCAAGCAGAGCATTTCACATTTAGAAAACGTTTACATTTTTTCATGACATTTTGAAATTTTTCACAAAGAAATTATGCAAGTATCAATGAAAATGTACCACTATCTTAAAGTAGAATATGTCAATATCAGACTGATAAATAAAAGTATCTCAGAGCTATCAATGCATAGATTGACACAGGCCAGAGAAATTTGGCTTTGTCCTAAAGGCCAAAATGAGCTGAGTCCTTAACCCCTTAACGACCAAGGACGTATAACGTCCTTGGCCGGCTCCCGTGTCATATCGGGTCGGTCCCGGCATGTAACGGAAGACGGGACCCGGGATTAATAGCGCGCGGCAGCGATCGCGGTGCCGCGCTCTATTAACCCTTTAAACGCAGCGTTCAAAGTCTAAAAACGAAAGTGTCTAAAAATGAAAGTGAAAGTTTCCCGGCTGCTCAGTGGGGCTGATCGGGACCGCCCCAGTGAAAACGCGGTGATACCAAATATGTGTATTAATTATTTTTATTACGTTTTTTTGAGGGTAAAATGGCAAAAGCTGACATTTTACTTTTTTATTGGGGAGGGGATTTTTCACATCTTACTTTTTTATTTAACCTTTTTTGACATTTTTTTTCACACTTTTTATGTCCCCACAGGGGACTATTCATTGCAATCAGTTGATTGCTAATACTGTGCAGTGCTATGTATAGGACATAGCACTGCTCAGTATTATCGGTCATCTTCTGCTCTGGTCTGCTCGATCTCAGACCAGAGCAGAAGACCCCAGGAGACTGCTGGAGCATGGTGAGGGGACCTCCGGCCGCCATGCTGGATGATCGTATATCCGCGGCAGCACTGCGGGCGATCCGATCATCCATGCAAAGTACCGCACTGCTGCAGATGCCGTGACCGGCATATGGCGATCGTGGATGTACGCCATTACTGGTGGGTCCCTGGCTGCTGATAGCAGCCGGGACCTGCTGGGCATGACTCGAGCACCGCTCCGGTGCTCGCGATCTTGGCGGCGCGTAAATGTTCTTCATGGTGCGCGAAGTACCACATCACCATGATGTACATTTACGTCCATTGTCGTTAAGGGGTTAAACATATAAATTTTTCTGCATGTAGTTATGATTTGTTTACAGAAGTATGACAAAATCAAACCTATATAAGTAGGGTATCATTTTAATCTTATGGACCTACAGAATAAATATACGGTGTCATTTTTACTGAAAAATGAACTGTGTAGAAACGGAAGCCCCCAAAATTTACAAAATGGTGTTTTTTCTTCAATTTTGTCGCACAATTATTTTTTTTTTCCAGTTTCGCGTAGATTTTTGGGTAAAATGACTGATGTAGAATTGGTGGTGCAAAAAATAAGCCATCATATGGATTTGTAGGTCCACAGTTGAAAGGGTTATGATTTTTAAAAGGTGAGGAAAAAACGAAAGTGCAAAAACTGAAAATCCCGTGGTCCTTAAGGGGTTAAAGGCCACCTGCGGCTGAAAACAACTTATCCCTTATCTGCAGGATCACGGGGGCTCCGAACGCTGGGACCCCCCCCCCCCCCCCGCGATCTTCTGCAAGGGGCCACGGCTCTGCCGACACACCTCCATGTGGCTCAATGGGAGAGGCGGGGAGGCAGCGTTCTTGCATCATAGAGCTCTATGGGGAGGGGGCGTAACCGTTGACCTCTCTAGGTCGTCGCTACGCGCATTAGCCGCTCTCACGGAGAACTAATGCTGGGCCCTGTTCAGGAGATCCCGGGGGTCCCAGTGGTCGGACCCCCTACGATCACTTATCCCCCCTGTGGATACGGGATAAGTTTCAAAGCCCTGCAGTTGTCCTTTAAGGGATTAAAGGTTGGGTAAGACTCAGTCAATTGATCAGAGCTGCAATACCAATAATAGCTCATTGACAGGGCTGTCACTGTTTCTGTGAGTAAATTAGAGCAAGCTAAACATTGTTATGCATAAAAACTATTAACTTGTATTAGACTAAAAAGTCTAATACAAGTTAATAGTTTTTATGCATAACAATGTTTAGCTTGCTCTAATTTTGTTTAGAATATTAGACTATATAGAAATTTTTCTTCTTTTAATGCAATTTTTATTTGTAACACAGCACAGTAGCATGTATTGTTCTATTAGTTAAATAGCTGATTGTGGGTGTGCAACTTTTCAAATTTACAATTATCGTTTTTTGTTTTTTTTTCAATCTTACAACTGTCTTCCAACTATGCGTATGCTAATAGTCAGTTTGAATTAGCTTCTTTGTTGTAATTGAAATATTCATGTTCCTTTTACTGAAGAAAAAAAAAATATTTCAGATCTTTTGTTTTTAAAACCTGGAACAATAAATGTTTTTTTTTTTTCTTTAGGCAGATCAGAGATTTGTTTGGAATGGCCATTTACTACGAGAATTTTCTGCGCAACCAGAGGTAAAAGCTTAACATTTGTAACTTATCTAAAGCTTGTTTCACACTACAAAATCTCAGTTTTAAAGATCCGTACTAAGTTCTATCTGAAAATCAGCTGTAAAACGGCAGTTACAAAATCCTATACAGCCGTTAGAAAATCACATTATAGTCTATGGGATTTTTCTAATAGCCGTTTTAACCCGTTAAACTATTTCTCCTGTTACTATCGTCAATGGGTTAAAAGGGCTATTAGAAAAATCCCATAGACTATAATGGGATTTTCTAACGGCCGTATAGGATTTTGTAACTGCCCGTTTTACAGCTGATTTTCAGACGGAAGTTCGTACGGATCTTTAAAACGGAGTGATTTTGTAGTGTGAAAGGAGCCTAAAGTATTAAGTGGTCGCAGAACAGACATTTACATTATCTATCATTTTTGTGTTTCCTCATTCATTTCCCCTATATGCATATTATATTTCGAAAGACTTTTGAATTTAAGACTCTGTCCTTTTTACAATTAAATGTTTATAGATGCATGCTGGATTGTGTTTTTTTTTTTCCCCCTAATCAGGTTATTGACAACGTTCTCTATTAAACCTGATATACCCTCAAAACAAAAAAACAAAAAAATATTTCTCAGAGATAATAAAGAATGCATTCTTGACTTGGAGATATTCAAGCCAAGCTTTTTTTTCTTAGGTACCATAGATTAAAGGGGTATTCCAGGATTTTTTTTTATTTGACCATGCTACATGGGCTGTAAAGTTATTTAGTGTAGTTTTTAACAAAGTGTCTGTACCTGAGTGTGACTGTGGTCTCACAATTCTTCTGTGATTTTTGTCCTGAATATTTATTTTTAACAGCATACAAAATTACTCAGGTCTTAGGTTTTCCCAGGTTGCAGTGCGGCCAAGACATGATATCACTAGTCAGGTGTGCAAAGGTAGCCTGTCCTGCTTCAATGGGTGGAGCTGTAGGCACTCTGGTTAAAAAACACTGATCTTTTGATTGGAATGCAGCATATTTGTGTTCCAGTGGGTGGGGTGGCTGATGTGTGGGAAGGAGGAAAGTGACCTCACACTTACAAACAAGTAACTATGGGATTTGTAGTTTGAGAAAACGAACTACAGGAAATGCCCAGTTCACAAAAAGATAGCCACGGCATTATGGTAATCTTTCAACATAGCCATTTAGTTCCAAGATAAACACAGATTCTTCATAAGCATGTCCATTACTGTCTGGCAGGTACATACTAAAATCACCTTTATGGTGGATAACCCCTGGAAATTCTCCTTTAATCTGATTACATGGAACTTTACCTCCTCTACCTAGATCTTAAAATTTCTAATACCTGCTTCAAATATACATTTCTTTTTACACTACTCCACTAAAAGTCATCTTTCCTTCCACTATCTTAAAATGTTCTCAAATTTTCAATAGTAATGCAATGCTAGGACACTTCCACTCCACCAGATGACCCAATTACACTAGTTCAAAAATATGCAAAATTTACCCTTCAAAGCGTTCCATCAAATAACAGAAAAGTCCATCCTCCCACCAATCTTTAAACCAAGAAATCTGTGATCCCAAAAAACACTGGATATTGGGGAATAAAAGACCTCTCTCTTGGTGAACTAAAAAAAATAATCAACCTTTATTATCATCCACTTTTGCTCCCAAATCAAAAAGTTTAAAAACAGCAATTTTTCTTCTTAATAGTTTCTCACTCATAAGTAGAGGAGCTACACAAAAAAAGGCTCAATAATTTTGGTAGATAAATGTTATCAGGACAATTTTATCAGCTTTTTAAATTAGATTATTCCAAATCTTATTTCCAAATTCACAGAAGAGAGGGGTTCAGTTTTAATCCTGTTGAAGTCAACTATATTCCTTGAAATTTGAAAATTAACCAACAGACCTGACAGAGTATCTAATGTGCAGGTAAAAGGACACCTGGGAAATAGTGATCATAATATAATATATTATAACTTATTTTTCAATAAGTTAATCTCTCAAGGGGCCACAAAAACAATGAACTTTAGGAAGGCAAAGTTTGATCAGCTCAGAGAAGCCCTTAACAATATAAAATGGGATATTGTCCTCAAAAACAAGACTACTGACACTAAATGGGAGACTTTTAAATATATCTTAAATTATCACTGTAATAAATATATACCTTATGGGAAAAAAGGGTCAGCAATAAAAGAAAACCAATATGGATGAATAATAACATTAAAGGGGCAATAAAGGACAAAAATAAAGCATTTAAAATACTAAAACAGGACAGCAGTGAAGAAGCATTAAAAAGCTATAGAGAAAAGTGTTAAATATGTAAACAGATAAAAGCCGCAAAAATAGAGACAGAGAGAATCCTTGCCAAAGAGAGTAAAACTGACTCCAAAATGTTCTTTAACTATATAAATAGCAAAAAGGTCAAAAATGAAAGTGTGGTCTCCTTAAAAAATGATGAGGAAGAAATTATAAACGGGGATCAGGAAAAAGCAAATATATTAAACAAATTCTTCTCCACTGTGTTCACCGCGTAAAATGAAATGCCAGGTGAAATACAGTGTGATAAGGTAAACTTCCCAGTACAGGTCACCTGTCTAACCCAGGAAGAAGTACAGTGCCGCCTACAAAAAAATCAAAACAGACAAATCACCAGGTCCAGATTGCATTCACCCCCGGTGTTCTAAAGGAATTAAGTAATGTTATAGACAGTCCCCTATTTTTAATATTCCGGGACTCCATAGCAACAGGGACTGTTCCCCAGGACTGGCACATAGCAAATGTGGTACCAATATTTAAAAAGGGAACAAAAGGTGACCCAGGGAATTATAGACCTGTTAGTTTAACCTCCGTTGTATGTAAATTGTTTGAGGGTTTTCTAAGAGATGCTATTTTGGAGTATCTTAATGAAAATAAACATATGACCCCATATCAGCATGGCTTTATGAGGGATCGGTCCTGTCAAACTAACCTGATCAGCTTCTATGAGGAGGTGAGCTCCAGACTGGACCAGGGGAAATCGCTGGATGTCGTATTTCTGGATTTTTCCAAAGCATTTGATACGGTGCCTCATAAAAGATTGGTGCATAACATGAGAAGGATGGGGCATGTGGTCCCAGAGAAGGATGGGGCATCCCCCAGAGAATGTGTGTAAGTGGGTAAGTAACTAGCTCAGTGATAGGAAAAAGAGGGTGGTTATAAATGGTACTTGTTCTGATTGGGTGACTGTTACTAGTGGGGTACTACAGGGGTCTGTCTTGGGTCCTGTTCTGTTTAATATATTTATTAATGACCTTGTAGAGGGGTTGAATAGTAAAGTAGCAATCTTTGCAGATGATACTAAACTCTGTAAAGCGGTAAACACTATAGAGGACAGTGCACTGTTACAAATAAATCTGGATAGGTTGGAGGTTTGGGCTGGGAAGTGGCAAATGAGTTTCAACACTGATAAATGTAAGGTAATGCACATGGAGAGAAAAAATCCGGGCTGGGGTTATGTATTAAATGGGAGAACACTTGGGACGACTGATATGGAAAAGGACTTAGGAGTCTTAGTTAACAGTAAATGTTGTTGTAGTGACCAGAGTCAGGCAGCTGCTGCCAAGGCTAATAAAATCATGGGGTGCATCAATAGGGGCATACATGCCCACCACAAGGAAATCATTCTACTGCTGTACAAATCACTAGTCAGACCACACATGGAATACTGTGTACGGTACTGGGCACCAGTGTACAAGAAATATATAGTGGAGCTGGAGAGGGTTCAAAGACTGGCAACCAGAGTAATACGGGGAATTGGAGGACTACAGTGCCCAGAAAGATTATCAGAATTAGGGTTATTTAGTTTAGAAAAAGAAGGCTTAGGGCAGACCTAATAACTATGTATAAATATATCAGGGGACAGTACAGAGATCTCTCCTATGATCTATTTACACCCAGGACTGTATCTATAACAAGGGGGCATCCTCTACGTATAGAGGAAAGAAGGTTTCTACACCAGCACAGACGGGGGTTCTTTACTTTAAGAGCAGTGAGGCTGTTGAGTTCTCTGCCTGAGGAGGTGGTCATGGTGAACTCTGTAAAAGAGTTCAAAACTGGTCTGGATGCTTTCTTGGAGAGTAATAACATCGCTGGTTATGTATACTAGATTTATAGGGACAGAACGTTGATCCAGGGATTTATTCTGTCTGCCATATTTGAATTCGGGAAGGAATTTTTACTAGTATGAGGGTTTTTTGCCTTCCTTTGGATCAACTCCGTAAGGACTCATTAGGGATATAGGTTGAACTTGATGGACTCTGGTCTTTTTTCAACCTCATGAACTATGTTACTATGTTACTTGAATGGATCCATGGGATCTAGTGAGGTGAATCACCTCTTTATAATTTTTTTCCGCTATATGAAGTGACCAAAAATGTACAATTCTGGACTTATGGTATTTTTTCTGTTAACACCATTGTCCATGCATTTCAATTAACGTTATAGTTCAGTAATTCAGACGTAGACGCAAGTGGCGATACCACATGTTATTTAATTATTTTTTTAAACATTTATTTTAATTATAAAATGGAAATAGGGGGTTGATTCAAACTTCTTTTAGGGGGAGGGATTATACACATTTATAATCAGTGTGAATGAAGAAAAGGAGGGAAATGGATGGAGCGCTTCTGCTTGTGAGGGCAGGACTCAGAACGCCACGGTAGCACAGGACGGTATTTATTTAAAAGATTTCGGACAACGCGTTTCGGCGTTTTCAGGTCCACAAAACAATCAAATTGGTACTCCCTGGGGTATGTTGTCGTGCGTTTGGTGGCCACCAAAAGCACAGCAACATAGAGCCTTCTAAGATTAAATTTCCTCAACCGCTCTGGAATAAATCCATTCTGGTCCTTATCTACTAACTCACCAAATAACTTTCTGCTACCTATGAGCTAACATCTTGGCATATAGCTTACTATCTGTATTGAGGAAAAAAATTGGTCCATATGATCCTAATTCACATGTATATTTGTCTGCTTTCAATATAAGAATAATTTTAACAGATAGCATAACCCCTTCGTTTTTTTCTTAGTTACCTTTTTTTTTGCCCTACTGAAGTAGATCTCTCCTTCAGGACCTAGTGGATATCTGTTCCCATCTGAAATTATTATTTGATACATGTATCAGAGTCAATAACACACTGACACAATAGTTCAGTGCAGAAATACTTCCTTCCCTTTATTACAACATTTGACATGGGTTTATAAAGACTTCAGAATTAACAGAAATTACCACTCACATTATCGATTAATTGTATGTGTTAGTCTACGTGTACATAGCTTTTTGTGATGCGCAAGCTTGACTTGTTTTTCATCTAAGCAATTCTTAACTTTTTTTCTCTAAAAATATCAGGTTGACATGACTTTTATCTCTCTGCTAATAGTTCAAGTTTGATAGTGCAGGCTACACTGTGAAGATGATATTCTGTCAGATCAGCTAATTTTAAGCAAAAACCGCTAAGAATGTAAAATATGACATGTTATACCATTTATACAATGATTATATATGTTAAGTCCATTACAGTTGTTCCCCCTTGAAATGACTATTTTTACATTCTTTCCCTAACATGTTATCCTATCTCATCTGTCCTATGTAATTATCAAACTCATTTTCTTCTTGCTGTACGTTAGATGAGTCATGGCTATTCCATGACCCCCCTTGCCACAGACTTTGTACATAGATTTTCAGATCCTGTCCCTTACATATACGATGATTCTGTATTCGGGAATTTCTGTAATGGGGTATATGATCCATCATGGTATTCTTCATAGTCGTTGTTTGTCATCATAGGAGTAGCATTGTCTGTGGCTTTTTCACACATCTTCTTCAGGCATGGCAGCACACAACAGATGATAAATGCAAGGATAATAATTATTTCTATTGGAATCAACATATTTTGCCAACCCCCCATTCCA
The DNA here is from genome assembly GCF_029499605.1 of Hyla sarda. Taxonomy (NCBI): domain Eukaryota; kingdom Metazoa; phylum Chordata; class Amphibia; order Anura; family Hylidae; genus Hyla; species Hyla sarda. The sequence continues at coordinate 124,844,672 of NC_079193.1, forward strand.
TTAAAATATTGGTCCCAGGGGTCTGACACTCCAAAATTTCTTTGAAGTTCCAATGAAAGGCTTTCTAACTTTTTTATGGCTATGGTTACTTTACCGTTGGGTCCTGTGTTATCTGGAATGTATGTACAACAGGTATCCACAAACATTTTACATACCCCTCCTTTCTCGGCTAAGATCATATTTAAGGCCATTCTATTTTGAAACGTCATAGTAGATGTGGTGCTAAGCTGTTCAGCTTGGATATGAATGTAGAAAAGGTGTACCCCTCAATAACGGCGCTGGTCCATGAATAGATGTATATGCATTTATTATAAAATTAAATGCAATGCGTTTCAACCCCGGACAGGGGTCTTCATCAGGCATAGTATACAGTAGGAAAAGTACTCGCTTTTAGAAGATGACAAATTGAAAAAGGTTGACCACTTCCGGGATACCGGAGGAGCCGTGTGCAAAAGACATACAAACTAAAATAAAAAATTCTAGCAGCAATTTGTAATAAAAACCAGTATGTGTATATATATATATATATATATATATATATATATATATATACACCGTATATATATATATATATATATATATATATATATATATATATATATATATATATATATATATATATATATATATATATATATATACCGTATATACTCGAGTATAAGCCGACCCGAGTATAAGCCGAGACCCCTAATTTCAACCCAAAATCCCAGGAAAAGTTATTGACTCGAGTATAAGCCTAGGGTGGGAAATACCTCATCCCCCCCTGTCATCATCCAGACCCGTCATTAACATCCTCATCATCCCCTTGTCATCATCCCACACATCCCCCCTTCATCATCCCCTTGTCATCATCCCACACATCCCCTTATCATCCCACACATCCCCCCTTCATCATCGCCTTGTCATCATCCCACACATCCCCTTATCATCCCACACATCCCCCCTTCATCATCCCCTTGTCATCATCCCACACATCCCCTTATCCCACACATCCCCCCTTCATCATCCCCTTGTCATCATCCCACACATCCCCTTATCCCACACATCCCCCCTTCATCATCCCCTTGTCATCATCCCACACATCCCCCCTTCATCATCCCCTTGTCATCATCCCACACATCCCCTTATCATCCCACACATCCCCCCTTCATCATCGCCTTGTCATCATCCCACACATCCCCTTATCATCCCACACATCCCCCCTTCATCATCCCCTTGTCATCATCCCACACATCCCCCCTTCATCATCCCCTTGTCATCATCCCACACATCCCCTTATCCCACACATCCCCCCTTCATCATCCCCTTGTCATCATCCCACACATCCCCTTATCCCACACATCCCCCCTTCATCATCCCCTTGTCATCATCCCACACATCCCCCCTTCATCATCCCCTTGTCATCATCCCACACATCCCCTTATCATCCCACACATCCCCTCTTCATCATCCCCTTGTAATCATCCCACACCCCCCCCCCCTTCATCATCCCCACCCCCCTTCATCATCCCCACACCCCCCCCCCCTTCATCATCCTCTTCTCATCATTCGCCCTCAGTGGTCTTCAACCTGCGGACCTCCAGAGGTTTCAAAACTACAACTCCCAGCAAGCCCGGGCAGCCATCGGCTGTCCGGGCTTGCTGGGAGTTGTAGTTTTGAAACCTCCGGAGGTCCGCAGGTTGAAGACCACTGCGGCCTTCAACATGCGGACCTCCAGAGGTTTCAAAACTACAACTCCCAGCAAGCCCGGGCAGCCATCGGCTGTCCGGGCTTGCTGGGAGTTGTAGTTTTGAAACCTCCGGAGGTCCGCAGGTTGAAGACCACTGCGGCCTTCAACATCATCCAGCCCCCTCTCACCCCCTTTAGTTCTGAGTACTCACCTCCGCTCGGCGCTGGTCCGGTCCTGCAGGGCTGTCCGGTAAGGAGGTGGTCCGGTGAGGAGGTGGTCCGGGCTGCTATCTTCACCGGGGGCGCCTCTTCTCCGCGCTTCCGGCCCGGAATAGAGCCGTTGCCTTGACAACGACGTATCTGCGTCGTTGTCAAGGCAACGTGACTATTCTGAGGCCGGGCCCGAAGCGCTTAGAAGAGGCCTCCCCGGTGAAGATAGCAGCCCGGACCACCTCCTCACCGGACCACCTCCTTACCGGACAGCCCTGCAGGACCGGACCAGCGCCGAGCGGAGGTGAGTACTCAGAACTAAAGGGGGTGAGAGGGGGCTGGATGATGTTGAAGGCCGCAGTGGTCTTCAACCTGCGGACCTCCGGAGGTTTCAAAACTACAACTCCCAGCAAGCCCGGACAGCCGATGGCTGCCCGGGCTTGCTGGGAGTTGTAGTTTTGAAACCTCTGGAAGTCCGCAGGTTGAAGACCACTGCGGGTGGGGGAGTTCACTCGAGTATAAGCCGAGGGGGGTGTTTTCAGCACGAAAAATCGTGCTGAAAAACTCGGCTTATACTCGAGTATATACGGTGTATATATATATATATATATATATATATATATATATATATATATGTATGTATATAGTTAAAAATCAATAGAATAAAAAAAAACTAAAATATGCTTTACAGAAAATCAATATTATTCATTCATTTGGGGTAAAAGAAAAAGTGCCGGTGCTATGATGAAAAACCTCCAGTAGATGGCAGTGTTTAGCAGCAAGAGCAGGATGTTTAATGTGTTGATGAACACTAGGAAGCTGATATGCAGGAAAGCGAGCAGAACGATGTCAATCACCTAGGAGACTCTGCGAGCAGCACATACACTAGGAATATCATGGCAATCAGGTAGGAAAATATTTGGAAAATATGTATGAAGAAATGTGATTAAATGGATAAATATAGTCCTAGTGTATTAAATTATTGGGTGACAGGATGGCAAATGTGAACACCCAGCAAAGATATTATAATTGCTATTGGCAGGAAGCTGATATTACAATATAACTTCTGAAAGTTTATTTAATCCGTCCGGGACTAAAGTTCCCATCCTGTAGATCCAGTATATTTATTTTCTTTTTAACTGTTCAAAACGGTTTTAAACATATTGTGGGATTGCTTCTAGAGGTGTGATGGTTATGGGATGCTGTATATCAGGATGAAATTGTGCACAGTGTCTGAACACTAGTAAAAATGTATTACGAATATTTTGACGATGTTTGTTTAATCGATTGTGAAGGGACTGAGTGGTGCGTCCTACATATTGTAATGAGCAAAGACACCGTATAACATAAATAACAACATGGTCAGATTGACATGTTAATCTGGTTTTAATATTAAAGGTATCTCCAGGTTTTTGTTTTTTTTTAATTACCGTTGTCAGGCCATGGGTGATTTCTTTACAACAGAGACAATTTCTTTTATTGCACTTGTAGCTTCCTGGTCTTAGATAATTTTCTTTTCTAGTTTGGCGATGCTGTCGCAATTGGCTGGGAGCTAAAATACTCTTCAAATTCGGTGCTCTCCGAAAGGTAAATTTTGGTCCTTTAGGTAAAGAATTTTTCAAATAATTATCTTGATGTAGTACATGCCAACGTAATTTTAAAATATTTCTAATGGCTGTAGCATTATTGTTAAAAGTGATGATAAAATTTCCAGCGAATTTGTTCATTTGTTCAGATTCACTCATTGTTTTCTTTGGGAGTAGGCATTTTCTTTGGTTTAATAGTTTAACTTTTGCAAATGCATCATTGATGATCTGTGGTGGATATTTTTTGGCTTTAAACCGCTTCTTCAGTATCCGTGATTGATCATGAAAATCGCTATCTTTGGTGCAGTTTTTTCTAATCTGTCGGTACTGGCTAAACGGGATATTCTGAATCCATTTTTTATAATGATTGCTAGTAAAATCTAACTATTTACTTCTACTGATTTAAAATGAGTGAAAGTAAAAAAATGAATGTTCATCGCGAGAAATGCACAGGTCTAAGAACGTGATAGTGTTGACATTAGACTCCATGGTGAACGAAATCCCCCAGTCATTGTTAAGAGTCTTCGATGAGTAATGTCTCTGACCCAACTGGGCCATCCCAAATAAAAAACAAGTCATCAATGAATTGGCGATATAAAATAATGTGAGGGCTTAAAATGGGATTTCCCCAAATAAATTGATTTTCAAACACTTCCATAAAAGATTTGCAAATGAAGGTGCGACTTTAGCACCCATCGCCGTGCCGACGTCCTGGTGATATATTTTAGTATTATAAGTAAAAAAAATTGTTTTCTAAAATGAATTTAAGAGCATTGATTAAAAACTGTTTATGATCAGTATCCATCCCAGTTTCCAAGTCATATCAAGAAGGGATTCAATCAGGTATGTAGAGTCACGGAGGTGACTTGGAAGTTTTATTACGTAATCGTGTAGATATAAGTCAACATAATGGGCCATATTACTTGTAGCAGAATGTGTTCAAGACGCAACAGGACGTCCCGGTGGTTTATTAACGTCCTTGTGGATCTTAGGTAAGAAGTAGAAATACGGTTTCTTCCCGTTTTTTATTTTAATATAATTTCTTTCATCTTTAGTGTGTATACCTTGATCAAAGGCCTCATCTATCATTTTATGTAAATTAATTTCTAACTGCGGGAAGGGGTCATGATGTATAACAACACTATAGTATTTCTTATTTGAAAGAATATGAGCTTCATGTTCATAATAATCTAAATCCATAATAACAATCAGCGGGGCGAAAAACTATTTGTTTATTATCCTGTAGATTCTTCAATGCTCTTTTCGGCAGTTTCTTGTTAAACATTTTTTTTTTATCGGACGTGATCTTTTTAAAATCAGCCAAGACAAGGTCTGAAAAAACTTCAATGTGTGGTCCCTGTTTATAATAGGGTAAAATCTTGAAGGCAATTTAACCGGTTGGTGTCTGGTATTAGGGGACTCTGGTATATCTAAAGGATCATCAGATTCATCCATTAGTTCCCCTTATTATATTTGTTCGGATCATTATGTTCATATGTACCTTTATAATTAGTAGATTCTTTTAATGAAAAACACCTTTGTAAAGTCAGTTTTCTTATACATTTTTGGAAATCTAGAAATAGCTGAAAGTGGTCCACTGTTGATGATGGGCAAAAAAATAACCCCCGCTGTAGTAAAGTAGTTTCTTGTTGATCTAATGTATATCTAGAGATATTGTATATATAAACTGGATTCATTTTGGTAATATTGTCTATTGGTAATATGGGGGGGCCGATTTTATTACTCCGGGGGAACTGTATTCAAGCTCGTTCTTTTCTTCCTTTTTGACCCCCTCTATGTCCCCGGGGTCTTCTTTTTTTCTTGTTTGGCTTCTGGGGCTGAAAAACTGCGTGATGCGTTGATTTACCTTCAGGCGAGCCCCTAAAAAAAGTGGGTTTGTTTGGGACCCTACAACAGATTGTTGAGGGTTCCTGATGAATGGGACAGTAAAAGTGTGATTATCAGTATTCTCTATGATAGTAATATTACTATTATTGCTGCTGTCTAAATGCGAATCTGATATGGGTGATGTTTGAAGTGGTATTGCTCTGATGGGAGTAGGGCAAACAGAAATATCTAAGAGGTCAATAAGATCACTATGTAAACGTGAAATAAGGGTCAGCTTTGGAGGTGGAGAGGGAGATAACTGTAAAAATGGAACTGGAGTAACAGATTTGGTAGTGCACTGATTGATAATAGTTTTGCTAGCCTGTAAGAATAGGCTTCTGGGTGTATGAGGAAGCCCCGGTATTTTTATGGATGAAGATGACATCTGATCACAATCAGTTGTGGATAAATGCTGCATCTGGACCCGAGGTGAACTAATATCTTGTGCAGGATGAATAATAGCAGATATAGTTGCTGCATCAGGTGTGGAAACTGCACTACGAGATGGAGCTGTATGAGAAGCTGAAACTAACATAGGCACTGGAACTTCTACAATATCAGGAGCTGTAGTAGGAGATATGGTGATTGGTACTGTAGAAGATGTACTGGAAGTGTGGGGAGACTGTATATGGATAAGCTGAGATTTGGGTTCATTCTGATGTTGGTTCCGAATATATCTGTATTTACTGTTGGTGAAATTACGTCCAGTTAGTTTATAGTTATTAGGGGCAAAAGTATTAGGAGAGGGTTGGTCAGAACTATGGGCTACAGCCGAAGAATGATTTGGTTTATTGGAGGTGTTTCTAAATGGAAATGACACTGCGTTCATGACAGTAGTGTCTGAAATGTGGTGATTTCTCTATTTATTTTTATGCCATGACCACGGGTCTCCAGAGTTATAATCATTACGATCTCTGTTGTATTTAATGGCCTTTTTCTCTTTAAGGTAGGTTTCTAATTTAATTATTCGGCTGGAGATATTATGATACATTTTCTTATAATCAGAGAAAGTGGAATATTGATGTAGAGAATTATGTATACCCATAATTTTAATATTTAGCTCATTGCAACGTGTTATGCGCTGATCACAAATATTTCTCAACAATTTAAATGTACATTCATCAAGTAGAGTGTGCCAGTTAACAACACAATTGGTATCATCTAAAAAAGATGGATTAAAATTTACTGTCAATCCACGTGGTGTAATTTTTTACACTAAATAAAGTTCAAGAAAATTGACATTGATCTGCTGCTGCATTTCTTCTTTAAGTTTATTTTCAAGGGTATGGAAAAGAGTCAGCATTACCTGTATTCCTTCAGTATTTAGGGTACTTGTAGGAGCATCAGAGTCCCGTGGTTGAGATGTCTCCACGGAGACTAAAGTTAGTCGGGAAATGAGTTGTTCCCGCAGGCACATGCGGTTAACATAGTAATCCATGTTATCCTAAAACCTGCACGGTCCTGGTGCTGCAACCTCCAATGGGACAAAGTCCAACCGGTCACCGGGTTCGGTGCCATTATTAAACTAATACAAGGAGATAAAAATACAACAAGATGTTTGCCCCTAGTGGAGGACCGTTTAGGTGGGTGAAACGGAGTGGTAAGAAAGATGGGTCCTTACCCTTAGGTGTTCCGCTTAGAGCACAACACCTACAGTAGCGTCTTGGAATGAATGAAAGGCCGGACAGCTGCCACAAGGAACTTCCCGGTGTGACGTCAGTCTCACCGGTAACAAAGCATGGATAGGAATGTAGAAAAGGTGTTCCCCTCAATAACGGCGCTGGTCCATGAATTGATATTTATGCATTCATTATAACATTAAAAGCAACGCGTTTCGTGTCCAGATGCAGAATTATCCACAACTGATTGTGATCAGATGTCATCTTCATCCATAAAAATACTGGGGCTTCCTCATACACAGAGAAGCCTATTCTTACAGGCTAGCAAAACTATTATCAATCAGTGCACTACCAAATCTGTTACTCCAGTTCCATTTTTACAGTTATCTCCCTCTCCACCTCCAAAGCTGACCCTTATTCCACCTTTACATAGTGATCTTTTTTTTTTTTTTTACATTAACGTTTTATTAAAAGTACAAAGTTCAAGTAAATTACAAAAACACCATCAATAAACAGGCATCGTAGGAAACGCGGTTGTCGATAGGGTACACACATATGATGCGTACCATCACTATATAAAGTCAGGTATTCAGTAACAAGACAGGATGTTGAATACATTAAAGTGAATAGTTAAAGACATGACAATTCAAACATCAACTAGTCAACTCAAGGTACATGGTCCAAGCTTCTATGTGATCAGGGTAGGTACAATCAACAACAATGTGGTTGGTGTAAGCAACATATGGGAAGAAGAGGAGATGAGGACAGAAAGGAGGAAGAAGAGACAGGAAAGGGTTCCAAAGGGACAGGAGGGAATGGGAACGAGGAAGACTACTAGGTTCGTAAGAAAGAGGTTGTTAGACTTACCCAACGGGTCAGGAGGGCTTCAGAACAACATGGCAAAGCAATGAGGCATGGTGGCTATTTGTGAAAAATGGGCTGTTTAGGTAGAGGGAGCACCGGAAACCGGGCGTGCTGTAGGGCTTGGGGGACATATGTTTCCGAGTGAATTACATAGTGATCTTATTGACCTCTTAGCTATTTCTGTTTGCCCTACTCCCATCAGAGCATTTTCGCCAATACCACTTCAAACATCACCCATATCAGATTTGCATTTAGACAGCAGCAATAATAGTAATATTACTATCATAGACAATATTGATGATCACACTTTTACTGTCCCATTCATCAGGAACCCTCAACAATCTTTTGTAGGGTCCCAAACAGACCCACTTTTTTTAGGGGCTCGCCTGAAGGTAAATCAACGCATCACGCAGTTTTTCAGCCCCAGAAGCCAAAAAAGAAAAAAAGACGACCGCGGGGACATAGAGGGTGCCAAAAAGGAAGAAAGGAACAAGCTAGAATACAGCTCCCCCCGGAGTAATAAAATCGGCCTCCCCTATTACCAATAACTCAGACAATATTACCAAATTAATTCAGTTTATATATACAATATCTCTAGATATACATTAGATCAACAAGAAACTACTTTACTACAGCAGGGGTTATCTTTTGCCCATCATCAACAGTGGACCACTTTCAGCTATTTCTAGATTTCCAAAAATAAGAAAACTGAATTTACAAAGGTTTTTTTTTTAATTAAAAGTATCTATTGATTATAAAGGTACGAACAAATGATCCGAACAAATATAATAAGGGGGAACTAATGGATGAATCTGATGATCCTTTAGGTATACCAGAGTCCCCTAATACCAGACACCAACCGGTTAAATTGCCTTCAAGATTTTACCCAATTTATAAGCAGGGACCACTCATTGAAGTTTTTTCAGACCTTGTCTTGGCTGATGTTTAAAAGATCACGTCAGATAAAATAATTTTTTTTTAACAAGAAACAGAACATCACCACTCCCGAAAGATAATTGAAGAATCTACAGGATAATAAACAAATTGTTTTTCGCCCGGCTGATAAAGGGGGAGGGCTTGTTATTATGGATTTAGATTATTATGAACATGAAGCTAATATCATTCTTTCAAATAAGAAATACTATAGTGTTATACATCATGACCCCTTCCCGCAGTTAGAAATTAACATAAAATGATAGATGAGGCCTTTGATCAAGGTATACTCACCAAAGATGAAAGAAATTATATTAAAATAAAAAAACGTGAATAAACCGTATTTCTATTTCTTACCTAAAATCCACAAGGACATTAAGAAACCACCGGGACGTCCTATTGTGTCTTGCACATTGTGTCTTGCACACATTCTGCTACAAGTAATATGGCCCATTATGTGGACTTATATCTACAAGATTATGTAATAAAACTTCCAAGTCACCTCCGTGACTCTACACACCTGATTGAATCCCTTCTTGAAATGACTTGGAAACCGGGATGGATATTGATCACCTGTGATGTGACCGCTTTATACAGTAACATCCACCATCAGAAAGGATTGTTATGTGTACAGGAGTTTCTTGATACAGACTCTACTTTATTCTCTATACATAAACAGTTTTTAATCAATGCTCTTAACCCCTTAACAACCATGGACGTGTATACACGTCCAGACAGGATGAACGTTCCCGCACCAGGACATGTATACTCGTCCATGGCTCTTGTGGGTGCTCCCCAGTGCACCCACGAGATCGCGGCAGGGACTCGGCTGTAACACACAGCCGGCACCCTGCCGCACTGCTGGGACCGAAGTAAACTTTGGTCCCGGCAGTTTAACCCTTACAGCCGCGGTCGGAAGTGACCGCTGGCTGTAAGTGTTATGACAGAAGGAGGGAGCTCCCTCTGTCACCCCTGCAGCATCCCGCAGCGCGATCGCGGGGTGCTGTGTGTAATCTCCGGTGGGCGGGGACCTGCCGCTCTGCCGTGACCAAAGACAACTTCGATCCCGGCAGTTCAGAGGGGCTCCCTCTGTCTCTCTCCTGTAGCACCCCGCAATGATCGCGGGGTGCTGCTGCTTACCTGGGCAGCCGGGGGTCTTTACAAGGACCTCCAGGTCTGCCCCGGTTATTGCCTGTGAGGACGTGCTAGAGGCTCGTCCTGATATGCTGCCGGCTAGTGTAAAACTAGCAGGCAGCATATATCTGCAATGCTTTGGAATACTAAGTATTCCAAAGCATTAAAAAAAAGTGAATTAGTGTCCACTAATAGCGGCTGATTTCCCACTGGCAGTCATGATGTTGGGGATCAGTCAGGGATGTGGAAATCCTATCGCCCGACGCCCGGGACAAGTAGTTTTTGGCGCCGGGCAGGTGAATTTTGTATAGATTTAGCCCTGTATCGGGCTAGCAGGGACAGACCGACGTCCCCCTTATTTTTCTTTAATGCCGGTGTGAGGTGCAGGAGCCGATGCAAGTCTACACCTCACACCAGCGCTCAGAGTGTATGGAGGGGGCGGCGGCCCCCAGCTGACTGCAGAGCCCCCTTATCTCCCCTCCCGGAGGATGCAGCTCTACACAAGAAGACACAGCAGGGTGAGAGAAAGGACGTAGACAGCTCCGTGCACAGCTCCATCCCCCGCACACAGCTCTATCCCTCCCCCTGATCTGTCTCCATAGGACCTAATCCACCACGGGGAGGCTGCATGTTTGCACGGGGAAAACACAGAGCAGGGGGGAGGGGAGAGGAGAGGACGTCCGGTGTGAGGGGAGATTTTCAAACCCATGTAACCTCACACTGTCCAGGACTACAGCTCTGATGTCCACTCATGGTCGGCTCAGGTGAGTAGGCAGAGAATGCAGGCGACAGGAAGGGTGGTTGTATATGTATGGTGTGAGTGTATGTGTGATGTGTATGTAATGTTTGATGTGTGTATGATGTCTGTCTATGTGTGATGTGTATCTAATGTATGATGTGTGTATGATGTCTATGTGATGTGTATGTAATGTATACTGTGTGTATGATGTCTGTGTGTGATGTGTATGTAATGTATAATGTGTGTATGATGTCTGTGTGTGATGTGTATGTAATGTATAATGTGTGTATGATGTCTATGTGTGATGTGTATGTAATGTATAATGTGTGTATGATGTCTGAAGTTTGATGTGTGTATGCATGTGATGTATAATGTGGGGGGGGCAGCGGCGGGTGTATGTAGGATGTGTGTGTATGTATGGTGTGAGTGTATGTGTGATGTGTGTGTATGTATGTGATGTATGATGTGGGGGGGGGGCGGCAGCGGTGGGTGTATGTATGGTGTATATGTATGGTGTGAGTGTATATGTGTATGATGTATCTGTGATGTGTGTATGTAATGTATGATGGGGGGGGGGCACTGCCGCCGCCGCCAGTTGTGCCATCTAATTTTATTTTTAGTGGTTTCTGGCCACCCGCACTAAATTGCACCCCCAGAATCCCGCCCCCTTCATACTCACCCGCCAACCCAAGAGCCCCACAGTTGCACACAAACCCGCCCCAACCAAAACTACAACTTCCAGCATGTTAGACAATAACCTAAACTGTAGAACTATAAAGTGTAACATGCTGGGAGTTGTAGTTTTGGTTCGGGTCAGCTGCAGAGCCATAGGCTGCATCAGGGCATGCTGGGTGTTGTAGTTACTAACTGCAATTCCCAGTATTCCTTGACACAGACTCTGGCTCTGCAGCTGACACAAACCAAAACTACAACTCCCAGCATGTTACACAATAACCTTAACTGTCCTACTATACAGTGCAACATTCTGCAACACCCACACAACCATAGGCTGTATCAGGGCATGCTGGGAGTTGTAGTTATCTACTAACTAAATGCAACTTCCAACATTTTCTGACACAAAATGCAGCACATAAACTGGAGAAGCAGAACACCCCCCAGTAACACATAAGTCCCTATTGAGACTGAAAAATAGTGATTAATATATTTTAAAAAGTGCGTATACATGTGAATAAGCCCCTTTCCTAATAAAAGTTTCCAATTTTCTTTAAATAAAAATAATGTACAAAAATAAACATAAGTGGTATCGCTGCATGTGGAAATGTCCAGACTATTAAAATATAATGTTAATTAAACCGTACGGACAACGGTGTAAATGTAAATAATAGTCCAGAATTGCTCATTTTTGGTCACTTCATATGAGAATTTTTTTATAAGGTGATCAAAAAGTTACATCTAGATTTTTCTGGGCTTGGCTCAGGCGTAAAAGGAGCTACAGCTCTCCCGCCGCTAATAGCCTGGCATGCTGCGATCACCGTGGCCGCTATTAAACCATTAGATCACCGCTGTCTAAGTTGTCAGCAGTGTCTAAAGGGATCTTATATCCATCCCTGGTGGTCTAGTGGGGGGGATCGTACTATTTTGGTGGAAATTATTTTATCTACCAGGACAAGTGGATTTTCTTGAGGGACAAGTAGATTGTGTTCCGCTTTAGTCCCTTGGACAAGTAGTTTTTTTTTTAATTTCCACACCCCTGAGCGGACACACTGAGCTACCCAGCCACAGCAGTGATCTTGCCCTTGTGACTGCCGGGAGCATCCGCGGTGTGAAATATGCTGCGGATGCGCTCTATGTGACCCTACACTGCGTCCCATTCATACTGCGTTTCCGCAGTGTTAGAGGTATCTGTCAGCATCATGTCAAAAAGAGTGATGCTGACGTATACTGTAGCAGCTCCAGTCATTTCTGAATGAGACGGTACAGTATACATTGGCATCCCTTTTTTGACATGACAACAAACACCTATACTGCAGAAACGCAGTATGAATGGGGACTATTCATATAATGATGCCCTGAAAGCCAAAGGGGGCTCCTCTCCTTTGGGGTCCTACCACGCGGCCAAGGAACCAAATATGGCCTAAGCGGGGGTATTTCCAAACACAGGCTGAGCAGCTCAATAAAATATAGGGTGCATTTCTTGCAATATCAGAAGTGATGTACAAAAAATATGCCCCAGAAATTATGCATTTGTGAAAAAAAAGGCAAATTTCAAATTTTTAACACTGACATTGTAATAATTCCTGCCAAAAAATGATGGTGTTAAAATACTCTCTGTAACCCCTAGCGAATACCTTGAGGGGTCTAGTTTTTAAAATTGGGTAATTTGGGGGGGGGGGGGGGGTGGTGTTCCTATGTTCTACTACCTTTAAAATTTTTTGCAAACCTTGCATAGCACACACAAAAAAGATGTACTTTTCAAATTTTCAAAATTTCTAATTCAATTGTTAGGCTTCTAATTATTTTAAAATGTTAATTAAAAACAAAAAAAATGCTGTCAAAATAAAGTAGACATCTGAAAGTATAAGTTTCATAAACTATTTGGTCAGTATGTATAAATATATGCAACTTATTAGTGTTAAAATAGCAAAAAATCGTAATTTTTAAAAAAAAGTCATGATTTTTTGCATTGTAAAAAAAACTACAAATTATATTGGCTTACTTTTACTATATAGTTACATACATAGTTAGTACGGTCGAAAAAAGACATATGTCCATCAAGTTCAACCAGGGAATTAAGGGGTAGGGGTGTGGCGCGATATTGGGGAAGGGATGAGATTTTATATTTCTTCATAAGTATTAATCTTATTTTGTTCCAGGAATGTATCTAATCCTGTTTTAAAGCTGTTAATTGTTCCTGCTGTGACCAGTTCCTGAGGTAGACCGTTCCATAAATTCACAGTCCTCACGGTAAAGAAGGCGTGTCGCCCCTTGAGACTAAACTTTTTTTTCTCCAGACGGAGGGAGTGCCCCCTCGTCCTTTGGGGGGGTTTAACCTGGAACAGTTTTTCTCCATATTTTTTGTATGGGCCATTAATATACTTATATACGTTTATCATATCCCCCCTTAAACGTCTCTTCTCAAGACTAAACAATTGTAACTCCTTTAATCGCTCCTCATAGCTAAGATGTTCCATGCCCCATATTAGTTTAGTCGCGCGTCTCTGCACCCTTTCCAACTCCGCAGTGTCCCTTTTATGGACAGGTGACCAAAACTGAACAGCATATTCCAGGTGAGGCCGTACCAATGCTTTATAAAGGGGGAGTATTATGTCCCTGTCCCTTGAGTCCATGCCTCTTTTGATACATGACAATATCCTGCCGGCTTTGGAAGCAGCAGCCTGACATTGCATGCTATTCTGTAGTCTGTGATCTACAAGTACACCCAGATCCTTCTCTACCAGTGACTCTGCCAGTTTAATCCCCCCTAAGACATACGATGCATGCAGGTTATTAGTACCCAGATGCATAACTTTACATTTATCCACATTGAACCTCATTTGCCAAGTGGATGCCCAGACACTTAGTCTATCCAAGTCATCTTGTAACTTATGCACATCCTCTATAGACTGTACCGTGCTACAAAGCTTGGTGTCATCTGCAAAGATAGAAACAGAGCTGTTAATACCATCCTCTATATCATTGATAAATAAATTAAACAACAGCGGTCCCAGTACTGAACCTTGGGGTACACCACTAATAACCGGGGACCAATCAGAGTACGAATCACATGAAGGATGACTTGTGACAAAAAAACAATGTCAGAATTATCGTGATTGGCAAAACGTTATTCGTTATTCACTAATAAAGACAGACATCCCCGATTTGAAAAAACAGGCCTGGTCTTTCAGGGGCGTACAGGTTTATTTGGGTTGGTCCTTAAGGGGTTAAATTCATTTTAGAAAACATTTTTTTTTTACTTATAATACTAAAATATATCTCCAGGACGTCGGCACGGCGATGAGTGCTAAAGTTGCACCTTCTTTTGCAAATCTTTTTATGGGAGTGTTTGAAAATCAATGTATTTGGGGAAATCCCATTTTAAGCCCTCACATTATTTTATATCGCCGATTCATTGATGACTTGTTTTTTTTATTTGGGATGGTCCCGTTGGGTCAGAGACATTACTCATCGAGACCCTTAATAACAATGACTGGGGTATTTCGTATACCGTGGAGTCTAATGTCAACACTATCACCTGTGTATTTCTCACGATGAACATTCATTTTTTACTTTCACTCATTTTAAATCAGTAGATGTAAATAGTTAGTTAGATTTTACTAGCAGTCATTATAAAAAATGGATTCAGAATATCCCTTTTAGCCAGTACCGACGGATTAGAAAAAATTGCACCAAAGATAGCGATTTTCATGATCAATCACGGATACTGAAGAAGCGGTTTAAAGCCAAAAAATATCCACCACAGATCATCAATGATGCATTTGAAAAAGCCAAATTATTGAACCAAAGAAAATGCCTACTCCCAAAGAAAACAATGAGTGAATCTGAACAAACGAACAAATTCGCTGGAAATGTTATCACCACTTTTAACAATAATGCTACAGCCATTAGAAATATTTTAAAATTACATTGGCATGTACTACATCAAGATAATTATTTGAAAAATTCTTTACCAAAAGGACCAAAATTTACCTTTCGGAGAGCACCGAATTTGAAGAGTATTTTAGCTCCCAGCCAATTGCGACAGCATCGCCAAACTAGAAAAGAAAATGATTTAAGACCAGGAAGCTACAAGTGCAATAAAAGAAATTGTCTCTGTTGTAAAGAAATCACCCATGACCTGACAATGGTAATAAAAAATAAATAAAAATAAACTGGAGATACCTTTAATGTTGAAACCAGAATAACATGTCAATCTGACCATGTTATTTATGTTATACAGTGTATTTGCTCATTACAATATACAGGACGCACCACTCAGTCCCTTCACAAACATCGTCAAAATATTTGTAATAAATTTTTACTACATGGAGTGTCCAGACACTGTGCACAATTTCATCCTGATATACAGCATCCCATAACCATCACACCTCTGGAAGCAATCCCACAAAATGTTTCAAATCGTTTTGAACAGTTAAAAAGAAAATGAATATACTGGATCTACAGGATGGGAACTTTAGTCCCGGACTGATTAACCTGTTGGGGATGAAGGGCGTATGCATACGCCCTTGCGTCCTGGTACTTAAGGAGGAAGGGCGTATCCATACGCCCGTGGGAATTTCGGGACCGGACCGGGGACCGGACTGTCAGTGCATGCTGGGAGTTGTGGTTTTGAAACGGCTGGAGGTTTGTCCCCCCATGTGAACGTACAGGGTACATTCACACGGGCAGGTTTATAGTAAGTTTCCTGCTTCAAGTTTGGTCTGCGGCAAATTTTTCGCCGCAGCTCAAACTCCTAGCGGGAAACTCACCGTAACCCGCCAGTGCGAATGTACCCTAAAAATACTACACTACACTAACGCATAATAAAGAGTAAAACACAACTTATACACCCCCTTACACTGTCCCCCCAATAAAAATGAAAAACATATTGTACGGCAGTGTTTCCAACAGCCACTGACTGTCCAGGCATGCTAGGAGTTAAGCAACAGCTGGAGGCACCCTGTTTGGGAATCACTGGCGTAGATTACCCCTATGTCCACCCCTATACAATTCCTAATTTAGTCCTCAAATGCGCATGGCGCTCTCTCACTTCAGAGCCCTGTCGTATTTCAAGGAAAAAGTTTAGGGCCACATATGGGGTATTTCCGTAATCGGGAGAAATTGCACTACAAATTTTGGGGGGCTTTTTCTCCTTTTACCCCTTATGAAAAGGAAAAGTTGGGGTCTACACCAGCCTGTTAGTGTAAAAAAAAAAAAAATTACACTAACATGCTGGTGTTGCCCCATACTTTTTATTTTCACAAGCAGAAAAAGGAAAAAAAAATTTGTAACGCAATTTCTCCTTAGTACGGAAATACCCCATATGTGGGCGTAAAACGCTCTGCGGATGCACAACAAGGCTCAGGAGTGAGAGCGCACCATGTACATTTGAGGCCTAAATTGGTGATTTGCACAGGGGTGGCGGATTTTACAGTGGTTCTGACATAAACGCAAAAACATAAATACCCACATGTGATCCCATTTTGGAAACTAAACCCCCCACGGAACGTAACAATGGGTATAGTGAGCCTGAACACCCCACAGATGTTTGACAAATTTTCATTAAATTTGGATGGGAAAATGAAAAAATAAAAAAAAGTTTTCACTAAAATGCTGGTGTTACCCTAAATTTTTCATTTTTTACAAGGGAAAATAGGAAAAAAGCCCCCCAAAATTTGTAACCCCATTTCCTCTGAGTAAGAACATACCCCATATGTGGATGTAAAGCGCTCGGCGGGCGCACTACAATGATCAGAAAAGAAGGAGCGCCATTGGGATTTTGAAGAGAAAATGTGTCCGAAATTGAAGGCCACATGCGTTTACAAAGCCCCCATAGTGCCAGAACAATGGACCCCCCCCCACGTGACCCCATTTTGGAAACTACACCCCTCGTGTAATGTAATAAGGGGTACAGTGAGCATTTACGCCCCTCATGTGTCTGACAGATTTTTGTAACAGTGGTCCGTGAAAATGAAAAATTTTATTTTTCATTTGCACAGTCCACTGTTCCAAAGATCTGTCAAATGCCAGTGGGGTGTAAATACTCACTGCACCCCTTATTAAATTCTGTGAGGGGTGTAGTTTCCAAAATGGGGTCACATGTGGGGAGGGGGTCCACTGTGCTGGCACCACAGGGGGCTTTGTAAACGCACATGGCCCCTGACTACCATTCCAAACGAATTCTCTTTCCAAAAGCTCAATGGCGCTCCTCCTCTTCTGAGCATTGTATTTCGCCCGCAGAGCATTTTACGTCCTAACATGGGGCATTCTCTTCCATAACCTTTTGTAAAAATGGTAAATTTGGGGAAGAAACTGCACTTTAGTGAGAAATATTTTTTTTTCATTTACACATCCGATTTTAACGAAAAGTCGTCAAACACCTGCGTGGTGTTAAGGCTCACTGGACCCCATGTTACGTGCCTTGAGGGGTGTAGTTTCCAAAATGGTATGCCATGTGGGGTTTTCTGCTTTTCTGGCACCATAGGGGCTTCCTAAATGTGACATGCCCCCCAAAAACCATTTTAGCAAAATTCACTCTCCAAAATCCCATTGCTACTCCTTCCCTTCTGAGCCCTCTACTGCGCCCGCCGAACACTTGACATACACATATGAGGTATTTCCTTACTCGAGAGAAATTGGGTTA
The DNA here is from genome assembly GCF_029499605.1 of Hyla sarda. Classification (NCBI taxonomy): domain Eukaryota; kingdom Metazoa; phylum Chordata; class Amphibia; order Anura; family Hylidae; genus Hyla; species Hyla sarda. The sequence goes on from NC_079193.1 coordinate 124,862,633, forward strand.
CAAATTTTTGGAGGCTTTTTCTCCTATTACCACTTGTAAAAATTCAAAAACTGGGTCTTCAAGAACATGCAAGTGTAAAAAATGAACATTTTAAATTTTCTCCTTCACTTTGCTGCTATTCCTGTGAAACACCTAAAGGGTTAACAAACTTACTGAATGTCATTTTGGATACTTTGAGGGGTGCAGTTTTTATAATTGGGTCATTTGTGGGGTATTTCTAATAGGAAGGCCCTTCAAATCCACTTCAAACCTGAACTGGTCCCTGAAAAATTCCAATTTTGAAAATTTTGTGAAAAATTGGAAAATTGCTGCTAAACTTTGAAGCCCTCTGATGTCTTCCAAAAGTAAAAAAAAGTCAACTTTATGATGCAAATATAAAGTAGACCTATTGTATTTGTGAATCAATATATAATTTATTTGGAATGTCTATTTTCCTTACAAGCAGAGAGCTTCAAAGTTAGAAAAATGCAACATTTTCAAATTTTTCATAAAATTTTGGAATTTTTCACCAAGAAATGATGCAAGTATCGACAAAAATTTACCATTACCATAAGGTAGAATATGTCACGAAAAAACAATTTCGGAATCAAATTTATAAGTAAAAGCATCCCTGAGTTATTAATGCTAAAAGTGACAGTGGTCAGATTTGCAAAAAATGCTCCCGTCCTTAGGGTTATAATGGGCTCCGTCCCCAAGATGTTAAATGAACTTTCAGAAGTTATATTGTAATTTCACCTATCAGCTTCTTGCCAATAGCAATTATAATATCTTTGCTGGGTGTTCACATTTGCCATCCTGTCACCCAATAATTTAATACACAAGACTAGATTAATTCATTTAATCACATTTCTTCATACATATTTTCCATATATTTTCCTACCTTATTGCCATGATATTCCTTGTGTATGTGCTGCTCGCAGAGTCTCCTAGGTGATTGACATCATTCTGATCCCTTTTACCGCATATCAGCTTCCTAGTGTTTACACGTTAAACATCCTGCTCTTGCTGCTAAACACTGCCATCTACTGGAGGTTTTTCATCATAGTAACGGCACTTTTTCTTTTACCACAAATGAATGAATAATATTGATTTTCTGTATAGCATATTTTAGTTTTTTAATTCTATTAATTTTTAACTACATATATACTGGTTTTTATTACAAATTGCTGCTAGAATTTTTTTATTTTAGTTTGCATGTCTTTTGCACACGGCTCCTCCGGTATCCCGGAAGTGGTCATCCTTTTTCAATTTGGCATCTTATAAAAGTGAGTACTTTTCCTACTGTATACTAAGCCTGATGAACCGCTTTCCAGGGTTGAAACATGTTGCTTTTAATGTTATAATAAATGCATATACATCTATTCATGGACCAGCGCCGTTATTGAGGGGAACACCTTTTCTACATTCCTATCCATGCTTTGTTACCGGTGAGACTGACGTCACTCCGGGAAGTTCCTTGTGGCAGCGGTCCGGCCTTCCATTCATTCCAAGATGCTACTGTAGGTGTTGTGCTCTAAGCGCAACACCTAAGGGTAAGGACCCATCTTTCTTACCACTCCGTTTCACCCACCTAAACGGTCCTCTCTAGGGGCGCACCTCTTGTTGTATTTTTATCTCCTTGTATAAGCTGTTCAGCTTGTCCTTTGAAGGCTTCTACTGAAAAGTTTACAAATCTTTGTTGATTGTAATATATATAATTAATTCAGTCTACATTCTTATTTATGGTGACTAGGGGTAGTAGCAAATATTCAAATCCTGCTTTTACTTGGTCTCTAGCCTTAAACTCATCTGGGACCCCTCTTGGGACTCCAATGGCATCAATATACACATCGGGGTCAATACTCCCTTTAGGGACTTCTCGCCTGTTCCTATGGTGAGTTTCTTGTTCTGCTGTTGGTTCATGGTTAAAGATATGCACAGGCATAATGACTTTAGTTAATGTACATTCTCCAGTTAAGTTTCCTTCTAACCGGGTTCTAAGCTTCATATCTGAACGCAACCAATAAATATCACCTAGAGACTGGACTTGGTATTGTAGTTTGGTTTTATCATTAACTCGATATGAGGAACAGTAACCATCAGTAAAGTTGCCCATGAATCTGCCTTGGTTAACGGGGATGGAATAGCAAGTATAGTTCCCAGGGTAAATGGTGATCCTTTCTCCTGGTTTTGGTGGTTATAGGATATTCCTTCTTCCACCGTTCACAATTTGTGTAATCTGTGAAGCTATTGGTATTTACTGAATTAAACCAGAACCATATTCGTCCCTTTTTCATAGTTATGGCTATCTCCGGAACGCCTAGTGCCATTGATACTAGACAAAGGATATGTATGATCTTCCTGATTGGGTTGTACTGGTTCCTTTATCTTCTAGTGTTGGCACCTTCTTGCTGTGGGAAGCGTTAATCCAGGTGTTCATCCCTTCCACCTTGACTGAAGTGGATTTGGTCATCAGAACTTGAAATGTACCATCAAATCTGGGCTCAAGAGGATTCTTTGTCACAAACTTTTTCACTAGTAGCCAATCACCAGGCAATAAATTGAGTCCCTGCAACTGCTTCAGGATCTGGAATAGAAGAAAACACTCGGGCATGTATTTTAGTCAACTCCCTTGATAATGCGGCCACATAATTAGTTAATGCATCAGACTGTACCTGTAAGTTCTGAGGACAGTAACACCCTAATCTTGGGGTGGTGCCCAACAAAATATCAAAGGGGGATAGGGAATGCACTCTTCTAGGGGTATATCTGACGCTATAGAGGGCAATGGGTAGACTATCAGGCCAAGGTAGACCAGTTTCTTGAAACATTTTCAACATTCAGGTTTTAAGGGTACCATTCATTTTTTCAACCTTTCCACTGCTCTGGGGGTGATAGGGAGTATGAAAGGATAAAGTGACTCCTAGGGCAGACCAGATTTCTTTTGTCACCATAGCTGGGAAGGCAGGTCCTTGGTCACATTGTATGACTTCAGGTACTCCATACCGGCATACTATTTCATTGAGGAGTTTCTTGGCCGTTGTCTTAGCTGTCATATTGGTAGTTGGGTAGGCTTTCGGCCACCCTTGGAACATGTCCACCACAAAAAGGGCGTATTCAAATCTTCTGCTTTTTTGCATTTGTATGTGGGCAATCTGCATCCTTTGAAACTGATACTGTGGTCTGGCTAAGTGTTTCTGGGGTGTTTTCTCAATACGGTCTGGGTTGCACTTTGCACAAATAGCACAGGACGTGCAGTAGTTGTCTGTTAGTGGTATAATTCCTGGTGCTGTGTAGTACTTTTGAATTAGGGCATTCATGAGAGTTTTTGACAAGTGGGCAGCTCCATGTGCCCACTGCACGACTGCTGGGTACTAAATTCTTGGCAAGCAGGGCTTCCTGTTATTTTGAAATAGGCCATTCCTATTCAACACAGCTCCTTTCTGTTTCCATAAGTCCTTTTCTTCAGGGATTGCAGCCTCTTGTAATTCTTTCAACTGGGGTTTGTCTACTGGTAAGGTCTGTAGGGCAAATGCAGGGGTGTCCTCCATTCTGCTTTTCACTTTCTGTGAGTTTCTGGCTGCTTATTGGGCCGTAGAGTCTGCTAGGTAGTTGCCCTTGGCTTCCCTAGAGTTTAGTCGTCCATGGGGCTTCAATTTCTGAACCGCCACTTGAGTTGGGAGGAGTAAGGCATCCACCAGATCCTTGAAGGCCATGCTGTGTTTTACTGGTGTTCCGGCTGCTGTCGGGAAGCCTCTGGTTTTCCACAGTAATCCAAAATTATGGGTGGCACCAAATGCATAAGCAGAATCAGTGTTTATATTTTCTGTTTGGCCTTCTGCCAATTTGCATGCCATAATGAGGGCCTGAAGTTCAGCTTCCTGTGCAGAGACAGTAGGAGTTAGGCCCTTCGCTTTTAGGACTGTATCTCCCGTCGTGACAGCATATCCTGTATGGTATTTCCCATGCTCATCTGCAAATCTCGAGCCATCCACAAAGATGATATCTGGGTTGGGCAGCGGTGTTTCACTTAAAGATGGCAAATGTGTTGTTTCCATCTTCATCAGCTCAAAACAATCATGGGAGTGGTTACCCTGATCATCTTCACCTTGATCCTCTTAATCACCTTCATTTCCCCACCCCCTCCCCCAGGAAGTGGAAGCAGGGTGGAGGTTAATAACATTGCATCTCAGGAGGGTGACATTGTCAGGTATCAAGAGTGAGCACTGTAGTCTGAGATGTCTTGCTGTGGAAAGATGTTTTTGCTGATTCTGGTTAAGAATTGCAGAGATATCATGAGGAGCCAGAAAAATTAGATCATGACCAAGAATAAGGTCAGAAGTTTTGTCCAGGAGTGCCTTTGCAGCAAAGACAGCTCTAAGGCAGGACAGGCCTCCTCTGGCCACAGCATCGAGTCTGCAAGAGGAATATCAAATAGGTCTTGTCCTGCTGCCATGAGACTGGGCTAGGACACCAGTGGCGTGTCCCTGTCGTTCTGAGACAAAGAGCTTAAAGGGTTTGTCATAGTCTGGCAGGCCAAGTGCAGGTGCTGAGGAGATGGTATCCTTAAGTTTCAGGAAGTTGGAGATAGGCTCCTCAGAGAGGTGAAAGGGATCCGTCTTCAAAGCATCATGGAGAGGTTGTATCAATAGAGAGGCTTCTGGGATCCATGACCGACAGTAGGAGATCAGTCAGAGGAAGGCATGTAATGCCTTGGATCTTGCTGGTACAGGGATATCCTGTATGGCTTGAATTCTGTCTCTAGTAAGGTGTCTGGTTCCTTGTCAGATGCAGTGGCCAAGGAACACAACTGAGGTGGAACACCACTGAAGTTTCTGTTTTGAAGCTTTGCAGCCTTGGTCGGCTAGGTAACAGAGGAGACTTTCAGAAAGTTTTTCTGCAGATTGGAGGTCCTCAGCACGTAGCTAAGAAGTACCACAGATGGGTTCTGTTCTTGCCAGGTGGATAGGATGAGAGTCATGGCTTTAGCAAACTGTCTGGATGACTTTTGAGCTACTTGGGGCATGACAGTCCAAGTGTACTGCTGTCCTTCGTGAGTGAAGGGGAATAAATAAAAGCATCTGGGATCCAAAGGTATCCAAAGAAAGCATTGCTGAGGTTGACAACAGTGAAATACTTTGCAGTAGGGGCACGCTTGACAGCAGTGTATGGGGATTGGGGACAATAGGTGTGTCTAGTACTGTGGATTCATTCACGGCTCTAAGATCTTGAACCATCCTGTACTTCTCAGGTTCCCCTTTGACTGTCTTTTTCTTGACCGTGAATAGGGGCATGTTGCAGGGTGAAATGCATGGTGTGAGAGCCCCATTGCTGACCAGTGTCTGGACTTGTTTAGAGAGAGCCTCAGATTGGGCAATCTTAAGTGGGTACTGGGCTTTTCTAGGCAACAGGGCTCCTGATTTGAGTCACCATGACAGGTGGGACCTTAAGTTTGCCAATGTCTTCGGGACCAGTTGACCAGAGACTGACTGATATACGGGCAAGTACATCTGATGGGATTGTGGTGGTGGGAGTTTAATGGAGAGCCAATATGATTGGGATGGAGCATAGAGCAGAGACTTCATCATTCTTCAGAGGGGATGAGATGGATATAGTTCCATCTTTTCTAAATTTAATGGAGGCATGGCGTCTGTAGAGAACATCTGCTCCTAACAGGTTGAGTGGACCAGTGTTCGATACTGCAAATCTGGCCAGTAAGTGGTGGAACTTGGCTATGCAGAGAGGCTTTGTTAGGGGATTTGTTCAGGGAACACCATCAACCCCTACACATGACACATCTATATTTGAGAGAAAATATTCAGTTGGCAGGTCTTGGGCCCTAATTACACTTCTGGCTGCACCTGTGTCTATAAGAATGGTTGTAGGGTGCCCTTCAATCGTTAGTGTCAATTTAGCCAGAGGGCCATCCATGTTGGTTGAGGATACTGCCATAGAAGGTGCCCTTTGCCCTTTGTTTGGGGAGTATCCAGAGGGCTCTTGAGTGCCATGTGGGCCATTGGGTTGTTTGTATTGGTAATTGGCCAAGTATTGACCTTGTGGGGGTCCAGATCTTTTTGGGGACCTGCAATCATGTTTATAGTGGCCAGGCTTGTGGCAGTTGTAGCAGACTACAGGTTGGTGCCGTCCTGGCGGCGGGCGGTTGGTGGGGAGATCCCCATTCATCATATGAGGGGCAGGTTTCTTGGTGAGAGCTTGGCCAGATTCTAAGCCTTTTGCCACCAAGAGTAGGGGATCAAGTGGCAGCACTCTGTATTCTGGGCATGCTAGAACAAGGCCCTTCTTTCCCGGGTCCTTTAGGCCATTAACAAAAACAGATGGTAACATTTGTGAATGTGATTTGTTGGATGAGTCAAATCCAAGATCATGAAAGAGTTGCTTGAGTCGGGCATAGTAATTTTCAACAGATTCATCTTTGTCCTGGCCAATATTATGGACACTAGTTGCTTTATCTGCTAATCTGTCTTGGGCCCATTTTAATAGGCGCTCACAGAAGTAGGTGCCTGACTGGTAGGTGGTTTCCTCAGGGTAATGTCCTTTCTGGAGATGCGGTTCCATAATTGGCCATTAAGCATCACCATCCTTAATCTGAGATAGGCTCTGTAGATCCTTAAATGAAGCAGAGTAAGATTTTTGAATATCCCTGATCCTACGGGGAAAGGGCATTGGTTGTTTCTCTGGGTCAGGGAGTTGAGATTCAAGGGTAGCTGCTTGGGATGGGTTAAAAGTAACATACATAGTAGGGGCATCAGGAGGGGCATTGCCCTGTGCATGTCCATCAAGCTGCCTCGGGGCATAAAAGATAATAAAAGGCTGGCTGGATTAAATGGTGACATACATAAGTGACCAGGTGTAATCAGGTCTACTTTTTGCTTGGAACGGGTCACAGGTACTTGAGCACCTGCTATGAGGGCAACCCCCGGAGTGGAAGCGTAGCCGGCCACTAGGAGTGGCTGCATTAGGGCTGGTTCTATGCCTCCGGTAGCTACTTTGGTCTTGTTGTCCTCTGAGAATTGCTCCTCCTCCTCCCCCCATTAACAGAGTGAGGGAGGATGGGTGTAGGAGGAACATGGTAGGAGCCATCAGGATTAAGCACAGGATACATGGGAGTAGGCCTTCCGGGTATATCAACATGGCTGCCAGGGGTGGGGCTGGAAGTAGGGTAAGTGGGAGTATTGGGTGACCCAAGATTGCTGCCAGAGTTGGAAGTGGGAGTACCCATACTTCCGGGTATACAAAGATGGCCGTCAGTTCCAAATACGGAAGGGGCAGGTGTTTTCAGGTCATTACTGGAGGTGGAAACTGGGTGTGGCCTATGGGCACCACAACTATAACACGTATCTCTCCAGGGGGCATTCTGGGCACCACAATTAAAACACATCCACCCTGGTATGCTATAGTGCAGTGGCTGACTAAAAACATTGATGAGGGTGTGGGGCATTTCACCAGCATTAAGACATTTATGGTACACATATACCATATTTATCGGTGTATAACACGCACTGGCGTATAACACGCACCCCCATTTTAACAGGGACATTTAAGTTAAAAAAAAAATAAAATGTAAAATAAATTACTTCAGTGCCACATGATTCCTTCCCTTTTATCACTCCCTGTGCCACATTAACCCCTCTCATCGCCACCCCCCCATGTCTCATCATTTCCCCCTGTCATAGACCACCACTAGCCATACAGACATTAAGCATTTAGTGCCTCCCCCACCATCATTTCCCCTGTCTCATCATGTCCCCCCATCATTCCCCCCCTCATCATCCCCCCACCCTGTATCATCATGTCCCTCATCATTCCCCCTAATCATCCCCTCACCCTGTCTCATCATCCCCCCACCCTGTCTCATCACCCCCCCCATCATTCCCCCTCATCATCCCCCCACCCTGTCTCATCATGTGCCCCCATCATTCCCCCCCTCATCATCCCCCCCCACCTTGTCTCATCATGTCCCTCATCATCCCCCCCATCATTCCCCCCCACCCTGTCTCATCATGTCCCTCATCATCCCCCCCATCATTCCCCCCCTCATCATTTCCCCCTGTCTCATCATCCCCCCTGTCTCATCATCCCCCCATCATGTTCCTCCTATGGCATCCAGTGGTCTTCAACCTGCGACCTCCAGATGTTTGCAAAACTACAACTCCCAGCATGCCCGGACAGCCAACTGCTGCTCTTCCCCTTTCCTTACTTGTCTGCGCTTCGGCTTGCGGGGTCAGTGAAGCAGATGAGTTACCTCCTCTCCCGGCTCCTCTGCATCACGGATGTAACTTTTTGGCGGCGACTACAGGAAATGAAGTGATGCTGCACAGAGAAGCCGGCAGAGGACGTAACTCATCTGCTTCACTGACCCCGCAAGAAACGCCGCCTGACCTGACCTGCCGAAGCGCAGACAGGTAAGGAAAATAAACAAAACTATAAAAAGCAGGGAAAGGGGGAATGATGAGGGAGGGGGGAGGGAAAATGAAAAGTAAAACTCACTTGTCTCCCGCACGATCCACAGGTACTGGAGGATTGTGCGGGAGACGCTGATTAAAAGGTAGCACAGATCCGGACAAGGTAGGGCTCATTTTAATCAGCGTCTCCCGCACTATCCACCACACCAGTACCTATGGATTGTGCGGGAGAAAACAGTGACAGTGCGGGGAGGAGACGCCGCTGGTCACTGATTTAAAGTGGTCGTGCTGTTAATACTTAACAAGAAGACGCTGCTGCGGCCGCTTTAAATCAGTGACCAGAAGACTTATCGGCGTATAACACGCAGGCAGACTTTTTGCCTTAAATTTAAGTTTTAAAAGTACATGTTATACGCCGATAAATACGGTACCTTCTTATCCCCCTGTTCTATTTCTTGTTCTAACCAATTTTCCTTGTGCACAAATTTAACTGTTTTAACCCCTTAAGGACCGAGGATGTACAGGTACGTCCTTGGTCCTGCTCCCGTGATATAACGCGGGGTTACCCCCCCTTTTCCCATAAAAAAAAACAAACCACAGTATAAATAAAAATAAACATATATAGGTTAACGGTCCCTTCCCGCTGCTGCACCCGCTCTCTGTGTCCAGTCAGCGGGTGCAGCAGTGAGGAGAAGACCGTGGATCCCCCCTCAGAGCTCCGGAGCCCCCTCAGGAGCCTTAGAATAGGGACAGCGGATTGCAGGGACAGGTAGGATTTAATGAAGTAAAAAAAAAGTCCCCCCCCAACCCCCTAATAGGTCCCCAAGGGTCCTATTAAGGTCTGATCCCTGACCCTGGGTCCCATTAGGGGTTCAGGGATCTGCTTGCGCCATCCATTTTCACAGCTTTTTTCATAAAAAAAATAAAAATAAAAATCCCCCCTGACCCCTAATAGGTCCTATTAGGGTCTGATCCCTTACCCCGGGTCCTATTAGGAGTTCAGGGATCTGCGTTTGCCACCCCCTTTTTTTGGGGGCTGCAGCTTTTTTTTTTTCTATAACTGTTATTACACTTTTTACACCAAGCACCATACACTACATACTCCCCAGACGAGGCCACGCACCACCCATGAGAGTGACCCAGTGGCCGACACTAGTACGAGTGGCAATGCCGCTGGTAATCGGAGTCCGCCTCCCAGATAAGTGCACCGGCGATCTTCGACGATTCGGGTCACTTGTGACCCGATGACCCTGTAATAAATGGTGATCGGCGGTGTACAATTCACCGCCAATCACCTGCCCAAAAATTTTTATTTATTTTTTACATATGCAAAAGTGGTGAAACCCCTGTGGGGTATTAAGATTCACTTGACCCCTTGGGGAACGTAACAAGGGGGTATAGTTTCCAAAATATAATGCCATGTGTTTTTTTTTTTTTTTTTTTTTTTGCTGTCCTGGCACCATAGGGGCTTCCTAAATGCGGCATGCCCCCAGAGCAAAATTTGCTTCCAAAAAGCCGAATGTGACTACTCCTCTTCTGAGACCTGTAGTGTGCCAGTAGAGCACTTTTCACCATCATATGGGGTGTTTTCTGAATCGGGAGAAATTGGGCTTCAAATTTTGGGGGGTATTTTCTGCTATTACCCTTTTTAAAAATGTAAAATTTTTGGGAAAACAAGCATTTTATGTAAAATTTTTTTTTTTTTTACATTTGCAAAAGTCATGAAACACCTGTGGGGTATTAAGGCTCACTTAATTCCTTGTTACGTTCCCCGAGGGGTCTAGTTTCCAAAATAGTATGCCATGTGTTTTTTTTTTTTTTGCTGTTTTGGCACCCTAGGGGCTTCCTAAAGGTGACATGCCCCCTAAAAACCATTTCAGAAAAATGTTCTCTCCAAAATCCCCTTGTCGCTCCTTCCCTTTTGAGCCCTCTACTGCGCCCGCCAAACAATTTACATAGACATATGAGGTATGTGCTTACTCGAGAGAAATTGGGCTACAAATACCAGTAAAAATTTTCTCCTTTTACCCCTTGTAAAAATTCAAAAACTGGGTCTACAAGAACATGCAAGTGTAAAAAAATGAAGATTTTGAATTTTCTTCTTCACTTTGCTGCTATTCCTGTGTTAACCTAAAGGGTTAAAACACTTACTGAATGTCATTTTGAATACTTTGGGGGGTGTAGTTTTTATAATGGGATCATTTATGGGGTATTTCTAATATGAAGACCCTTCAAATCCACTTCAAAACTGAACTGGTCACTGAAAAATAGTGAGTTTGAAAATTTTGTGAAAAATTTGAAAATTGCTGCTGAACTTTGAAGCTCTCTGGTGTCTTCCAAAAGTAAAAACTCATCAATTTTATGATGCAAACATAAAGTAGACATATTGTATATGTGATCCAAACATTCTTTTATTTTGAATATCCATTTTCCTTACAAGCAGAGAGCTTCAAAGTTAGAAAAATGCTACATTTTAATTTTTTTCATCAAATTTTGGGATTTTTCACCATGAAAGGATGCAAGTTGCCACAAAATGTTACCACTATGTTAAAGTAGAACATGTCATGAAAAAAACAATCTCGGAATCAGAATGATAACTAAAAGCATTCCAGAGTTATTGTTTAAAGGGACAGTGGTCAGATGTTCAAAAAACGCTCTGGTCCTAAGGTGTAAAATGGAGATAAAATCGGGAAGGGAATCAATGAAGAATTGATAGCCCACAACAAGTTGGGTAATAAAATATCCTTGTGTTCGGTGCTGGTGCCTCGAAATGCATACCTACCTACCTTAGCTAAACCAGCTGAACCTTACCACTAGTAGCAGTTTGAGTTGGGTGGGAGTGAAGAACCCGCAGCGTCTCGCAGTGAGAAGCTGCAGGTTCTTAAAGCCACACCGCCCCTCCCACAAAGTTAGTCTAACTAGGTTAGCCTTAACACTTATAACATCGATAAACCTCAAATTGAGTCCAAGGCAAGCTCTACCTCAGAGAGGGAAATAGGGGAATCCAACTTTAGCCTTTTATCTTTTCTGATTGTTGGAAAGTCAGTGTTCTCCAAAAATCTTCCAATCTCCCCCTCAGAGGATACGGACTCTGAAGTATAAATATTCTCATAATATTCCTCAATAGTTTTAACATTTTCTGATTGTTACAAATCATCCCTTGCCCTACCTTAAGCACAGTGATAACCTGTTTACTATTGATATTCTTATCCATTGCCAGCAAATACATTTCTTTTCTGCAAAAAATGTTTATTTCTAGTTTTCTCATCCATAAATCTCCTTAATGCCTCCTGACAAGTTCCTGGTGATTTTTATTGCTTGCAGAGGGGTCTTCAATAAATTTTTGCGTGTTTACAAAGCTTTGCAGCTGAAATGTAATTTTAATAAAAGGGAACCTGTCATCACTTTCACGCAAACTGATCCTGAGTCATCAGGACATTCCCCATTGGTTGTTTTGCCGACCTTGATAAGTGTATTAATAGATTCAGAGAGATCAATCAATTAGGGCTGTGTGGTTTGGGGACAAAGTGCAACTGCATTTAAAGAGTTAAATATTGCAAAATTTGCATTCTTATAATATGTCAGCAAAAGTTAGATTTTATTTCCATCATTTGACATTTTTAAAATAACAGAAAACAAAAAATGGCGTCTTCAAAAGTTTGGGCACCCTGCAGAGTTAATATCTTGTACTGCCCCCTTTGGAAAGTATCACAGCTTGTAAACACTTTTTGTAGCCAGCCTAGAGTCTTTCAATTGTTGTTTGAGGTATCTTTGCCCATTCTTCCTTACAAAAGTCTTCCAGTTCGTTGAGATTTCTGGGCTGTCTGTCATGCACTGCTCTTTTAAGGTCTATCCATAGATTTTCAATTATGTTGAGGTCATGAGATTGTGAAGGCAATGGCAAAACCTTCAGTTTACGCCCCTTGATATAATCCCCCGTGGATTTTGAGGTGTGTGTAGGATCATTATGCATTTGTAGAAACCATCCTCTCTTTAACTTCAGCTTTTTCACAGATGGCATCAAGTTAGCATCCAAAATTTGCTGAAATTTTATTGAATCAATTTTTCCTTCTACTCATGAGATGTTGCCTGTGCCACTGGCTGCCATACAACCCCAAAGCATGATTGATCCACCCCCATGCTTAACAGTTGGACAGAGGTTCTTTTCTGTTCCCCTTCTTCTCCAAACATACCTTTGCTCATTCCGGACAAAAAGTTCAATTTTAACCTCATCGGTCCACAAAACTTGTTTCCAAAATGCATCAGGCTTGTCTATATGTTCATTTGTAAAGTTCAAACGCTGATTTTTGTGGTAAGGACGTAGAAGAAGTTTTCTTCTGATGACTCTTCCATAAAGGCCATTTTTGTACAAGTATCTCTTTATAGTGGAATAGTGTACCACACCTCCAGTGTCTGCCAGATCTTTCTCAAGGGATTGTGCAGTCAAACGTGGGTTTTGAAATGTTTTTCTCACAATCCTGCGAGCTGTTCTGTCTATTTTTCTTGGTCTTCCAGATCTTGCTTTAACTTCCACTGTTCCTAATGACTGCCATTTCTTAATTACATTCCGAACAGAGGATATTGACATCTGAAAACGTTTTGCTATCTTCTTATAGCCTTCTCCAGCTTTGTGAGCGTCAACTATTTTCAGTTTCAGATTTCTAGACAACTGCTTAGAAGAACCAATGGTGCTGATTGTTGGGGCAAGGTCAGATGAGTCTGGGCATTTAAAACCTTTGAGATTGACATCACCTGGTCTTCCCAGATGATGATTGAGAACAATCCATGGCACTGGCAGGTCTCAGCTTTGCAAAGGGGGCAGTGCATGCTATAATTTCTGCAGGGTGCCCAAACTATTGCAGACACCATTTTTTTGTTTTCTGCTATTTTGAAAGTGTAAATGATGGAAATAAAATCTAACTTTTGTTGACATATTATAAGAATGTCTAATCTGTAATTTGATGTATTTTGGAGATTTTTCATTCTTTCCTTGCCTTCTTTATGCACATTAATACAATTTTTTACCTGAGGTGCCCAAACTTTTGATCCCCACTGTATGGGGTATTTCCGTACTCAAAAGAAATTGTGCTATCAATTTTGGGGGGCTTTTTCCTCCTTTTACCCCTTATGAAAAGGAAAAATTTGGGGCTTACACCAGCAAGTTAGTGTAAAAAAAATAAAAATAAATTTACACTAACATGCTGGTGTTGCCCCATGCTTTCCATTTTCACAAGAGGTAAAAGGAGGAGACCCCCCAAAATTTGTAGCAAAATTTCTGCCAAGTACGGAAATATCCCATATGTGGACACAAAACGATCTGCAGCCTTTTTGAGGCCTAAATTAACGATTTGCACAGGGGTGGCTAAAAGTTGCTGCAGTTCTGACATAAATGGAAAAAAAAAAAGGTGTTTGACAAATTATCGTTAAAGTTGGACATGAAAAATGTTATATATTTTTTGCACTAAAATGCTGGTGTTACCCCAAATCTTTCAATTTCACAAGGGATAATAGGAGAAAAAGCCCCCAAAATTTGGGGGGCTGGAGTATGCCCCCTAATTTCCCACTTTCTAATACCTGCCAAATATCTTACCCTTTAATTCCTTTTCCCTTAAGGACCTCCATTAAAAAAATCCCCTTCTTGTGTAATATTTATTAATTGTGTTATTACATAATAATACAAAAAATTGGGGGCACCCCCAGACCTTTCTCCATTACCGGGTTTAAATAGCCACTCTTACGGCACACTTTCTCTCCCCCCCCCCCCCCCCATATAAATTCCCTTATCTTTCTATTTTATTTCTGATCCGAGTTGGTGTCACCCTAAAATAATGCAGCACCATTGGAAAGAGTATCATTTTTACCAAGGCTATCTTCTCTGCCATATCTAAACCCAGTTTACTCCATATCTTATTTACAATTTTTTCTTTTAACGAACAGATGTTCAACTTCTCAAATTCTTGAATATTGTTTGATACCCGCACCCCTAGATAATCAAAATTTTCATTTAAATTCAGTATTTTAATATTTCCGATTGGTTTCTCTATAGGTTTATCCAACAGAAGTAATGCTGATTTCTTCCAATTTATTCTAAACCCTGATATCTTTCCAAATTCTTCTACTTCCTCCATTACTTCGATAACACTATTCTCTGGGTTACGCACAAACAATACCACATCATCCGCATATAAGAGAATTTTTTCCTCCCTCCCTTTGACTCCAAAACCTTCAAAACTAGTGGAGCTGCATATCTTCAAAGCTAATGGCCCCACAAACAGTGCAAAAAACAGGGTTGACAATGGGCACCCCTTCCTTGTGCCGCTACTAAGTTTAAAACTTGCAGATAATTCCCCATTAATTTGAATTCTAGCTGTGGGTTCACTATAAATAGTTCACACCCCTCTTCTAAAGTTCTCACCCAAACCAAACTCCCTCAGCACCTTGAACAGGAGGCCCCATTCCACCCTGTCAAAAGCCTTATTGGCATCCAGAGACAGAATGGAATGGGGCTGCCCACACTCCCTCTGCATATTCCAAAACAACCTCCTAACATTCCCATACATACACCTACCTGGGAAAAATCCCTTCTGCTCTTCCCCCAATTACCTTGGCCAGTCTCATCGCCCAAATCTTTGAGAAAATCTTATTATCGGTATTGAGTAACGAGATTGGCCAAAAGCCTCCATCTCCCTGCTGTCCTTCCCTCTTTTCGGTATTAAAATAATTACAGCATTAAGCATTGAGGGGGCAATTTCCCCACTTTCAAGGATTCATGAACTACCTCTAAGAGAAAAAACAACAGTGGATCTCCCAATCTTCTGTATACTTCGAAATCGAACCCATCAGAACCAGGTGATGAATTCCGTGACAAGTTCTTGAGTATGTGGGGCATGGAACATCTTAGCTATGAGGAGCGATTAAAGGAGTTACAATTGTTTAGTCTTGAGAAGAGACGTTTGAGGGGGGATATGATAAACGTATATAAGTATATTAATGGCCCATACAAAAAATATGGAGAAAAACTGTTCCAGGTTAAACCCCCCCCAAAGGACGAGGGGGCACTCCCTCCGTCTGGAGAAGAAAAAGTTTAGTCTCAAGGGGCGACACGCCTTCTTTACCATGAGAACTGTGTATTTATGGAACGGTCTACCTCAGGAACTGGTCACAGAAGGAACAATTAACAGCTTTAAAACAGGATTAGATACATTCCTGGAACAAAATAACATTAATGCTTATGAAGAAATATAAAATCCCATCCCTTCCCCAATATCGCGCCACACCCCTACCCCTTAATTCCCTGGTTGAACTTGATGGACATATGTCTTTTTTCGACCGTACTAACTATGTAAAGTGCTCTGCAAGTGCACTACAGGGCTCTGAAGAGAAGGAGCAAAATCTGTTTTTTGGAGAGAGAATTTGGCTGGAATTGAAGGTCATGTGCGTTTACAAAGCCCCCATGGTGCCAGAACAGTGGACCCCTCACATGTGACCTCATTTTTTAAACGTCACCCCTCAAGGAATGTAATATCTTTTATTTATCAATTTTTCATTTTGCACAGCCAACTGTTCCAAAGGTCTGTGAAATGCCAATGGGTGTAAATGCTCACTGCACCCCTTATGACATTCTGTGAGGGGTGTAGTTTCCAAAATGGGGTCACATGTGGGGTGGGGGGGGGGTCCACTGTTATGACAACCCAGAGGCTTTGTAAACGTACATGGCCCTGACTTCCATTCCAACCAAATTCTCTCTCCAAAAGCCTAATGGTGCTTCTTCCCTTCTGAGCCCTCTAGTGCACCAACAGAGCACTTTACATCCACATATGAGGTATATCCTTACTCGAGAAAAATGAAGTTACAAATTTTGGGTGACCTTTTCCACTTTTCACATCCCACTTTAACAAAAGTTTATTACCCGTAAGGTGTTAAGGCTCACTATACCCCTGGTTACGTGCCTTGATGGGTGTAGTTTCCCAAATATTGTGCCATTCTTTTTTTTTCTGGCACCATGGGGGCTTCCTAAATGCAAGATCACTTGCAGCACTTTACATCCACTCCTTGAAATGGGGTTACAAATTTTGGGGGCCTTTTCTCCTTTTAAAAATTAGTCTACAAAAACATGTTAGTGTAAAAAAATTTAGATTTTGAATTTTCTCCTCCTTTTTGCTGCTATTCCTGTGAAACACCTAAAGGGTTATCACACTTTCTGAAGGTCATTTTGAATATTTTAAAGGGGTGCAGTTTCTGTAATGGGGTCCATTATGGGGTATTTCTAACATAAAGACTCTCAAATTCACTTCAAAACTGAACTGGTCCCTGAAAGATTCTGATTTTGACATTTTCCTGAAAAATTTGAATACTGCTGCTAAAGTTTGAAGCCCTCTAATGTCTTTAAAAAGTAAAAACATGTCAACTATATGATGCCAACATAAAGTAGACAAATTGTATATGTGAATGCAAAAATGCAACATTTTCGTGAAATTTTTTACATTTTCACCAAGAAATGATGCAAGTAAAAATGAAAATTTACCACTAACAAAGTAAAATTTGTAACGAAAAAACTGTCTCGGAATCAAATTAATAAGTAAAAACATCCCAGAGTTATTAATGCTTAAAGTGACAGTGGTTAGATTTGCAAAAAATGCTCTGGTCCTTAAGGTGAAAATGGGCTTGGTCTTTAAGGGGTTAAAGGGGTACTCCAGTGGATAACTATTTTTCCCCCCACGTCTCCATGACAGCACCCATGAGATTATCTCCTCCTCCTGATTGGGATAGGAAAAAAACACTGAGAGGTTAAATTCCCCACCCCTTCCTCTCCACACCAGTGTTTTTTCATGTTCCTGTCAGGGAATGAGCTGAGAGGTGCAGGGGGGTCTTCTCTCCTGCATGAAGAAAATTAATAGCAGGTATTGGAAGAAAATGTGGACGAATTTTGGCGCTGGAACTCTGGATATTAAGAAAATCAGGAACACATCCACATTCCTTTCAGAAGCTTTATTTTGAATACATAAGCTACGCGTTTCTGGTCCGAACCGGACCCTTCGTCAGGCAAGGTATATATATCTACATATACCTTGCCTGATGAAGGGTCCGGTTCGGACCAGAAACGCGTAGCTTATGTATTCACAATAAAGCCTCTGAAAGGAATGCAGATGTGTTCCTGATTTTCTTAATATCCAGAGTTCCAGCGCCAAAATACGTCCACATTTTCTTCCAATACCTGCTATTACGTTACACTGGGACAGCGTGCCTGCTACCAGAGGACTGAGGCTGCGGACCTGGGAATTGTTACCATACCACGCTTTTTAGGTGTTGTGCCCTGAGCGCAACGCCCTCCGGTGAGTTTAACCTTGAATACGTGTAAACTAAATTTTTAAACATTCTTCACTAGGGGCGCAATTTCCCTCTTTCTTTTTTCCTCTCTCTTTATGCATGAAGAAAATTGTAAGGTACTTACCGGGGCCTGTCTTGTTCTCTCCCATAGGTCCGGTCCGTGCTGTGGTTCCGCTCCAGGAGTATGGAGCAGAGAAAACGCTGCAGGAACACTGTAGGTTCTTGTGGCGGTCTTCTCTCAGCGTGTCCAGGGCTTTGCCTCGCGTGACCGGTTTCTTATTTAAAAGTCCCGACGAGGAGTCTGCAGAATCTCCTTCCGTCCGGAACACTTGGCGTCTGATGTCACTTCCAACTGCCGTCGGGTGCGGAATTTGAATCTGGGGACCGGCTTTTTTCCTGTAAGAAGCTTCTCTCCCAGATGGAAGCTGCTCTACCTGATTCCAGCCTTTGTTATTACAAGGCTGCATCATGAGCTCGCCTGCAAAGATTCTATATCCTCCAGCGGTCCAACGATCACGGAGTACTGAGGGCCTCTGGGTTCGCCCTGGCCTATCTTCGTTTGCATGGTGTTTTATCCTTCTCTTACTTGTAATTGCAGGGAGACAAGGATTCTGCAGGTTCTTCGTTTAAATAAAAACCAAAAATATGTGTAATGTGCTATAGTTTCCTGAATCAGCTTCTAAAGCTTTGTGTAAAGCATGCATTGCATCAGTGGTTAAATATGATTCTCCCACACTCATGCAAGAAATTAAATCCATGATTCATTCAGATATTCACTCAGCATTAGCTTCTTTTACACCTGCTACCCCTGTGGTATCTACTACGGTTAATGTTTCAGCTGTAAAAAAGACCAAAACGGTATCCTTTCCGGATTCTGAAGAAAGTGTATCTCCAGAATTGGAAGAAGGTGAATATGTGGAAAATCCTCATGAAGAGGAATATTCTTCTTTTAAGAAATTTTTGTTTAATTCTGAGGATATTGAATCCTTAATTAAGTCCATCCGTACTACCTTGAATTTAGAGGAAGTTCAGGAAACTAAGTCTATCCAGGTTGAGCTTTTTGGAGGCCTAGGAGATAGGAAACCCTGTACTTTCCCTGTTCATGCGAATTTACATAAAATTATTAAGGATGGGCAAAGCAAGAAAAGAATGTTTTTATTCCTAGGGGTCTAAAAAGGTGATATCCCTTTGATGAAACAGACTCTATTACTTGGGACACGATACCATTAGTAGACGTCCTGGTTGCTAAGGTAGCAAAGCTTACCTCTCTGCCCTTCGAGGATGCTACACAACTTAAAGATCCAATGGATAGAAAGGCAGAGAGTTTGCTTAAAAAGACCTGGGAAGCTGCTTCTTCACTGTTAAGGCCTAGTATAGCCTCTACCTGTGTGTCCAGAACTTTAGGTGATTGGTTAGACCAACTGGAAAACCACCTCCAGTCTGATACCCCTAAGGACCAAATTTTGGAATCCTTGCCTCTGCTCAAAATGGCATCTAATTTTTTATCAGATTCCTCTGCAGAAGAGGTAAGACTTGCTTCTCGTACTGCACTTTTGTCCAATACCTCTAGGCGTGTACTGTGGTTAAAATCTTGGTCAGGAGACATAACTTCAAAAAGTAAACTCTGCTCCTTTCCTTTCCATGGACATTTTTTATTTGGTCCAGATTTGGATTCTATTCTGGAAAAAGCAGCAGACAAGAAAAAAAGGATTGCCCTTAGATAAGGTCCAACCTAAAAAGTCTCCTTTTTGTCTTTTTTCCCCAGTCAGACCAATCTTTCAGAGGAGGTATAGAAATTTAAGAATAATACGTTGGTCTTACAGGAAGGGAGGTAGGGGTAGGAATATCTTAACTAACCCCGGTCAGTCCTCTTCCAACCCTAAGCAATGACACTAGGCCAGTGGGGGCAAGGCTTTCCTCATTTTGCCCCAGTTTGTGATTCACTAATTCTCAATCCCTGGATAGTAGAGATAATATCTCGGGGCCTCCAGATCGAGTTGTCATCACCTCCCCCTCCAAGGTATGTCGTTGCTCAACAGAGTAAAGAAAAAAAAGAAAAAAAAAAAAAGAAATGTGTTCTCAAGGGTGTTCAGGACCTTCTCGGCCTGGGTGCTATCCAGGAGGTTCCTCTTCTTCAGAGGGGCCTAGGTAATTATTCTTCCCTCTTTTTGGTCTCGAAACCAAATGGGAAGTTCCGTACAATTATAAACCTGAAACCCCTGAACACGATGCATATTACCACATTCCCATCCATTCAAATTCCCAAAAATATTTGAGATTTGCCATCCAGTGGGGGTCCAGGGTCCGCCACATTCAGTTAGTTTGTCTCCCATTCAGCCTGTCATCTGCGCCTCAAATTTTCACCAAAGTGTTAGCAGAGGTGGTTGCCCTTCTCAGGAAGAAGTCTATTCTAATTGTCCCTTATCTAGACAACATTCTGATAGTGGCGGACTCAGTTCCTTAATTGGAACTTAATTTACAGAGAACAATTTTTGTTCTCCAGAACCTGGGATGGATCCTAAATCTAGACTAATCAGATCTTATTCGCAGTCAGAGGAAACTATTCCTGGGTACCCTCTTGGATTCAAGGATTCAGACCTCTTTTCTTCCGCATTCCAAGAGGGTATTGCTGCAGGCATTAGTCTCCAGATTCCTAACCCTAAATTCTTGTACAATCAGAATGGCAATGTTGACTCTGGGCCATAAGATATCATGCATCCAATCAGTAGCTTGGGCTCAGTTTCACTCCAGGCCTCTACAAAAGTGCATCCTAACCATTTGGGACAAGTCTCAGAAGAGTCATAATTCCCACTCAAGTAAAATCCCATCTAAGATGGTGGACATTCAAGAAAAATTTAGAGAAGGGAGTAAGTTGATTTCAGACAAACCAGTTACTCATAACAACAGATGTCAGTGCAGGGGGGTGGGGTGCTCACTCAGAGACTCGAGTAGTCCAAGGAAAGTGGGATCCTCAGACAGAAAGAAAATCTTCCAACTTCAGAGAGCTACTGGCAATGTGGATGACACTCCAAGAGTTGGAGGAGATCTGCAAGAATCGCCATATCCTCATTTACTTGGACAACATGACTGCTGTGGCCTTTATAAGGTGTCAGGTAGGTCCAAGGTACACAGCTCTACAGTCAATTTCTCATAAAATTTTGTCATGGGCAGAAAACAAGGTGCTTTCTATCTCCGCAATCCATCCCAAAGGGGTCTGGAACGTGGAGGCGGACTTCCTGAGCAGATATATATTAGACCCAGGGGAATGGTCTCTAGCTCCATGGGCATTGAGGATGATTACAGAGAAGTGGGGGGTTCCTCAAGTAGATCTCTTTGCAACCAGGAGAAATCACAAGTTTAATCTATTCTATTCCCTAAATCCAAGGTCCTCTCCTCTAGCAGTAGATACATTGGCTCAGGATTGGACATTCAGTATGGGATATGCATTTCCTCCCCGGCCTCTGATATCGGGTCCTTCAGAAGCTAATGAACTACCATTTCATTCTAATCCTAGTAGCTCCATACTGGCCAAAGAGGAGCTGGTTTTCTCTATTAAAGACTCTAAGTGTAGAGGGATCCCATCTGCCTTCCTCCTCAAAAGGATCTTCTGTCCCAGGGTCAATCCTTTCATTGTCAGATCAAAAACCTCAGCTTGACAGCATGGAAATTGAAATGCCCATTCTGCTGAAGGAAGGTTTCTCTGAAAAGGTAGTAAATACGCTTCTATCCAGCCGTAAAGATACTACCTCTAGAATCTATGCTAAAACCTGAAAGAAGTTTTTCTTGGTGTGGGGATTCTTTTTCTATTAGCACTCTGGTGATTCCTAAAATTCTAGACTTCCTTCAAAAGGGATTTGATTTAGGTTTTTCCCCTAGTACTCTTAAAGTACAGGTTTCTGCTCTCAGTGCTCTCTATCATGTAAAATTGGCTGATAACATGTGGATTTCAAGATTTAGTAAAGCATCCAGCTGACTCAAACCTAAGACTTTAAATATCTGTCCTCAGTAGAATTTAAATACAGTTCTAGTTCTTCCTCTGGATCCCTTTGAGCCTCTGGATTATATTTCTGAAAATGTTTTGACTCTCAAAACTATATTTTTAATTTCCATCACTACAGCTAGAAGAGTAGGTGAAATGCAGGCTCTTTCAATCTGGAAGCCTTATCAGAATTTTGGATGACAAAATAATTTTTAAACTTGATCCTAACTTCCTCCCTAAAGTTGTGTCTACCTTTCATAGATCACAGGATATTGTGGTTCCATCCTTCTGTTCAAATCCCCAAAAATTACCTAGAAAAATCATAGTCTTTTGGATGTTAGAAGAGCTGTTCTTATTTACATTGAAAGAACTAGTCAGTGGAGGAAGTATGATAATCTGTTTATTCAGTCTGCTGGCCCTAATAGAGGCAAAAAAGCCTCTAGAAGTTCTATAGCCAGATGGCTTAAGACCACAATTTCAGTGGCTTATGTGGCCAGAGGTAAAGCCCCTCCTATACAATTGAAGTCCCTTTCTACTAGAGCAATTTCCTCATCATGGGCAGAGAGAGCTTCTGTAGAACAGATTTGCAAAGCTGCCACTTGGAAAAACCTCCATACTTTTTCCAGACATGATAGAATTCACGTTTTGTCTTCTGAGGATATGGCCTTTGGACATAAAGTTCTCAGTGCTATAATCCCTCCCTAAATAAATTATTTGGTATTTCTCATGGGTGCTGTCGTGGAGACGTGGCGGGAAATGGTGAATTATACTCACCGATAATTCCTTTTCTGGAAGTCTCCACAACATCACAAATACTTCCCACCCTTTGTTTTTTTATTGTGGTGTTTTTTGGTGCACTTTTTTCCTTTCAGTGTTCTTTATAAATACACTGGTGTGGAGAGGAAGGGGTGGGGAATTTAACCTCTCAGTGTTTTTTCCTGTCCCAATCAGGAGGAGGAGATAATCTCATGGGTCCTGTTGAGGAGACTTCCAGAAAAGGAATTATCGGTGAGTATAATTCACCATTTTTTTTTTAATCAACTGGTGCCTGAAAGTTAAGCAGATTTGTAAATTAGAGAAGGAAAAGGGTATGTGTAGGTCATTGGGGTATTTCTCATGGGTGCTGTCATGCTCATTTAAAATTGTCCTTTTGACCACTATAAATCTTAAATTTTCTGCCGTGATCTTTGTTCCGATGGGACTTTTTGATCACTGTTTACTTATTTTTCTCCGGTATACAAAGTGACCAAAAATTAGCAATTCTGTTATTTTGAATTTTTTTTATGTTTACGACATGGATTGTGCAGTTTCATTAACATTACAGTATATTTTATCAGTTCGGACATTTACGCAGGTTGCAACACCAGATAAGTTACCGTATTTATCGGCGTATAACACGCACTTTTTAGGCCAATATTTTTAGCCTAAAGTCTATGTGCGTGTTATACGCCGATACACCCCCAGGAAAGGCAGGAGGAGAGAGGCCGTCGCTGCTCGCTTCTCTCCCCCTGCCTTTCCTGGGGTCTAGAGCCCTGCTGCCGGCCCTTCTCTCCCCCTGGCTATCGGCGCCGCTGCCCGTTCTGTCCCCCTGACTATCGGTACCGGCGCCCCATTGCCGGCGCCGATAGCCAGGGGGAGAGAAGGGGCAGCGGCACCCATTGCCGGCGCCGCTGCCCTGTTGCCTCCCCCCATCCCCGGTGGCATAATTACCTGGGTCGGGTCCGCGCTGCTGCAGGCCTCCGGCGTGCGTCCCCTTCGTCGTTGCTATGCGCTGCGCGGCGCATGACGTCAGTGCGCCGTGCCGTGCATAGCAACGACGCAGGGGACGCACGCCGGAGCCCTGCAGCAGCGCGGACCCGACCCAGGTAATTATGCCACCGGGGATGGGGGGAGGCAACGGGGCAGCGGCGCCGGCAATGGGTGCCGCTACCCCTTCTCTCCCCCTGGCTGCCGGCGCCGCTTCTCTCCCCCTGGCTATCGGCGCCGGCAATGGGGTACCGATAGTCAGGGGGACAGAACGGGCAGCGGCGCCGATAGCCAGGGGGAGAGAAGGGCCGGTAGCAGGGCTCTAGACCCCAGGAAAGGCAGGGGGAGAGAAGCGGGCAGCGACGGCCTCTCTCCCCCTTCCTTTCCTGGGGGTGTATCGGGGGTATACAAGCGCACACACGCACCCTCATTTTACCATGGATATTTGGGTAAAAAAACTTTTTTTTACCCAAATATCCTTGGTAAAATGAGGGTGCGTGTTATAGGCCGGTGCGTGGTATACCCCGATAAATACGGTAGTTTATTTTTGTTTGTTATTTTTAAAAATTTCTGTGTGGGGGGGAGGGAGGTTTGGAAATAAAACTTTTGTTAGGGGAGGGGCTTATGCCCATTTACTACCACACTGGAGACACACTGTTAGGAAAAAAAACTGCCATAGTGGACTATGAATTGATCAGTGTTTTTGGCAGTCCATTAGTGCAGGCTGCTAAGGCTGCCTGCACTATTAGAGAACAATTCGGATGGGAAGGAGGCAAGTAGGGACCCGTCCTCTTAGCTGACCGGGTCCTACTGTTTTTCCTCTCGTCAGTACCTACCGTGTTTCTCCAAAAATAAGACTGGGTCTTATATTAATTTTAGTCACAAAAAACACACTAGGGCTTATTTTCAGGGTAGGGCTTATTTATTTATGGGGGGCTGCAGGAGTGTGGAGGATGGGGGGCTGTAGATGTGTGGAGGATGGGGGGCTGTGGGAGTGTGGAGGATGGGGGTCTGTAGCAGTGTGGAGAATAAAATACACATTTCATCCCCAGCGGAAACCAGCACTACCCCACCTTCATAACGTCTGCAACTGAAGCTGCAGCTCTCAGCTGCGGGATCTCCTTCTACTGCTTAGCAGCCGGCTCATTTAACTTGCCAAGGGGCCAGCCAAAGGGGGGGAGGGGAGGGGGGGGTAGTGTTCCGGTCCTCATTACTGGTGGCCATGGTCCGGATCTGGACCGCGGGCCGCAAGTTGAGTACCCCTGGCCTAGGTCTTATTTTCGGGCAGGGCTTATATTGCAGCACTCTCCGATAATCCAGCTAGGGCTTATTTTTGGGTAGGGTGTATTTTCGGGGAAACAGGGTAGGTAATTGAAAAGTTTTGCGATGGGCGAAATCGACATATCATAAAACACAAAAATCAGGATTCGATTGCCTTACTATCAATCAAGGTTTGTGGAACGAGGAGAAGCCACCAGGGACTGTCCCAATGTCTCGAGATTCAGGCAGCCTGAAAGTGATGGCAGGTTCCTTTTTAAATTTCTGATATTTTGTTATGCTTCAATAATGGTGGATCAGCTTTTTCTGCCATACATCTGCTTTGTATACATATGGGCTCTTTCTGTAAATGTTACATGCATTAACAACTTGTTAGAATCATTCATAAGATACAAATCATTATAATATTGTCCCTATGTTTCTTCTAATGGTATGCCAGAACAGTCAAGTGTAATGCTTAATCTATATTTTATTAAAACTAAATTACCCAGGCATATTGCTTACCACACGGGTCACTAACAGATACTGCTAAAGAAGATCCAGGTGGACAGAAATATTAAACTTTACCCAAGTAAATATACAAACATGTCTGTCTTTATTAATACCATCTTTATTCATACCTTTATTCATAAACCTAGGTTATTTTGTTTCTGTAAAATATTAATAGTATTAACATGTCCCTGTGCCACTGCAGTGAGTCTATAACAACATTGAAAGCTATATAGACAGTGAGTGATTGCTGATATGCACCGATATCATTAACCCCTTGAGTGTTGTGATCATTATGCTAGTCCCGGACCGATCTGCTGGTTTTCTGGCCGACTCTATTAGCAGATATTTATTGCCATAAAAACCAGATCAATGATAAGTCAGTTCAATACAAATGTGCGATGCCTCCTGGATGTTGACGTGCTAGGTATTACCACTTGTCAAAAACCTATAGGGATGGTAGAAATAATGAGATAAAATGAAATCCTGTTCTTCTCCTGGCATTATGGTATGGGATAGTTTAATGTATAGGAGCCTGAACCCTTTGTCTTAATTTCAGATACTCAGCCTTACATTGAATTGGTTGTGGAACCATTAGTATTTCCTTCTCTCTGAAGTACCCGTGCCCCTTATGTCTGCTTCTGCTTCATATTGTGTGTGTGTGTGTAAATATGAAGAAGAAGCAGACATAAGGGGCACGGGTATATATATATCTATATCAGAAGTGCCATTTTTTAATACAACAACACCAGGACACATGTTGCTTGTGCCATATGTGGCCTAAATGTGCTTCCATGGCCTGCAACATTTCCAGACATGTCTTCTATGGAGCTGCCAGCAGCTGATCTTGATGATTTGTGTTCCCAATTGCATTCAGTGTGGTAGGACATGGGTTTTCCATTTTTGGGAGACAAGGAAGCCCTGAGGAAATCTTATGATACTTCTAAGTAAAAAATGAAGTGAAAAAATGTGGTGTTTGTGTTGGAGTTTTACTAGAATGTCTTGTTAAACCCTTATGCAAACCCTGTACTAAAAAAATTGTACAATAAAGATTCCTGTCTTTTATGGAGGAACTGCGCTCTATCATAAATAAAGAGGTACACACTTCTGTCGATGTGGCCATGTCCAGACCATCTGTTACAGATCCCTTTCCACTATTGGATGCCTCTCCTTCTATGGTTTTTCTGCTAAGAATCCTCCTTTCGAACTAAAAAATGTAGAATGGGAATTATTGTAGATAGAAATTCAGATTCTAAACCTGATCTAGTTTAATTAAACTCTGATTCTATCCAAGGGATTTCTTGCCCATCTTCCTTTTGTTACTCAGGTAGTCTTTCTGTGGAGTGAGATTCCAAAAACGGATGTCCAAGTTTCTAAGGTAGTGAAAAAAAATAATCTTTAGCCTTTGAAGATGCATCCTCACTCAAAGAACCCATGTATAGAACAATGGATGGTTTTTAAGATTATCCTGGGACTCTACTATGGCTCCAATTTAATCCCAATATTGCCTCCACCACAGTCATGTCATTCTTTGCTTGGTTAGATGAGCTAGAGAATTACTTGGCAAATAAAACACCCATGTTTTCATCTTTCAATGTGCTTAAATTAATGCTTAAATTAACTAAAGTCTTTTATCAAGTATAGATTATCTGCAAACAGAACAAGCTCTAGCTCACTACCCTGTATTTTGATACTAATGGTTCCTTCTCAAATAAAATAAAAAAAAACTTGAACAAATTCATAACATACAAAATATTTAGAATGGAAACTCTAAAGTCAGCCATTCCTAATGTAAACAGTAGATTTAAAAGACACAAATTTCCATCAATCTATTTGTCCAACTCACCAAAAATATGTAAGGTTGTGATTTGTATCAACAATGTATCTTTTCACTAAAATTTTGGAATACCCTCAGCCTCAAGAGTGTTCTCGAAGGTCATGGTAGAGGCAGTGGCGTTCTTGAGACTGAAGGAGATTACATTAATTTCACACAGAGGGATGATCTGCTAAGAATAGGTCAGTCTTGAGAACTTCTTTCAGATCATGTCCAACAAACCATTCTCTGCATTCAGGTTCTCGACTGAATAGGGAACTTCCAGAAGTCTGAATCCATCCAGAAACAAAAAAAATCCTGGGTATTACTCTAGATTCTGAGAATCAGATGATGTTTCTCTTTCCGAACACAATCACTCTCTAACAAAAAATATTAAAACTTTATCACATGAAAACTTCTTTAATAACAGAGGCAATGTCGATACTGGGGTCATTGACCTTTCAAAGTCAGATGTTGAGAGTTTGTGACTGATCTCTATTTACCCTAGAAAAGAGAATAAACAATTCTTATCAGCTGAAAGCCTCCCTAATATGGTTGTTGAAGAAGGAGAACTTAATGTGAGGTGTATCTTGGCTCCTTTCTTAGGCCATATCTATAACAACAGATGCCAGCTGTTGGGGGTTTGGGAGGCTCATCTTGAAGGCCTCCAGCTACAAGGGACTCTTCGAATTATTGATAAAAGTAGTTTTCATGGTATTAAAAGCGTCAACACATCTTGTAGAAAAACGTGAAAGTGTACTCAGACACAGCAGTCACCTTTTTCAACCATCAAGGGGGGGGGGGGGGGGGAGAGAAGAGAGGTAGGGGGAAAAAGTCAGGGGAAGAAACCAGAGAAGGAGAGGAAACAGAGGGGGAAGAGGAAGGAATCGCCCCCAGTGTCGGTTAAGATTAGTGAGGGGAACGGGAGGTGCTGGTTTAAGCGTTATCTAAACATCATTATGCCAGATCCAGCGTATAGTATGCCGGGGAGTTTGTGAATTGTGACCAGGGTAGCCACCGGATGAGGGATTGCTCAGCGGTACCCCGTGATGCTGCCACACATTCATCCATACTGTGAATGAAGTGTACCTCCTTAAGCCAGTCCGTGACCATGGGGGGGGGAGCACCGACTTCCAGCGCCTGGGTATCATTCTACGGGCAGTCGCCAATAGAATACAAATTAATCCTTTTTTCAATGTTTTAATCGTGCCCGGTAACAGAGTGAGTAACAAGGCCTGCGGAGTGCGAGGTAAAGAAACCCCTGTGATCCTGAGCACAAGGTCAAGGACCCCTGTCCAAAAGGGCAGGAGAGTCGAGCATTCCAACCACACGTGGGACATGGTCCCAGGAGCCTCGCCGCACCTCCAACAAGTCTCCGACACCGCTGGAAAAAAAAAACGATGCAGTAAGGTCCGCATCCGGGACCATTGGGACAGTAGCTTGTAGTTTGTCTCCTGTATTTGCACAGACACGGAAGACTTATGGCAAAGGACGGCAGCCTTTTCCCAATCCTGGTGCGCGAAGGTGCAGCCCAGCTCCCGGGACCATCCCATTCTATAAGCCGGAGTGGTAGAGCAAGCAGTAGTGAGGAGAAGGGAATAAATCTCCGAGACCAATTGAGTAGGAAGTGTCGAGGCTACACAAAGGCGTTTAAAAAGGTAGGGGCTCCCTATGTAGGGCCAAGGGCGGTCTCTAGGTATGGTAAAAATGAGACAGTTGGGTGTATTGGCAGAGGTATGTCGTCAGGGGAGTCGAACCGTCCAGAATCTCCGTGAGGGGTCTGAGAGAGGCAGTATGCAGAGCTGTGGCAAAACAAAAAGTCACCCCCCTAAGTCTCCCCAAGAAGGGACCAGATATGCATCCCTGTGTGAAGTCAGGATTATCACGTATCGGAACTAAGGGCCCACCTGGTCCTATTAGTCCAGCTCGAAGAAGATAGCGGTGACACACTCTGAGCACTATTTGTGCACCCCAGGGAAGAGCTAGGGAACGTGTTGCTGTCCAATAAGATTGTCTAGTCCAGGGTAGGGCGGTGAGAGGGGCAGGAGATAGGAGAATCTCGAGACTGACCCACAGCTTTGATCTAGAATGGTGGAACCAATCCAGGATTCGGGTGGACACAGCAGCTAAATAGTAAAGATAGGGGTCCGGCAGTGCCAGGCCACCATCCCTCTTAGGTCTAACAAGAGTCATGCGTGCAAGTCTATGTCCCGAAGATCCCCAAACATATTTCGTAAAAAGTCTGGTCAGAGATTGGAAGAAGGTCTTAGGTAAGAAGACAGGGAGAGTCTGAAAGAGGTAGAGTAGACGGGGCATAGATTCATTTTAATAATATTCACACGCCCTATCCAGCAAAAGTCCCTGTGGTCCCATTTAGGGGTCCCATTGAGGTCGACCCGGAAGGTAGAGAGAAAGAAAACAAAGTTAAGGTCAAAGATGCGTGTGAGATCACATGGTACATGAACCCCCAAATATTTAAAGGAAGAGGTCACCCATTGAAATGTAAACTTTTGTCGAAGGAGGGAGACCCCCGAGGACCCCAGAGAAACATCAAGAGCTACACTTTTGGTAATGTTCAGTTTATAATTGCTGAACCTACTATACTCAGCAATAAGAGACAGCAGAGCCGGAAGGGAGAGGGATGGGTTAGTGACATAAAGAAGGAGGTCATCCGCGAATGCGGCACACTTCGCCTGAGTATCTCCGATCCGTACCCCCTCCACCTCCCCTCAGGACCCGATGCTTGTAATAGATGCTCCATCACGAGAACATATAAGAGGGGGGACAAGGGACAGCCCTGACGGGTACCGTTGGAGATGGACAGGGGGGACGAAAGGGCACCATTCACGTGGCTATGAGCTGTCAGGGAAGCATATAGGGCAAAGATGCGTTGCAACATTATGGGCCCCAGGCCAATTTGGGTCATGACCCCCCTCAGGAAACCCCAGTCCACCCGGTCAAAGGCCTTCTCTGCATCAAGAGATAACAAGACACAGGGTTGTTTAGAAGACTGGACGTGATGAATGAGGGAGAAGGTTTTCAGGGTATTATCCCTAGGCTCTCTGGCGGGAACAAAGCCCACCTGAACTGGATGAACCAGGGTCCTCAACAGGGGGGTCAGCCTCAGAGCAAGCAATTTAGCATAAATCTTGGCATCTACATTAATCAGGGAGATGGGCCGATAACTCTGGCACAGGTTCGGGTCTTTGCCTTCCTTAGGAATCACCGATATAGTAGCCTGTAGGAAGGAGGGGGGAAAGGGGGACATCATCGAAACAGTGTTAAAAGCCCGTAGGAGGCATAGGGATAACTCCTGGGCTAATATTTTATAAAATTTAGAGGTGTACCTGTCAGGGCCCGGTAATTTACCCGTGGGCAGAGAGGAAAGAACGTGGGACAGTTCCTCTAAATTGAAGGGGGATTCTAGGGCTTGGAGTGATTGGGAAGGGACTTCCGGCAATGCTGTCCTACGCAGATATTCGATGAGGCCCTCAGGGGCATCCCCAGTCCCATGGTCAGACGTGGTTAGCCCATATAGGCCAGAGTAATACACATGAAAACTGTCAAGTATTTGGGATGTAAGGTGAACTAACTCTCCAGTAGAGGATCTAATCGAGGGGACATGAAGGGAAGCACTTTTGTCACGTAAGGCCTTAGCCAGCAGTTTGCCCGCTTTGTTTCCCCATTCGTAGTGTACCCAGGAGCAAATCCGACGGTAGCGATTTATATTTTTTATCAATTAGTACCTGCACATCCCTTTGTACCTTCAACAGCTCACGGAAAACAGCCTCCGAAAGAGACCACTTCTGGAGAGTCTCCAACGAGTGTAGTTGCTGAAGTAGGATTTGTAATTTGTGAGCCGCCACCTTCTTAAGACAAGGACTGCGTTTAATTAAGATACCGCAGAGTATGCATTTCAGTGCCTCCCACTGACACTGAGGAGAAGTGGGGTCACTCACGTGGTCCCGGACGAAGCAGGAGATCGATTCCCTAAGATCCGCCAGGCACAGTTTGTCAGAAAGTAGGGATTCATTCAGTTTCCATTCAGAAGCACCGATTCTTGGTCACGGAGAAAGTGGGTCTCTTGCAAGCACACTATGGAGGCTTGTTGTTTATCCATGGAATACAGAACCTTTGCTCTCTTCTCCGCGATGTTAAAACCCTGGACGTTGAGGGAGACAAGTTTCAGCGAGGCCATGAGCGTGAAATGCACACGGCCCCAAAGAAAGTCGAACTACTGGAGAGAGCAAAGGGGACACCCTAAGAAGAAGGACACTGGGGGCAGGTGAGGTCAGAAGCAAGAGACTGAGACAAGAGGAGGGGAAGGAGGTGCAAGGGAGAAACACACAAAAGGAAGAAAGGGGTAAGGAGAAAGAAGAGGGAAGGGTAAGGAAAAGAGGGAACAGAAGAGACTGGGAGGAACAAAAAAAGAGAACAGAAAAGAAAGGAAAAGAAAAACCAACGAACAAATAAGCAAACAGCAGAAGCAAAAATTAGCACTAGGCTAAGAAACGAGTACTAGAAAATCCCTACCTAAATCCTATTGGGGGCAATAAAGGAGAGGTCCAAAATAACCTCAACGAGGTGTGGAAACTAAGAGGCGTAAGCACCACTGGCTCCACCACTGGTAGTGGCTCCACTACTGGTAGCCGAAGGAGGGAAGAAAAGAGCACGAAGGACAGACACCACCAGAGGGACAAGAAGGCAGCAGGCGAGGTAGTGACAAAATAGAGAACACGAAACAGAGAGAGCCAGAAAGAGGACGGCTAGAAAGAGAGGCAGCGTGAGGGAACCCAAAGAGTAAAGAAAAAAGAAGAGTACTCCAGGGAAGTATCGGGCGCCCGAAGGGCTCAAACTACAAAATAACATAACTAGGTAACCGGGTGAGGGTAAGGGCTGAAGAAAAACCCCAACAGACAACTAAAAACATCCCACCCCCGCCCCGGGATACACAGCCACAGGGACAGTAGCATCCCTCGCATGAATGACAGGAGGGGTCCCCCCCCATGCCACCGGTCCCCTTAGGGACAGGAGACATGGAAAGGGAGCATCACCCCGACAGGCAGAGGGGGCTGTATAAGAATTAGCAAACATTTAATGTTCCATAGAGCTTTGAGGGGTGTCACCCGATCCTGGAATGCTGTGTCCTATACGTCTCGGTCGCTGAGGTCGAGGAGAGGGATGGTCCAGAGAAGGCGGTCGTTGACGAACCACTGGCAGCTGAAGGGAGGAAAACTGGTCTGCCAGCAATTCTGTCCAGCCCGGTAGAGGGATTGAATGCAAGTCAAAGGTGCTCAGGAAACTGGGAAGGTCCTCCAGAAAACACAGAGTAGCAGTGGCACCTTGGTGATGGGCATGGAGGGCAAAGGGAAATCCCCAGCGGTACACAATCTGCCAGGACTGAAGAACAGCAAGAAGCGGTTTTAATGATGCACGGAGGCGAAGAGCGTGTCTGGAGAGGTCAGGGAAGAGGTGTAGCTTAGCTCCATCAAAAACAATCTCACGTGGGGGGCGTGGCCAAGACAGCGGACTGAGCGGTCGCATATAGCGGTAGCTCCCGCTTGGAACCCGAGATTTATTATCCTGACCGAACTCCTGACCCTCTCACCTGCCACGGGGGTGATACAGCATCATGGTGCGAACTAACCGTACTGACCAGAACCGGACTCGGGACAAGTCGGCAGTGGAGCGGCTACAGGAGTTTGCAAGAGGCCCTGCCCAAGATGGCGCCGGCGAGGCGGTATGTGCAGCTGCTGAGCCGGAGTTGGAGGAAGGCCCTCCTGGGGTGGAGGAGTCAGCGGAGCTGGAGACAGTACTTACCTTGAAGCAGGTGTCGGATCAACGTCTTCAGGCGATAGCATCTTGCCAAACGACCCTCACTGGAAAGCTGGAGGAGGTGAAGGTGGATGTGGGTCTGCTGCGTCCCGATCTGCAGAATGTGCGTAGCCGCCTGATCCAGGCCGAAGACCGCATATCCACCTTGGAAGATACTGTGTCACCCATCCCCGCTACTATATCCGCCATGGAGACCCAACTTACTCTTTGCCGACAGAAAAACGACGACCTGGAGAACAGGTTGAGAAGGAATAACGTGCGCATTATCTGGCTCCCGGAGAGGGCGGAAGGTCAGGCCCCAGCTATGTTTGCGGAGCGCTGGTTCCGTGACCTGTTCCCCAATGCTCCATTTTCCTTTGCATTCACCATGGAGAGGGCGCACCGGGTCCCGGCACGGGCACCGCCGCCTGGAGCACCGCCGAGACCATTCCTGGCATGCATATTGAACTGTAATGATCGGGATCTACTACTACGCCAAGCGCGACAACTTGGGGAGATTACATTTGAAAATGCGAAGGTGTCCTTCTTTCCGGACTTTTCCGCCGAGCTACAGAAGAAAAGGGCTACACTTGCCACAGTGAAAGCAAGGCTACGTGAATTGCAGGTTCCGTATTCTATGGCCTATCCAGCCCGTTTGAGAGTTGCTGAGGGTGACCGGGCACTGTTCTTTAATGATCCAGCGGAGGCCCTGGACTGGCTGCGCAGGAGGAGAGGAGCTTCGCCACGCCTGAATGCTTAAGTATTTGCCCACTTGCTCTACAAGTTCTATGTCTTTACTGCTCGTTGTTGGAGGTATCCTGCTGGTCGGTTGTTGGTGGGATGTTTTGACGCTGTCCTGTGGTGGGGTGAGGGACCGTTTGCCTTCCAACATCTCGGGTTCATCCCCGTATATAGAGCCACCTAATACCATCAGTGCACTGGTACTTTTACCGGATCACAGGACTTGCTGATTGCTGGACTGTGTTCTGTTTAACCACTCTCGGAGGAGAATGAGACTTCAGTTCTCTTGGTTATGTTTTTTCTTTTGTTTTTGCATTATGTTTTTTCTTTTTTTTTTTTTTTTTTTCTTTTGGGTCCGTACGACCTTTTTTTCTACTTTATGTCTCAGGGGGACTCTGGACTCTGTGCTGTTTGGGGGGTGGGAGGGGGGGGGGATGTGTGCTTAATATTGTTTTTTCCTAATGATGGCTAACTATCGGGTGATGTCATGGAATGTCCGGGGTATGGGGGCTCCTAAAAAGCGAGTTCTTATATTTTCACATGTACGAACGTTTCAACCATCTGTTCTGTGTCTTCAAGAAACGCATTTAGTTCCGTCTCGGTGTCACCTCCTGGGAAGGCCGTGGGTTCAGTGGCAGGCTCACTCCTGCCACACGTCCTTCTCACGGGGTGTCTCCCTGCTTGTTCACCGTTCCCTTAGATGGGAACCCATCACTACTAAAATTGATTCACAGGGTAGATATGTTTTTGTTTATGCATATATAAATAATGATCCTATTGTGATTCTAGGCATATACAACCCCCCTCCGGCTACTATGGAGGTGTTCCACATATCATTTAGTTTCGCTGCTGCATACCCGGTTGTCAAATGTTTATGTATGGGTGACTTTAATTTGCTTCCAGATGCTGCATTGGACCGTCATTTGGGTTTACAGGGCTCCCTTCGTGGGAGTTCTGGCCCTCTTTCGGCCTTAATGCAGGAGGTGGGATGGTTGGATTTATACAGATCACGTCACCCCACAGCAAGAGTATACTCATGTTTTACCATAGGACGCAACTCCTTATCCCGTATTGACCATGCATATGGGACCCCGGCCTTGGCAGGATTGGTATCCGATATCTCCTATGGTGTTAGAGCTATTTCGGACCACTCCCCTATGTTGCTAACTATTCTTTTACCTTCTATTTCCCCCCATAGGAGATGGAAAGTGCACCCTTTCTGGTTGCGCCTGTTAGATCCGGTTGATCGGATTCCCGACCAACTGCAGGTATTTTTGGGCTCTCATGACGCAGACACTGACTCTGGGACCTTGTGGGACACTCTTAAGGCATACCTACGGGGCTGTCTTAGATCCTCTATCTCCTATCTGAAAAGGGAAGCTACTATGAGGGAGGAGGAACTGGCCGCGCAGTGCGCCAGACTGGAGGCCAGATATGTGGAGGACTCCACTGATGCCCATAAGGAGGCTTGGCTTGCTGCGGGCAGAGATTATATGCTCCATCTCACAGAGAGAATGAATCGTAAACTGTTCTTTTCCAGGCAGTTCTACTTCGAGCATGGCAACCAGTCTGGCAAACTGTTGGCTCATCTCGTTAGACAGGACAGGGCCCCTCTATCTGTCCTTAGGGTTCTTTCACCGACGGGCACAGTTCTCATAAAGTCTGACGATATAGCTGCTAGATTCGCTGAATTTTATGGTGACTTGTATAATACCAGGGCGACGTACTCGACTGACAAACTGACTGACTTTCTTTCCCACATTACTTTCCCCAAACTGGCGGCGGAGGACAGGACTGAGTTAGACAGGGATATTACAGTTGATGACATAGAAGAGGCAGTTGCTAGTATGACTGGCGGCCGGACCGGACGGTCTTCCCCTGGAGGTGTATGTCAAATATCTCCCCCAGATTGCTCGGAGCTTACAGTCTATGTACGAGGAGGCGTATGTCACCGGGTCCTTGCCGGACTCCTTACGTGAGGCCACTATTGTGGTTCTCCTGAAACCTGACAAGGACCCGTTGGATTGTGGGTCTTATAGACCTATCTCGTTGCTCAACGTAGACTATAAAATCCTTACTAAAATCCTGGCTTTACGTTTGAACAAGATGATCCGCACTATTATACATGAAGATCAATCTGGCTTTATGCCAGGAGATCCACCACAGACAATATTAGAAGAGTACAGACAGCGGTGCAGTTAGGTACAGCTCTGGATATGGATTGGGCCTTGGCCTCGCTGGACGCGGCCAGGGCCTTTGATTCAGTCAAATGGCCTTATCTCCTGACTGTATTACACCATTTTGGTTTCGGAGCTAGGTTCATTCGCTGGATTCAGATACTATATACCAATCCTAGAGCCCAGGTTTGTGTGAATGGGATTTGTTCACCCTTTTTTGCTTTAGGGAGGGGCACTCGACAGGGTTGTCCCCTCTCCCCACTGCTGTATGCGGTCGCGGAGGAACCTTTGGCTATACTATTGAGACAGGACCCTGGGGTTAAAGGTATTGCATATGGGGGAAGGGAGGACCACATTGGCTTGTACGCCGACGATATGGTACTCTTCTTGGATGAGCCGCGGTCCTCTCTTCCTGCAGCCATTGCGATCATAGATAGGTTTGGCAACTTTTCTGGACTAAGGATTAACTGGTCCAAGTCCTTCGTGCTTCCCCTCCGGCCCCCTGGGTGGCCCGCTGTTTTTGCGGACCTTCAGGTGGTCGAACGGTTTAAGTACCTGGGCATTATTGTTCACCGGGACATGTCTAATGACTATATGTTAAACTCCTATCCTCTTATGGCCATGATTAACCCCTTAAGGACCAAGGACGTACCGGTATGTCCTTGGTCCTGCTCTTCTGATATAACGCGGGTTTACACAGTAACCCTGCGTCATATCACGGCGGGCCCGGTGTCATAGTGAAGCCGGGACCCGCCTCTAATAGCGCGCAGCGCCGCGCGCTATTAACCCTTTAGCTGAGCCGCGCGGCTAAAAGTGAAAGTGAAAGTTCCCGGCTAGCTCAGTCGGGCTGTTCGGCATAGCCGCGGCTAATCGCGGCATCCCGAACAGCTGACAGGACAGCGGGAGGGCCCCTTCCTGCCTCCTCGCTGTCCGATCGCCGAATGACTGCTCAGTGCCTGAGATCCAGGCATGAGCAGTCATGCGGCAGAATCGTTGATAACTGGTTTCTTATGAGACACCAGTGATCAACATAGAAGATCAGTGTGTGCAGTGTTATAGGTCCCTATGGGACCTATAACACTGCAAAAAAAAAGTGAAAAAAAAGTGAATAAAGATCATTTAACTCCTCCCCTATTAAAAGTTTGAATCACCCCCCTTTTCCAATAAAAAAAAACAGTGTAAATAAAAATAAAAATAAACATATATGGTATCACCGTGTGCGGAAATGTCCGAATTATAAAAATATATCATTAATTAAACCGCTCGGTCAATGGCGTGCGCGCAAAAAAATTCCAAAGTCCAAAATAGTGCATTTTTGGTCACTTTTTATATCATTTAAAAATTAATAAAAAGCGATCAATAAGTCCTATCAATGCAAAAATGGTACCGTTAAAAACTTCAGATCACGGCGCAAAAAATGAGCCCTCATACCGCCCCATACACGGAAAAATAAAAAAGTTATAGGGGTCAGAAGATGACAATTTTAAACGTATTAATTTTCCTGCATGTAGTTATGATTTTTTCCAGAAGTCCGACAAAATCAAACCTATATAAGTAGGGTATCATTTTAATCGTATGGACCTACAGAATAAAGATAAGGTGTTATTTTTACCGAAAAATGTACTACGTAGAAACGGAAGCCCCCAAAAGTTACAAAACAGCGGTTTTTTTTCAATTTTGTCGCACAATGATTTTTTTTCCCGCTTCACCGTAGATTTTTGGGCAAAATGACTGATGTCATTACAAAGTAGAATTGGTGGCACAAAAAATAAGCCATCATATGGATTTTTAGGTGCAAATTAATTAGTTATGATTTTTTAAAGGCCAGGAGCAAAAAACGAAATTGCAAAAACGGAAAAACCCCCGGTCCTTAAGGGGTTAAAGACAAGCTCAGGGTTTCGAGTTCTTTGCCTCTCTCGGTCCCTGGCCGGATTAATTTACTTAAAATGATTATACTCCCAAAATGCTTGTATGTTCTAGAGCACGCTGCTTCCCCTATCCCAACGTCCTTCTTTAAGTCTTTACATTCTCTTCTCCCCCCCCCTTTATATGGGGTAATTCCCGTTCCAAACTGAAATTGACTACCCTTCAGCGCATGAAGGCTCGGGCGGGCTATGCCCTCCCGGACTTTCAGGTGTATTATTTAGCCGGCCAGCTGAGGTTGCTCCGATCCCCAATTCTGAACATCACTTGGCCTCGTATATCCATCAGACCCATATGAGAGCATGGTTGGACGCTCCGTCTACTGGGGGTCAGCGGTTACTGCCCTTACACCGCTTGGCCTCCCAGGTGTGGAGGACAGTTAAGCAACTATGTTCTTTTACTAACGTAGCAGTAGACCTGCCTTTCTGGGACGCTACTTACTTGACTGAACTGACGACTGACTTGGACCCGACTTTCTGGAAAGCTCATGGGATTAGGGAACTTGGACATATCTACTCTGACAATACACTCCTCTCTTTTGCACAGTTACAGGACACGTTTGACTTACCTAGGACATCTTTTTGTAAATACCTGCAGTTGCGTCATGCTCTCCTGACCCAATTCCCTCCGTCTGTCACCAAAATTTCTCATTACCCACTGATTGGGGTCTTAAAATCCCAGGGCCCTAGTGGTCTGATCTCAGCCCTTTATTCCCACATACTTGAACGGAAACACAATCGGTTGCCTTTTGCTGCTGAGGGGTATTGGAGGTCTCATATTCCAGGTCTTACAGAGGAGCACTGGCAAGATATTCAGATATCTCACACTCTAGTGTCCCCTGCGGCTAATAACAAAATTACCCAACTATACATTATACATAATTGTTATTTAACACCCATCAGGTTGTTTCGTATGGGTAGGACACTCAACGACTGGTGTCATAGAAGTAACTCTCCTAGAGCTGACTTTTGGCATCTCATTTGGTCATGCCCTTATATTAGTTCCTTCTGGGCGGAGGTTCTGTCCTTTATGTCCTCACTATTGGATAGACCGGTACCACAAGAACCTCTTCTTTGCTTGTTTGGGGTGATGGATGAAGAGCACTGGCCGCATTATACTAGGATAATGCTACGTGGTTCCCTCTTTATGGCTCGTAAAGCCATTGCACTGAGGTGGATGGATCCCAGGCCCCCCACACTGTCTGCATGGAAAAAGTTGATAAATACTATGCTACCGTATGAACGTATGGTATATAAAAACAGGAACTGCCCGGGTAAATTCACTCATGTGTGCAGGCCGCACCAGAGAATTGACCACCCACCTCCACCTCTACAGGTAAGTCCAGCAGCAGTGCGGGGTCTAGAGAGAGGGACAGCTCACCCTGATCACTTCCGTGAAAAGCAGGCTGTGTCCCGGTCACTGTGTCCTGGTCTGTGCGCTGGCCTCGGCTCTCCGCGCGCCGCTCAGCAGGGGGCGGAGTCAGAGGCCGGGAAGATGAGGCCTGTGAAGATGGGGGCGGTGCCGGGGGGCCGCAGTCCGGAGGCTCCGGCAGCTCCGCAAGTGGGCTGATGAAGTTGGCGATGGTCACCCCGGACGCCGGGGTGGTTGAGGTACGTTTGCCACCGTTCTTGTTGCGACGAGTCCCCATTGTTGCGGCTAGAATTACCTCCTTCGGCGGTTCGGCCAACTCTTTAAGTCTTTGGGTCCTTCCCCAAGTCTTTCAGTCCCTAGTATAAATGTGGGACAGTACCCAAACAGACCTTTTTTTTTTGGTTGTTTTTTTTGGTTGTTTTTTTTTTTTTTTTTTTTCTCTCTCAATCCAAAACGCCCCAGAATTAGATTTTCTTAATCAAAAGTGACCATTCAATTTAGCCTATGCCTTTCCTCCTGTGTCTGATTTTGAAATCTCTTCAGACAATACAGAAGGAGAGGGTCTAGAGAGAGTCATCTTCCTATCCCCAATGTGGGTAAAAAGAGGTTGGTTAGCCTCCCGAAACGTCTATCCCTAGAAGACCCTTTACTGTACGATTGGGAAAAATTTCACTCCTGGTGCAGTTCTTCTTCTCCAGACCCTCCTAATTCTTTTTTTTTTTTTTTGTTTGTTTTTTACAAGAGGGGTTTGAAAAAGGCTAGCTTAGCACACTGAAAGTTCAAACAGCTGCACTGGGCTTTTCTGTTGACACTTGTATAGCTGAAGATCCGAGGTACTTGCGAAATTGCGGTATTTGAGAAATCGCCCAAGTGCAACTAAAAAGTGCAAGTGTTGACACAAAAACTGTACACGAGGATGCGGTCCATCACAAGCCCTTCTCTAACAGGAGAGAGGCCCTCCAACAAACCAAACCCTTCGCCTCCAGGCCAAAAAGGCACCTGCAAGCTACCAGGTACAGTGTTCCCCTTTGCCAAAGTTACTCAGGGACCGAAAAATTTTCCTGGTGAACAACTAGGCGTCAACAGAGTTACCACCTAGGAACCAGTAAAACCGGTTTGGCATTCCTGCCGAAGCAGGAATGCCATGGGGCATGGCAGGGAGGTGAGGAACCCTATGGCCACACACACCTCCCCTAGACCGGCAGGATGGACACCCAGAATGGCAACTGCACCCTGACCAAATCCTAGTGCACATAAAAAGAACACATACATGAGCACAGTGACAAAAACATATAAAATAAATAAGTGATTGTGTACAGTGTGATACTGCCCAGACATCCGGCCAGATATATAAAAATTCCTCTGCAGATCATTAGCCAGAAGTTTGGAATGTTAGAGGTGGTGTGCTCAGAAGAGTGAGAGATAAAGTGCATGATGTGTGCCATTAGTCAAGTGGGGTCAATACTCCCAAGTGAGTTCCGGCACCCTGGGGTCACCACTCCTGGGGCACTTTTGCACCTTGGCCTTCACTCTACCCGAATCTTAGGGCAAGATCCAGAAGATACAGGTCGCTTCAGGTCCCGCTGTCTGGCCATACAGCCGGCCCTGGTACACCTGCACCATTTTGTGTGGTTCCCGTAGCTTGCCTTGGTGGAGTTCCACACCACCAACTAACAGGAAGGTACTACACATGATCCTTCACTCCCGGACGAAGGTCAGCATGCCGAAACGCGCAATGGAGTGGCGTTATCCCGGGCCTATACCACTTGGTAGTTTGTGGGTATTGTTTGTATAGGTCACTTTTATTCTGTATTTTGCACTGCATTTTGTACTATATATATGTCTGACAGCATATGGCACTTTTAGACTTTATGCAACTTTTGCACAATTATTGATGTATTACAAGTGCCATTATCTGCATATAGTCAGTACCGCTCCTATTGCTATATCAAGATTATTCCTAGTATGTCCGGTGATGCTGCTTTTTGATGTTTGTTTTCTCTTTTTATATATGTATGTGTTGTTTTAAGAGCATACCAATAAACTATATATTTTAACCTCTTGAGGACGCAGGGCGTACCTGTACACCCTGCGCCTGGTCCCCGGCATTTAAAACGGCGTGACCCTGCATCATACTGGGTCGGTCCCGGCGGCTAATGATAGCCGGGACCCTGTGCTAATAGCGTGCGGCACAGATCGTTGTGCCGCGCACTATTAACCCTTTAGACGTGGTGATCAAAGTTGATGGCCGCGTCTAAAACGAAAGTAAAAGCTTCCCGGCAGCTCAGTCGGGCTGATCGGGACTATCGCCATAAAATCGCGATGTCCCGATCAGCTACGACGCGAGCGGAGGTCCCTTTACCTTGCTCCGTCGCATTGATTGCTCCAAGCTTGAGCTACAGGCTTTAGCAATCAACCCCCTATAAGGGTATGTTCACACTGAGGAATTGGAGAGGAATTTCCACGAGTAATTTTGCTCGC
Source organism: Hyla sarda (assembly GCF_029499605.1). Taxonomy (NCBI): domain Eukaryota; kingdom Metazoa; phylum Chordata; class Amphibia; order Anura; family Hylidae; genus Hyla; species Hyla sarda. The sequence goes on from NC_079193.1 coordinate 124,904,174, forward strand.
TTTTTCCTCTCCAAATCATTCAGCAGTGAAAACCCCATAGAGCTGTACAGAATTTCTGCCCCTCAGCGCACACTGAGGAATTTCCTCAAGCAGAATTCTGACGAGGAAGTATGTTCCGCTTGAAGAAAGAACAAGTTCTTTCTTTCAGGCGGAATTAGCATAGTTCTCCCATAGAGATCAATGTTATTTTTGTTTCAGTCAGAAGCATTTCCGCATAAAAAAAAAGAGTATTTGAAAGAGGAGTATTGATCCGCATGAAACCTGCATTTCCGCGCGAATTCCGGCCGAAATAGCTGCTAATTCTGAGCGGAAAAAAACCCTGTATTTTGAGGTGGAAATCCCGCCCCAATTCCTCAGTGTGAACATACCCTAACGCTGATCCATGCAAAGCTATTGCTTTGCAGGGATCAGTGTAAAAGATCAGTGTGTTCAGTGTTATAGCCCCCTATGGGAGCTATAACACTGCAAAAAAAAAGTGAAAAAAAAGTTAATAAAGGTCATTTAACCACTTCCCTAATTAAATTTTTAATCACCCCCCTTTTCCCATAAAAAAACTGTAAATAAAATAAATTTGGTATCGCCGCATGTGGAAATGTCTGAACTATAAAAATATGTTGTTAATTAAACCGCACGGTCAATGGCGTACACGTAAAAAAATTCTGAAGTTCAAAATAGCGTATTTTTGGTCACTTTTTATATAATGAAAAAATTAATAAAAAGCGATCAAAAAGTCTGATCAATGCAAAAAAAATTTTGCGTATAAATTTTCCGGCATGTAGTTATGATTTTTTTCAGAAGTACGACAAAATCAAACCTATATAAGTAGGGTATAATTTTAACCGTATGGACCTACAGAATAAAGATAAGGTTTCATTTTTACCGAAAAGGGCACTGCGTAGAAACAGTAGCCCCCAAAAGTTACAAAATTAAATTTTTTCCTTCAATTTTGTCGCACAATGAATTTTTTTTTCCATTTCACCGTGGATTTTTTGGTAAAATGACTGTCACTGCAAAGTAGAATTGGTGGCGCAAGAAATAAGCCATCATATGGAATTTTATGTGCAAAATTTAAAGTGTTATGATTTTTAGAAGGTGATGAGGAAAAAATGAAAATGCAAAAACGGAAAAATGCTGAGTCCTTTTAAGGGGGTAATATATTTTTTTACTAAAAACTCCCTTGTCTCTGTTTTTTTTTTTTTTTCTGCTATTTGTTGGGAGTTGCAATACACATTTTGGGCTTATTTTTTATAGGGGATGTTATTTTAGTAGTTACTGCACTACACATCTACTGTCTCTATCTTTTGTCTGTTTTGTCTACACATGGTCTACACATGATCTTAGCCAAAAGGTTGAGAAGCGATTTGTAGGTTGTGCAACACGTACACAACTCTGATCAGCATTTTAGCAGGTCTCCAGTTCGGTGTGTCGGTAGCAGCCAGCCGTCAGTCCCGTCAGTGGCGGTGTGGAATGCAGGAGAACAGATGTGGAAAGGTGGAAATCCCGGAAGGGGTTCCTTTCCTTCCTATGAAAAGTCTGACTTCGGCAATGGTGCTGTCGTGATGACGATAGGAAAAGTTAGAATTAAGACTTAAAGATAATTTAGTTTTTATGAGTCCATCAAGACAGCAGCCCTTTATTCCTGCCCTTCTGTGTAGATTATGTAGATATGTATCTCATGTGTCTCATGATGGGAAGGGGCCTTTACCTGTTCCTTTAGAGCTGCAGGGGACAATCTCATGTGGTGCTGTCGTGATGGGCAATTTGGTCAAATCCAACAGTCAGAGACATGTGACTGTAAATTATATATCTGCATACTAGAATAGGATAGTTTTGTTGTTTCTTTCCTGGCTACCTTAGATAAATGGTTGATGTATTGAAGGAGTCTCCAGGCAAATAGAAAACTTTACTCACTGCCTTCTGTGCACAAAACAAGTGCATTTTTATCTCCCTTGCTTGAGCTAGCTCATTGATTGGTTAAGGGAAAAGTGTGACTTCATTGGAAGCTGGCAGAACAGGAGAGCAGCTGGGACTGGAAGATATGATGGTAAGCTAGGGAGGTATGTGCTCCATGTTAAGTCAGTAAGCAAAGTTTTCTATTTGTCCAGTTAAACCCTTTTGTATCTGAAAGATACAGAGTATGCATTTACTGCATTTAATAACTCTTCCCTAGAAGATTTCATTTACTAATCATATGGTATTTTTTTTTTCTGTTTACAGATTCATAAATTTGCAGTTCCAGTAATTCATGGGTGTATCCTTTTAAATATAAGCATTAATTATTACTAGTATTATGCTGTGTAGATTTACTTCCTAAATAAGCTTGATTATAAATTTATAGTTGTCTATAGAAGTCTGTTGATGCAGTAAATGAAAGAATATCTAGGGAACTGAATGGTAAGTAAATTGTTCTAAGGCAGTTCTTTCCCACTCCTAATTTTGGCTGCCAAAAAAAAAAAAAAAAAAAAATTAAACCTGCATTTGTCCGGATTCGCTCATATCCTGTACTTGTACTGAAATAAAAGCCTGTTCTTAATATGTTCTCACAGTACAGGTGCATATACAGTGGAAAAATACACAGTAAATGTACAGCAAAATCCATGTGTTTGGCATACCTATTTTGTTAAAAACAGCTAAACAGTGCGCCTAACTGAGCCTAGTGTATGAAGCCCAGTACCACCTATAAGTATTGATAAGAACCACCACCTATAAGAGAACAATTGTGTATACATTGACTGACTCCTCAGGCTATACAACAAGGATGATAACGCACTTTGAATACAATAAAAATAGTTTTTTTTAAAGGGGTAGTCTGGCTAAAACTTCTCTTACCCAATGCATTATCTCCTGCCCTAGGAAAAATCGCACAAACACACACACACAAAAAGGGACCTAAATTACAGGAAAAAGGCATCACTTACTGGTTAAAGGTTACTAATAGAAAGGCAGGCTAAGGTCCTATTCCCATTATGATGTAAATCAGCCACAATGCTATATACGGGAAGGTTTGCACCATAATACTGATGAACAACCACACTCATGCCTTCTATTCATGAGGGGGGTAGTTGACTAGTATTATAGTTCCATACAGATACAACATACACAGGGTGCCAGTAACATAACTTGTAGTGCGTCATGCTGGCTTACAACTTATTTTGCACCCTTACTATTCGATCAGGCGGGTTGCCCAGCATCTTCTATGTGCACCCCGACAAGACACTGACACCCCAGCACACCCAGCATCACGAGACCACATCACAAAAAATATATAAATACTCATTTGTTAAACATAAGATATTAGTTGATATTTTGGCCAAAATACGCAAGTTTGCCAACCACATCAAAGGTCCTCAGTCTCTTGATCTACTGCATGGCATATGCTACAGATGACACGCGCTCTATTTGTTTCTGTGGGTGCGCTGGAGATGCCAAAGTACAGCACTCAGATCTCTTTGGTGCTCCCATAGAGAACTAATGGAGCGCGTGCTCTCGTCACAGCTGTAGGAGAGTTCACTTCCAAAACTTTCACATGAAAAGTTCCTGACACGGACAGAGGTGTCAGCAGAGAGCACTGTTGTCAGACTGTTAAGACTGATCATAAATGTCCCCAAAAGGAAATCTTGGATCTGATCAACTATAGAACACAATTACCCCAGAGCAAATAGCCTGGGGTACAGATATCCCTATATGGGGGGAATTCCCTAAAACATAACTTTTATTGATATATATATATATTAAATATCAGAAGAAAGAGGAGTCCAGCGTCCAGAAACTCGGAGGATAATATTTATTCACCAGATGGTCATAACAGGAACACAGGGTACAGTGACGCGTTTCGGCTTTACAACAAAGCCTTAGTCATACACAACTTGTACTACAAAAAGACCGGGTTTTATACATGTGGGTGGGCGGACATGACGCAACGGCACACCTGTACTGACAGGTGGACGTGACGTCAAGGCCACGCCTACACAAGATGGTATAACCACCCACATGTAGAAACCAATGGCAACCGCCACTGCAAAACATGCAAAACATGAATTAGAAATCCAAAAAATTGTATAAAATTTATCAAATAAGGACGCTTTTACATGAAAACAGTATTAAAATATATTATAATATATTAACATACATAGATATAACAATTTCTTTATTACAAAAATATCTTAAATATAAAAGAGAAGAAAGATATCAACATCATTTGTAAGTTACAGAAATCTATCTCTCATAGTAACTTACAAATGATGTTGATATCTTTCTTCTCTTTTATATTTAAGATATTTTTGTAATAAAGAAATTGTTATATCTATGTATGTTAATATATTATAATATATTTTAATACTGTTTTCATGTAAAAGCGTCCTTATTTGATAAATTTTATACAATTTTTTGGATTTCTAATTCATGTTTTGCATGTTTTGCAGTGGCGGTTGCCATTGGTTTCTACATGTGGGTGGTTATACCATCTTGTGTAGGCGTGGCCTTGACGTCACGTCCACCTGTCAGTACAGGTGTGCCGTTGCGTCATGTACGCCCACCCACATGTATAAAACCCGGTCTTTTTGTAGTACAAGTTGTGTATGACTAAGGCTTTGTTGTAAAGCCGAAACGCGTCACTGTACCCTGTGTTCCTGTTATGACCATCTGGTGAATAAATATCCTCCGAGTTTCTGGACGCTGGACTCCTCTTTCTTCTGCTGTTCAATTGGGCGAGGTCCGCGCTCTGTCCGTGCGCACCTGGGGTGAGCTGAAGCATTGCTGTTTCTATATATTAAATATGTAACCAAAACAAATGGTGCTCAGAGTGAATTTAAAAATGCATGTGCTATATGCCCATAGACTTCATATTATCAGGTGGAACACCACTCTCTATAAATCTTGGTAGTGGGAGCTGTATGTGTGATCCCACGTTATAACATGCACTTAAAACCATCAAATGCCCACCTCTACATTTTTCAGCGAATAATCGCCGTCATCAGGAGGTGTGGCAAACAGCCTAACCACGTGAAAGGCCCATTATTTATAGATGTATAAATAAACATGCGCCCTTCCCGGTGCGCCGGATTGGATCCCGCGATACTTGTAAAAGTCGCTTAGAAGACAGCCGGCCATGTAAATGCTTATGCGCAGGCGCGAGAACTCGCACATGCAAAAAAAACTTAAAGGGGTTGTGCGCTGCCCTGCCTTTCGGAGCTCCGCTCGCAGCGTCCGGAAGTTCATTACTCCGAACGCTGTGTGCGGGCTTCCGTGTTCGTGGCCGCCGGGCGTGACGCCACGCCCGGCTCCTTGTGACGTCACGCCCGCCCCCTCTACCAAAGTCTATGGGAAGGGGGCGTGACAGCGGTCATGCCCCCTTCCCATAGACTTTCGTTGAGGGGGCGGGCTTGACGTCACGAGGGGCCGGGCGTGACGTCACGCCCAGCGGCTACGGACACGGAAGCCCACACACAGCGTTCGGAGTAATGAACTTCCGAACGCTGCGAGCAGAGCTCCGAAAGGCAGGGCAGCGCACAACCACTTTAATCTCAAATGCATACTGGCTCTATACTTAAAAATGCAGTAACTGTTATATATGTTATCAGGTAGGTATAGACAATAGCTCAGTAGATAGCCAAACAAATGGGGGAAATGTGAATCTAACCAACAAATTATAATGATATAATAAGAGAATACAACTCCATGTGTGAATCAAAATAATAAACTTGTAAATTACAAATGAAACTGGTGTGGTCAACACCTAACAATGGGAAATTGAAAAGAATAAGTGCACCATTTTAGAGACGTATCACACAACATCTAAGCACAATACGCACACATAGTGACACTCCCATATCACGGCATATACAATCTGTACATAACTGTGTCTTGAATGACCTTAAATTTTATTATGTCAGCTCAAGTTAGGCCCCAGGCGGGGTGGTATCGACTCAGCCCTTCTTATAGAAGAGGCTCGTTGGATTCAGAGACTAAAATGCATGGCCCCAGTTGGGCTTAATGAAAGATTTTCTTATGCTGCCTTCCTCTAGTGTTATGTAAATAATTTTTCTTATGGTTTTCCTGGCTAATCTAAACATTGTTTGGTACTCAAATGTTCAGTCTATCCATATATGGCCTTTAAGTAATCATCTAATGATACTTTAAAGCGTACCTGTCATAGTGCAAAAAAAAAGAAAATAAGTTATATGTTACTCAGGACCCAATCCTGGTCATATACATATAATTTTTATGTGTCTCGGACCTATATATCTAGAGATATAAGCATTTATCTGCTGGTGAGTTACTTTTTCATTGTGCAAGCTGGAGGGGGCAAGTCAGTCTGTCTCCCTCACAGGAGCAAGCCTATGCAGTCAGCCAATCAGTACTCTCTACTCTGTAACCCTTTCCTCTCTGGTTTTATGCTGTGTCATGTGTCAGAGGAAGATACTTGGAGCTTGCCTGCATTAATCAGAAGACATTGTGGTGAATTCATAACAGGATAACATTTATAAATATGGGGGGGTGTGGCCTGACGCGCTGGCGACCGGCAGCATCTAGCGTGAGCTCCCGCCAGGGCCGACGAAAAAAGGGCTATAATACTGCCGATGGGAGGCAGACAAAGACGCAAACACAAGAGGACACCTCACCCGCAAGTGCCGGTCCCTGCTCAACTCATTTCCTCCTTCTTCAAGCCGCGGTCTGCAGCGGAGGCGCCGGAGATCTGAACGAGGCCTACGTCTCCTCACACAGCCTCACACCTGACAGTCCCGCGGGCGCCTCTGCCTGAGAGAGAGCGCTGCGCCACGGCAGCGGGATCCTCACTGCTCCCCAGAGACTCATCGGAGGCTCCGTTGACCGGCCCCAAACAGAAGAGGAGCGAAGTAAGTGCTCGGCCCCCTGACCTAGGTCCCGGTCTCCACACAGTGCCTGCGCACGCATCGGAGCTCTCCCTACTAAAGATGGCGGCATCCTCTCCCTCTCAGGGACCTGTCCCCTCCCTGCATGGGGCACCTGCGCCAACCGCTGCCACCAATGCCCAAGCTCTCCTGCAGTTAACCCCTACTCTGCCTGCAATACTCCCACACCCAACTGTCAACCCCTCGGCTGCTGCTGGAGCACTCCCTCCTCCTCACCGCCCTCACCCTGTTGCTCACCCCTCTGTGCTACCTGAAATACTGGACCAGTCTCTGGTTCCCTCAGCTGCCTGTGACTCTCCACTCCTTGTGTCTGCATCTCCTGCGACTGTCTCCTCTCACCATATGGACTCTGACTCACCCCATTCTGATAATGAGTCCCTACACGCTAATGGCGATGTGCCTGATTACTGGGGAGACAGCCCCCCTGCGAAGAAGAAGTTGTTTAAAACCCCATCAAAAGAGCGCTCTCAACAAAAACTCCACGCTGACAACTCCTCCTCTGATGACTCTAGACGGTCCCCAAGGGATAGGGGCCCACAGCCTCAACCACCCAAACCTGATAAGAGACTCTCTGATGGACCGACTGCGCCGCGCCTCTTGCCTGCACCAGTACTTCCAAGCCCAGAGGCAGCTGCTGATACCCTCAAAAATCATCCTGAGCTGCAGGCCTTACTGGCCCTGCTGCCCACCAAAATGGACATGCTATCCTTAGCAGCTGACATGAAAAAGACGTGGCGCCAGGACTTGGCTCCGGTCAAACAGGAGGTGACCCAACTGTCCACCCGCGTATCTGAGCTCGAGACTTTCCGCGCCTCCATCTCTGCAGAAGTCCACACTCTGAGAACCGCTACAACATCCCTCTTGCGCCAACAATCCCAAATTGTGGACCAAGTCGATGATATGGACAATCGCAACAGGCGCAATAATATTCGCCTTAAAGGCTTACCAGAGTCTGTGGGTCTGCAAGACCTGGCGCGCACCCTGCAGACCATCTTTAACGACATTCTGCACAGACCCACTGATACCCCGCTGGAGTTGGATAGGGCGCATAGAGCCCTCAAAGCTAAGAGTCCTGACCCCTCTAAACTCGGACGTAATTTGCAGGGTCCACCATTATCTTTTGAAGGATGACATCATGCGTAAAGCACGTGCCCTAAAGGCCTTAACGTTCCAGGGGACTGAACTGCATATTTTCCCGGATCTCTCTCTACGTACCCTCCGCCTTAGGGCGACACTAAAACCCCTCCTGACAATACTCCAGAACGCCAAGATTCTGTACAGGTGGGGATATCCTTTCTCCCTTACGGCTAGACATGGCACCACAGTGGGCTCTCTTTGGAGACCCGAAGACCTTCCGGAATTCTTGGCTACCTTCAAGTTGCCTCCAGTGGACTTGCCTGATTGGGAACAGCTCTACTCCCCGACTACTCTGTCAGCGAGACGCCCGGTGGACATCCGCCACTCTGCAAGGAGACCCAGAGATGATGCCCCTGACAACATGCCACGGAGACACGGCCACAAGACCTGATCTGCTCCACCCAAGACCGCTGTTGTGATGTCTGGCTGATTTTGTTTCTATTTGTTGCCCTGTTGCTCACCATGCTAGGCGGTCTCCCTGTAGACGGCCTCTGTCTGCCTTATTGTTCCTGGTCGGGGCTCTCGCTGAACCCTAGGACTGGGATTTGACCTCCCCATAGAGTTCCCCCCTTAGTCTTCCTTCCCTTTCCCTCTCCTCTCCTACACTGCCTATACCCTGGGGACCCCACGCCCCGCTGCCTCTGTCCTCATCTCCTTGATTGTTTGACTTGTTGATATTAGTTTTCTGCCTCCCACACTGTATTGACCCATATGGTCTCTGACCGATTTTGTCCATCCTTGCCCTTGTTGGTTTTCCGCTTCTCCCCCGCCCTATGGTGGGGGGAATCCCTTCCTGCACCAACTGGCCTTAGGCCCTAGCGCTACGAATTTTCTGACCTAGTTGATTGCTGGCGCTTCTACCTCGCTACCCCATTAGTCGAGCACTCAGACTGGCTCTGTTAGTGCTTTCTACGGCCCTTATGGCCCCTCTTCTTAGTCCCTCTGCACTTGTTCCCTTACGAGTGCTGTTTCCTTTACGTTTTCTACTTCTAATCTTCCCCTCTCTACTTCTCTTGTTTCTTTGTAGGTGGTGCACTTGTAGCCTTCAACGCTGTGTTTGGGGGGTGTGTGCGGATCGGACCCCGGGCCGTTGGTGAGTTCCTTATGCTTTGCTACTCTACCCATGGCAGCTGACATTACCGTAGTTTCACTCAATGTAAAAGGGTTTAACACACCTGAGAAGAGATCCCAAGTACTATACTCCTTTCACAAGTCCCGAGCTCACATTCTGGCGCTCCAGGAAACCCATTTTAAAGACGGCCATATACCAGCCTTGCCCACAAGATACTACTCGTCCTGGGTACACAGCACCAACCCCGAGGCCAGGACCAAGGGAGTCTCCCTAGCTTTTCATAGGTCTCTCCCTGTCCAGATATTGAGCTCCATCTCTGACCCTGCAGCTAGATATGTGTTTGTCAGTTGTGAAATTTCGGGCCAGGCCTTTACTGTAGCATCCATATATGCACCTAACCACGCCCAAGTACCCTTCCTCACTAGTGTTCTAAATAGACTCACCGCCTTTGCGTCTGGACAAATTATACTTTGTGGAGATTTTAATCTCCCCATATCTCCGCTGCTCGATACGTCCACCGGCCACTCCACTCTATCCTTACGAAAACTGCGAGCCCTCCGTGCCAAGCTCCACGGGTTGCAGCTAAGTGATACATGGCGTGCCTTGCATCCTGGCGGGCGTGATTATACCTTCTACTCCCATCCCCGCAAATCCTATAGCAGGATAGATTACATTTTCTGCCCTCACCATCTCTTACCCTCCCTCACCCACTCCTCCATCGGCACCACCACCCTGTCAGATCATGCCCCGGTCTTTATGTCCTTCGCCCTTCCCTCCTTCCCCAAACCCCATGCCACCTGGAAGCTGAATGAAACCCTCCTGCTAGATCCACTGTGATTTACGGACCTCCAGGTTGTGGTTGCAAACTTCCAATCTGACCATTGCTCAGATGACTCCTCCCCCCTGATTAAATGGGAGGCTCTGAAGTGCGTCCTCCGAGGCATTCTAATCCGGCATGGGGCGAGGTTGAAGAGGGAAAAATCGGCGAAGCTGACCTCCCTTCACGCTGATCTCCGCACCCTAGAATTGCAGCACAAAAGATCCCAACATGAGCATACACTGCGTGATATCCTACGCATTCGACAGGAGCTGCTGTCCCTGTTGATTGAGAAATATCGCTACTATAAACAGCTCACTGTCAGAACCTTCTATGAGTGGGGGAACAAATCGGGCAGACTTCTGGCCAGAGCACTACGAGAGAAGAGGTCATCCCTGTTTGTTCCTGTTATTCGTAAGCCTGACAACTCTCTTTCACATCTCACGCCAGAAATTCTCGATGCGTTCCGACAATACTACTCCGCACTATACCACTTACCGGCTCCATGTTCGACACGCTCACCCTCATCTGCTCTGCCATCCCTGGCCTCTTACCTCAGCGCTACAGCCCTCCTGACCCTTTCTCCTGATAGTATCTCTATGCTTGAGCAGCAATTCTCTTTGGAGGAGCTTAGTGTAGCTGTGAAATCTCTGCCTGCAAGTAAGAGCCCTGGCCCTGATGGCTTTTCGGCCAAGTTCTACAGGCTCCTCCTTACAGAATTGTCCCAACCACTTCTCTCGGCCTTTAATGCTATCTCTGAGACCTCAACCCCCCCCCCCCCACTCCTTTTTACGGGCTTTTATAACGGTGATCCCCAAAGAGGGGAAAGATCCATTGATGTGCCAGAGTTGCAGACCAATCTCCCTCCTCAACACGGACACGAAACTTTTTGCCAAGTTGATTTCAAACAGACTGGCTCCTCTTATGCCCGGTCTGATACATATCGACCAGGTCGGCTTTGTCCGCGGCCGAGAGGCCAGGGATAACACCCTGAGGACTTTCTCTGTCATCCATCATGCTCAAAGGACTAAGACCCCTCTTTTCTTGCTGTCGTTGGATGCAGAGAAGGCCTTCGACAGTGTTGATTGGGGTTTTCTAAGGGCAACTCTATCACAAATTGGATTAGGTCCACTAATGGCGACCTGCATCATGTCACTTTACTCAGACCCGCAAGCCCAGGTTAGGATAAATGGCCAGCTATCCCTTCCCTTTGGCATCTGCAATGGCACGAGGCAAGGCTGCCCTCTCTCCCCTTTGCTTTTCGTGCTATGCATGGAACACCTTCTTAATGCGATCCGTAGCAATCCGAATATCCAGGGCCTGAGAGTTGCCTCGTATCATCACAAATGCTCGGCTTTTGCGGATGACCTGTTGCTTTTCTTGACCTCTCCCCTTACTTCCCTCCCATCCTTACTCTCTACTATTAACACCTTCGCCAAGTACTCCAACTATAAACTTAATGCCGCCAAAAGCGAGGCACTTAATGTTTCCCTCCCCATGCCCTTAATTAGGCAACTGAAAGACAACTTCCCCTTTAAATGGTGTAGAGACTCCCTTAAATACTTAGGTGTCCAAGTACCCAGTAAGTTAACTGACGCTTTCCGCGTTAACTACCCTCCTCTACTCCACGCCATCAAAGTAGACCTGACTAAATGGGAGAGGAAGGACTTCTCCTGGCTGGGTCGTATCAATGTAATCAAAATGAATATCTTGCCCCGACTCCTTTACCTCTTCTCCAGCCTCCCCGCTACCCCTCCCAAATTATTTTTTAAAGACCTGTCGACCCTGCTATCGAAATTCATCTGGGCCGGTGGGCGCCCTCGAGTGGCGAAGACTGTTCTCTCCAGACGCAAACTGGACGGTGGACTGGGTTCCCCGGACTGCCTCTTTTACTTCCTGGCGGCCGTGTTGACCAGAGTGCTGGACTGTCATCATGACCCGGTTACTAAGCAATGTGCACTTTTGGAAGCCCATACGGCACGCTTACATCCTAAGACACTGCTATGGCTACCCAGGTCACAATTGACAAATACTGTCCTATCTGAGCTACTGCCAGTCACGTCCTCTATTGCTAGAACACACCCGCACCCTCCTGCCGGACTCCCTCTTACATAGGTCAGATGGCCCCTTGTCCCCTGTGTTCGGAAACCAGATATTTCCACCAGCATTTGACTCACCTAAGTTCCTGTGTTACCCTAGAGCGGTGGGTGCCTCCTTCTCGCACTTCTTAACCCCCTCGGGCTTGAAGTCGCTATCTGACTTACTCCCTGATTGCCTGCCCTCGCCCCTTGTTAGCTTTCAGTATACACAGTTGTCATTTTTACGCTGCTAGAGGGGCGCGTCTTAACCTCTACCGTCCACTGTCCTCGTTTGAGAGATTATGCACCTCTGGCTATGCTTCGGCTCGGCCGATTAGCACCTTATACGCTCTCCTCATAGATACGCTTCGTGATGACCCTCTCCCCTTCCGTGTGGGTTGGGAGAGAGAGTTGGACCGTGCACTCTCGGACGAGGAGTGGGGACAGGCGATCTCCTCTTGCCATAAGACTTCTATCTCCAGTAAAGCACAGGTGACCTGTTACAAGGTGTTGACAAGGTGGTATAGAGTGCCTACCCTCCTGTCCCGTATCTACCCCGGAGTGCCTGATCACTGCTGGAGGTGCGGTGTGCAGGGTGGTAACATGTCCCATGTCTGGTTCCACTGCCCATTGCTTCTTCCCTTTTGGGACCAAGTGATAAACCTGATCTACCGGCTGACTGAAGTTTGCCTTCCCCCTGACCCTGTTCCCATTCTCCTTTCCGTCCTCCCTCCATCGGTCCCGAGGAGTACCTCTCGATTGATAAGATTCATGTTGCTGGCTGCTAAATCGGTAATACCTAGAAAGTGGAAGTCCACCTCCCCCCCCCCCCCCCCCCCCCGCCTTCTCAGACTGGCTGCAGGAGTTGTCTACTATCCACAGAATGGAGGAACTTCTGGCCGACTCCTCCAGGCAGCTGACCAAATACCACCAGATATGGCATCCTTGGACCTCCTTTGTGTCCTCCCCCCCGAATATAGATCGCTCCACACATAGACTGGCCCCCGCTTGGTGTCCATATCTCTTCTCGGGTGTGTGACCCGCCTAGTTATGTCAAGCTGCTAGACGGTCGGGGCCTGGTCCGTGCGCACGATCACCTGAGGTATGCACCCCCCTTGCATCTACACCCTTGCTTCAGCATCCTTCTCTGTTCTCTTTCCCTCTTCCTTTTCCTTCCTTTATCCTTCTCCCTTTCTCCCTTGTATGTCGATTTGTTTTACCAAGTGCGCCTACGTAACATGTCAACTTATCTCATTGCCAGTTGCGACATGAAACGAGACTGTCTCGTGACTCATATAGACGACAACTGTCGACCGTGAGTTTCCACATGTATTCTTACACATGCATTGATGTTATGTTTCACATTTGTGGAAGTGTTGCAACTTGCCTATTCTGTTTGCATATCTGTAGGCTGTTCTTCAATCTACTTTTTGCTGTAATGTTACTATTATTGATAATACCAATAGAAACCTTTAATACAAAAAAAAAATACATTTATAAATATAAGAATAGATCTTTATAAAATTAGTTCAAGGATTTTTCAGATAAAAGTACAGCATTTTTATGAATATATGTTCTATCTGTTTTATCTTCTCCTAGTAAAGCTGGATGCTAATCAGCATAGCTGTCACTATGTGTGTCATTCATCTTTCATAGACTCCTGAATGTCTGATCAACTTTTGTCATTCAGGAGTCCGAGAAAGATTTGACTATTTCAGCATGCTGGGAGTTGTAGTTTAGTAACAACTGAAGCTGCAATGTTTGTAAATAACTGTGTTAGAGCAGTGTTGCCTCCAGCTGTTGTAAAACTACAGCTCCCAGCATGTCCACACATCCTTTATCTGTAGTTTTGCATACACAATAGAAATCTCCTATACTGGATACCGGTATGCTTTACGGCTGGTATCCGGTATGCTGTAAAATCTAGACTAGTCTGTCTGGCTAAAAGACAGGTGACTCCTAGTGGCGGCTATTTTGAGCTTGAATTTCAGGGGAAATTTTCAATTTTTTTTAACAGGTGTATATTGTGAAATGTCATATTATAATGAGTCCTGCAATATATGAAAAGTTTTTAACAATGACAGTGCCTCTTTAACAATAATAATGGTGGAGTGTATGTTCCCCCATTACTGTCTATATTTTATGGTATATATGCTGTCAACCTTACTCCTGATTATTTTGCGTATCTAACATGACATACTTTATATAGCTTTTGGTGCATATACATCTATATAAGTGGGGAATGTCGGTCCATTTTTTGGTGGTTGACGTCTGGCCCATGGGGCCTGTATGGTATAAAAACTATAGAATTATAAAACATTCTTATGTTTTATATACTTACCTTTCAATTTTGGTCCTATTTATAACCACATTAGCTTATGATTATTGATACACATATTTACCGTATTTATCGGGGTATACCACGCACCGGCCTATAACACGCACCCTCATTTTACCAAGGATATTTGGGTAAAAAAAGTTTTTTACCCAAATATCCATGGTAAAATGAGGGTGCGTGTGTGCGCGTGTATACCCCGATACATCCCCAGGAAAGGCAGGGGGAGAGAGGCCGTCGCTGCCCGCTTCTCCCCCCCTGCCTTTCCTGGGGTCTAGAGCCCTGCTGCCGGCCCTTCTCTCCCCCTGGCTATCGGCGCCGCTGCCCGCTCTGTCCCCCTGACTATCGGTACCGGCGCCCCATTGCCGGCGCCGATAGCCAGGGGGAGAGAAGCGGCGCCGACAGCCAGGGGGAGAGAAGGGGCAGCGGCACCCATTGCCGGCGCCGCTGCCCCGTTGCCTCCCCCCATCCCCGGTGGCATACTTACCTGGGTCGGGTCCGCGCTGCTGCAGGCCTCCGGTGTGCGTCCCCTGCGTCGTTGCTATGCACGGCGCACTGACGTCATGCGCCGCGCCATGCAGCGCATAGCAACGACGAAGGGGACGCACGCCGTAGGCCTGCAGCAGCGCGGACCCGACTCAGGTAATTATGCCACCGGGGATGGGGGGAGGCAACGGGGCAGCGGCGCCGGCAATGGGTGCCGCTGCCCCTTCTCTCCCCCTGGCTATCGGCGCCGGTACCGATAGTCAGGGGGACAGAACGGGCAGCGGCACTGATATCCAGGGGGTGAGAAGGGCCGGCAGCAGGGCTCTAGACCCCAGGGAAGGCAGGGGGAGAGAAGCGGGCAGCGACGGCCTCTCTCCCCCTGCCTTTCCTGGGGCGGTATCGGCGTATAACACGCACATAGACTTTAGGCTAAAAAATTTTGCCTAAAAAGTGCGTGTTATACGCCGATAAATACACTATGCACTTATTCTTTTCAATTTCCCATTGTTAGGTGTTGACAACACCAGTATAATTTGTAATTTACAAGTTTATTATTTTGATTCACACATGCAGTTGTATTCTCTTATTATATCATGATAATTTGTTGGTTAGATTCACATTTCCCCCCTTTTGTTTGGCTATCCACAGAGCTATTGTCTATACCTACCTGATTACATGTATAACAGTTGCTGCATTATTAAGTATAGAGCCAGTATACATTTGAGATTTACGTTTTTTCGCAAGCGCCTGCGTATAAGCATTTTCATGGCTGGCTGTCTTCTAAGTGCTCGCGCATGCGCAACTTTTACAAGTATCGCGGGATCCGTTACGTCGCACCGGAATGATGGACTGCTGTGATGCCGCGCGTACAGGTAATGAGACACCTGTTTACGTCATGGCCATATACACCTATCAGGCGGATGGAATAGCCTGTTGTAATTGGCCGATTGTAAACGGAAGATCTATTGGTCTCCCGGCCGGGCACAGGTTTATGACAGCATTATATACGTCTATAAATAATGGGCATTTCACGTGGTTAGCGCTGTTTGCCACACCTCCTGATGACGGCGATTATTCGCTGAAACATGTAGAGGTGGGCATTTGATGGTTTTAAGCGCATATCATATATGCCAATAATGTGGGATCACACATACAGCTCCCACTACCAAGATATATAGAGAGTGGTGTTTCACCTGATAATATGAAGTCTATGGGCATATAGTACATGCATTTTTTTATTAATTTTGAGCACCATTTGTTTTGGTTACATATTTAATAAATATCAATAAAAGTTATGTTTTAGGGAATCCCCCCATATAGGGATATCTTTACCCCAGGCTATGTGCTCTGGGCTAATTGTGTTCTACAGACTGAAAAGAACTACACAAGATTACAGGAAGGTTACATTTTCCTGTTATGGCATAGCAGCGCCAAAGCAAGGATTAGTCCTGGGAAAACATTTTTCATGAAAATGATAGGTTTGAACAAACACAGCTTACATCCTTCTTCTGTTTGGGACGAATATCCAGGGCGTCAGCATCAGAGGCAGCTGTAAAGTGATCTTCACTGCTGCTTCTAGGAGTTTAAAAACTACAACTCCCAGACAGCCTTTGGCTGTCCGGGCATGCTGGGAGTTGTAGTTTTGCAACATCTGGAGGGCTACAGTTTGGACACCAATACTCAGTGGTCTCCAAAACTGTTCTCCTCCAGTTGTTGCAAAACTACAACTCCCAGCATGCCCTTCAGCTGTCTGGGCATGCTGAGAGTTGTAGTTTTGCAACAACTGGAGGCTAACCGGTTGGGAAACATTGTCTGTTTCCTAACTCAGTGTTTCCCAACCCGTGTTCCTCAAGCTGTTGCGAAACTTTAACTCTCAGTGCAGTCAGACCATGCATGCTTGGTGTTGTAGTTTTGCAACAGCTGGAGGCTCATGGTTTGGGAAGCATGGAATTAAGTAACAAACTCTGTGTTTTGCAACCAGTTTGCCTCCAGCTGTTGCATAACTACAACCCCCAGCATGCACGGACAGCCAAAGGGCATGCTGGAAGTTGTAGTAGTATGCCTCCAGCTGTTGCATAACTACAAGTCCCAGTGTGCCCTTCTGCTGTCACTGCATGCTGAGAGTTGTAGTTTTGCTACAGTTGGATGTTCTCTCCCCCCCCCCCCCCGTACAGGTAACAGTCACATGGGCGGTGGTTTACAGCGAGTTTGTGACTGCAAGTTTAAGATGCATCAAATTTTCCACTGCTGCGCAAACTCCCAGCGGGTAACTCGCTGCGAACACCTGCCCGTGAGAATGTACCCCACACATGCTCCTACACAGTCCCCCCCCCAATGAAGATGAAAAACATCTGGTATGGTACTGTTTGGGAATCAATGGCTTAGAATACCCCTATGTCAACCCCTATACAAATCCTTAATTAAGGCCTCAAATACGCATGGCGCTATCCCACTCCGGAGCCCTGTCATATTTCAAGACAACAGTTAGGGCCACATAAGGAGTATTTTTGTACTCTGGAGAATTTGCCTAACAAATTTCGGGGGGGATTATTCTACTTTTTTTTTTTATATGACAAGATTTTATTTCAAATTTTTGGAAGAAAATTAACAAAGCTTACATGTAGCATATCAAAATAGTACATGGTGAAATATAACAAACCACATCGTGGTTAGAAACAAATGAACATTGTTCAAATTGTTAAACAATGTTTTTTCTCGCTCCTTGGTATATTTGTAGGGGGAGATCAATATAGGAAGATTCATCACTAAATCAACCGTGAAGTACAGGTCCTATAATTTTACTGAGTTGTGAGGGCCAGCTAACCATACATCCCTTCTGGCTAAGAACACACTCTCCGTGTTGAGGCCACATGCCACCTTGTATTCATGCCAACAAATTGAATTAATCCCTTTTATGATTTCTTTAGTATTGGCAATCAGTGAGGATTTCCAATTCCGAACAATAGAATGCCTAGCCACTATAAGAGCATGTAGTATAATAGTTTTATGGAAAATGGAATATTCGTCAATGTTCAAATTAAGGAGGGCTAGGGCCGGATTTAACATTATCGGGTATCCACAAATATATGATAGAAATTTACCTAACTTTCTCCAGAAAAGGAGAATCTGTGGGCAGTCCCACCAAATATGTAGAAAAGAGCCCGAATTTGGATACCTCCAGCATGTTTGAGGAGAATTGGACAAGCACCTCCATATTTGAGGAGAATTGGGCAAGGCGACATGGTGTTAAATACCATCTGTAAAGTAATTTTTTGGAAGTTTCTAAGTGACTAATACATTTGGAAAGCTTAGGTAGAATAGAGCTTTAAGCCATTGATAATCAGTAATTTTGATATTTAGGTCATTTTCCCAACGGGATAAGTGGCTATTCGGTACTGACAGGGTGGTTTCGAGGAGAAAAGAATAGCACCATGAAATGTTGTGTCTCAGCAGATTTGTATTCATCAGCCAGATGAGAAGTTCAGAGTTGTTTACTTGCGGGGGTCCCTTAAATGTGCACTCTCATTAAAACTAATTTTTGCTATTGCACTCCTTATGTTAAATGAAAAATATTTCTAATATACTTTGTTTAAAAAAAATGAAGTTTTCTATGTTTTATTTGTGCTTAAAAAAGCTCAAGAGCACATTTTCCCCCATCTCATACACAGACTTTGGACCAAAGTCCAAACACAGGAAGTGCCGCCTGGAGTGCTGAGGGGGGGGGGGTGTCCAACCAACAGCATATGGCAGTTATGTGTGAGAGGAGCTATGATTGGATGAGGCTGGACACCCCCCCCCCCCCCCCCCCCCAGCACTCCAGGCGGCACTACCTGTGTTTGGACTTTGGTCCAAAGTCTGTGTATGAGTTGGGGGAAAATGTGCTCTTGAGCTTTTTTTTTAAGCAAAAATAAAACATAGAAAACTTCATTTTTTAAACAAAGTATATTAGAAATATTTTTTCATTTACCATAAGGAGTGCAATTTCAAAAATTAGTTTTAATGAGTGACCCTTTAAGAGAAAGTAATGCATGTCGTATTTGAAGATATTTGTAAAATTCTTTTTGTGGGATGCCATAACAATCATGTAATTCTTCAAATGATTTGCATAGACTGCCGTCCCATATGTCCGCTATGTGAGTTAATCCCCTAGATATCCATCTTAGCACGTTGAGCCCAGGGATATATGCCATGAGGACTAATAGATGGGATTGTGATATGTTGATAGTGCATAATTTATGTTTAAAATGAAATTATTCCAACATTGAAGTGTGGCACCCAGGGTCGGGTGTGTGAAAGAGAAATTAGAGTTAAATATATAAGCTGCAGTGAGAATGTGGTTAATAGATGTGCCGCCCAGTAGAGATGTTTCCATGACTACCCATAGGTTAGAGTTGTCTCCTATCCATAAACTCTTAAGTTGTTCCATATGGACTGGCCTATAATAGTGGACAATTGAAGGGCATCCAATACCTCCCCCTTAAATAGGAGGAAAGAGGGAGTTTAATTGAACCCTTGGTCTTTTCTTGGCCCAGATAAACTGCATTAAAATGAATTGGATCTTTTTCAAATATGAACTAGGTAAGTGGATCGGGACATTTCTAAATGTGTATAAAATCTTTGGTAGGATCATCATTTTAATAGCTGCTACTTTCCCTAACCACGAGATGCCCATTACGGGGAGATTAGCAACCAAATTTTTTAAGCTTTTTAATAAAGTAGAATAATTTGCCTCAAAAAGCCCACTACAGGGATAGGTTAACTTTATGCCCAAATATGTAATAGAATCCTTAGCACACGGGAAGGGAAAACGGGATTTAATTATGTGGGATACTTTATCTGAGATACCCAATCCAAGAATTTGAGATTGATTATTATTAATTTTATAATATGAAATATTTCCAAAGGAATGTAGGTCTTTTATTATACTCGGCAAGAATGTTAAAGGGTCTTTACATATGATAACAACATCATCGGCAAAGAGGCCAATGCGGTTGTTATAATTCCCCATGTACACACCCGAAATGTCAGGATTTATTCTAATTTTTTCAGCCAAGGGCTCCATTGCTAGTGCGGAAATTAAAGGGGAGAGTGGACACCCCTGACAAGTCCCATTGGTAATCTCGAAGGGGGAAGAGAGGAACCCAGATGTGAACACTGACGGAGAGGGACAAGTATACAGAGCCAGCACCGCCGTTTTAATATTGTTAAGTATTCCAATTAACACTATCGAACGCCTTTTCCGCGTCTAAGGTAAGCAATAACGAGGGCGTCCGACAGGATTCTACATGATGTATTATGTATATAAAGCTCCTAGTTCCATCCACTCTCTGCCTCAGTTTAACAAAACCTACCTGGTCGTTTTTTGTCCAGGGAGGGAAAAATATCATTTAATCTATTTGCGATAATATTCGCATATATTTTTAAATCAATGTTCAATACTGAAATGGGGCGGAAGTTTTCCGGTCTATCTGGGGTGTTTCCAGGTTTAGGGAGGGTGACAATAATGGCATGTAACATTTCAGGTGGAATGTAACCGTTGTGGAATATCTTATTGTACAAAGGGAGAAGATGGTTGGAAAGAATAATTTGGAATTTTTTTATAGTATTCTCCCGTGAAACCATCGGGGCCTGGGGATTTATTTGGTTTTAAAGAGGAGATTACCGATATAAGTTCTAGAATTGTTATGGGTTTGTTTAAGTCCTCCAGTGTTTCCACATCAACTGAAGGAAGGTGCAACCCGTCTAAGATGGATTTAATGGAGGGTATTTGAGGTTGGAGAGTAGAGTCATCAGACCTTAAATTATACAGTTTTTTTATAGTAGTCGGCCAATACATTGGCTATATTTTGTGGATTAATAATATGGGGGAGAAAATATATGGAATTTTCGGCTTGGCGGATTTGCTTTTGAAACGATTGGCCAGCATTTTCCCAGCTCTGTTTCCCTGCCAGTAAAATTGAGTATTTAAGATAAAAATCTAATTTATAATGTGGGAGTTGATATAATTGGAAACGTATGGAGGTTAGCTTTTTTAAAATGTTAGGGTTCCTTAATAATTTGTGATCATCTTCAAGTGATTTAATGGCTCTAGTGAGTTCTAAAGTTTTAGATATTCTAGATTTCTTCTGTTCAGAAGCTAACTTGAGACAAACCCCTCTTAAAACTGCCTTATGTGCGCATCAATTAGTGAAAACCGAAGTGTCATTAGGGTCGTTAAGTTGAAAATATTCGATTAATTCCTTTTCAATTAGTTTAGAAGAAGCCAAGTCAGATAATAGGGAGTTGTTAAGTCTCCATATAAATGTAGGAGTGTTATATTCTTCTCTGATAGATACCGTGACCGGGGCATGGTCCGACCAACTAATAATGCCTATTTTGTAAGTCGAGACCTTTTGTAAGAGCCACTTATCGACCACCATTAAGTCTACACGTGAGTACATATGGTGTGAGTGTGAAAAGAAAGTGTAGTCTTTTTGTTTGCATTCAAGGATCTTTAAGAATCGTATAGTTCGTCCCTAAATAAAAGGTTATAGATATCCGTATTCCTCTCATTAGGTTTATGGGGAGTCTTGTCGATCTGCAGAGAGAGAACTTTATTAAAGTCTCCCACTATCATAATAGCCCCATATTTGTTGTTAGATACAACTTTCAATACATGGGCAAGAAATCTGCCCTGTTTTTTATTGGGAGCATCTAAGGTAACAAGAGTTAATTTGGTACTATTAATTTTGTAGTTTAATAAAATATATCTGCAATAAGGGTCGTAGATGACCTTAATAAGTTTGAAAGCTACGGAGTCCTTGACTGCAATGAGCACACCTTTCTTGTTCGTGACATTTGGAGAAAAAAAATATATGTGGAACTTTTTATTCTTAACTCTAAAGGTCTATGTTTCCAGTAAGTGAGTTTCTTGAGCGCACATAATGTCAGATTAAAATTTTCGGCATTCCGACCAGAATAGGCTGCGTTTGAATGGGCTATTAAGGCCCTTAACATTCAGTGATGAAATTGTAATAACCATTAAAAAAAGTAGAAATATTTGATAAATCAAGATCTTCCAAAGTATTTGCATGTAGTAACATAAGCAAAGTGATATGACCTGTCAAAGTAGATGAGGACCTCTTGTAAAACATGCCCAAGGAGCGAGTGTGGTTTAGAGTTAGTAAATTACAAACAAATAACAATATTAACAAGATACAAAGTGTTGATGTTCTATATGAACAAGCCATGGCCTTACGGCATGAATTGGCAGTGAGGGGCGGGGGTGGGGGGGTGGAGTAATGAGTCTAGCTAAGGGGATCTCTAACCCTGAACATAATCATCTGTGAATAACCTTATAAGACAAAATTGAAGCAAACATATTCCGACTGTCTAATCAGACCTTAAAGTCCATCTAGTGCATTGTCCATAGCAGGCTTCAGGATGTAGTTCCCATCTTTGTACATGTGGAGACAGAAGAAGGGGAAAAAAAAAACAACAAAGAGAGGGGGAAAGGGAAGGAGCGGTAGAATACCCAGCACGAGACTGTTAGAGCAGAAAATGAATGAAATTTAGGAAGAAGATTACACGTTTCTTATGAGACACCACTAGATGGGAAGTGATAAATTAGAGCACCATATCGCATAATCATGAGAGTTTAAGTAGGGGGTCTTGAGTCATCGCGGAGTCTGGAGCAGTCACTAGTTGAGGTACCGGTAGATTTGTTCCCCACTGTAGGCAATTCTTGATGGAGCGGAAGAGTCTTTCTTATTGGAGATTCAATCATCGATTTCTTCACTAGTTCTGGGAACCATTTGCTGACGGCTATAAGGGCTTCTTTTGGAGTGAGGAATGAGTGGGTGGCGCCATTCCTTTGTACTAAGAGTTTCATGGGGAATCCCCATGTATACTGAATTCCTTCTTCTCTCAAAATTGAAGTAGAGGTAGAGAAAGCTTTGCACCTTTTTAGCGTTGCAGCAGATAAGTCGGCAGAGAGGGATATCTTTGAAAAACGCTCAGGAACATTTTTTACTTTTTTTAGCAGCAACCATTACAGCTTCTTGTAGTGAAAAAAGTGAATCCTCGCTAAGACATCCCACGGGATTTGGCGTGGTAGTTGCGGAGGTTTCGGAATCCTATGTACTCTATCAATAATCATATCCCTATTATCCGCATCTGGAGTTAGAATACTGGAGTAGTCCATAAGGAACTTTCTTAGTTCCGAATTTATCACCTCCTCCAGAATCCCTCTAAATCGGATATTATTCTGTCTGGATCTATCTTCAAGATCTGACAATTTTAGTTGAACTGCGTGCATATCATCAGGTTTATCATTCTGTATATCAACTAAAGCATTATGAGCCTCTGTAAACTTTTCCATCTTCTCTTCAAGATGTGCTGTTCTCTCACCCAGTTGAGACACCTCTTTAGTCAGGGAGCTCAGAGATGTCATAAAGTATTTTTGTAGGGTCTCCCTAAATTCCTGAAACAAGGACCTGATTGTAGATTCCATGCCAGATGGGAGGACCTGGTCTTTCGGAGATTCCATATTGTTAGTACTAGTGGCGGACAGGTCACAGGGGACTGGAGAACCACCCTGCAGCGCAGCAGGTGAGTGAGATGAATCACTCTGTAGGCACTCAGAGTATGATGAAAACTTGGATGGTGTTGTAACGTCAATTTGAAAGCAATTTGAAGTAGAAACAGTTAACTTGGATGCATAAAGGTCGCTCTCAATTGGAGCTGGTGTAGTCGGTTTGTTCCTTAAGGAATATAATTCAGTCAATTTAAGGGGTTTTTGTTTCTTGGAACGCTTACTGGAAATACTTTAAGGTACAGTTAGTAGTAAGCAGAAGTTTTGCAGAGATGCAATGCATTTAGTAACCGCTGAGGTAAAGTTAGTAATTTTCTGCAATGTATATAGTAAAGATTGTAGTGTGTAGCTCTGGTGCCACCCGGTGGTGGAGAAGGATTAGTGCAGAGAATTATTCAGTGAGCACACAGCAGTAGAATTATAAGAGAAAATGTCCAGGCTTAGAACCCTGAGGAAGTCCAATCCAACAATATTAAATAAGACAGATATTGGTTAGCTGAAGACTTTGATCCTGTTAAGCTTCTTAGTATTATGTTATCAGAGGGTCTCCAGTTCCAGAAGTAGAGCGCTATACGTTCTTAATAGTAATATATAGATAGATAGTTTATGTTATAAGATGGCAAAGTAGATCAGAAGATACTATCTATGAAAAGTCCAACAGTTAGTAAAGGGTCAATTAGAGGAGCTAAATGAAAGTATTCCCAAGTAGAAGAGTACTTAACTTTTGAGCTGGGTTTCAGGGTAGCTCCAGGTTCTGCTGAAAACTCCTTGGTGAGCTGACACTTTGGTATGTGTGGACAATTAGTAGCAGAGATGAAATTGTCCCTTATTTCTGAATCAGTGATGCCAGTTAGCAGCTTCCTGCGCCTCCTCAGTGCTGTTTTCTGCTCATAGCAGCGTGGAGGGGACTGTAAAGATGGCGCTGAGTTTCCCTGTGAGTTTCCTCCGCAATGCTCACAGTGCCTGCACGGGATCCGGGAGCAGAGCTTGTTATCTGCGCGCCCGGGTTCTTATATGTGCCGGGTCTCTCCTTAGGGAGCGGTAGTTTGAGGCAGGAGGCTCCGGGGTATTATACAATAGCAGCGCAAGTTAATCTGCTCCTTCCGACCTTCTCACCTGGGAGCAGCCGCCGCAGTCTGAGGGAGGAGAGAAGATGGCGTCGGCCCCGTTGTTTAAGTGTACAGTGCAGTGCCGGGTCTCAGAAGCGATTGCGGGCACGGAGGAAAGTTAAAGTGGTCTTAAAATGACCAGCAGGAGGTAGGAGATCCAGGTATGATGGATATATCTTAGGGCGTGCAGTATTTTGCCGGTATGAGCCGCTTTTTGCAGGGTGTATGGGAGAGAGACTCAAACACACATCTTCTCTCTTCAGCGGCAAGCCCCGCCCTCATTCTACTTTTACCCCTTATGAAAATGTAAAGTTGGGGTCTACTCCAGCATGTTATTGTAAAAAAATAAAAAAAAAATTACACCAACTTGCTGGTGTTGCCCCATACTTTTCATTTTCACAAGAGGTAAAAAGAAAAAAAGACCCCCAAAATTTGTAAAGCAATATCTCCTGAGTATGGAAATACCCCACATGTGGATGTAAAATGCTCTGCGGGCACACAAGGTGGCTCAGGAGTGTGAGTGCCATGTACATTTGAGGTGATTTGCACAGGGGTGGCTGATCGTTACAGCGGTTCTGACATAAACACAAAAAAAAAACACCCATTTTGGAAACTATACCCCTTAAGGAATGTAACAAGGGGTATAGTGAGCCTAAACTACTCACAGGTGTTAGAATAATTTTCGTTAAAGTGAAAATAATTTTACATAATTTTTTCACTAAAATGCTAGGGTTATCGCAAATTTTTGATTTTCACAGGGTGTAATAGGAAAAAAGTCCCCCATAATTTGCAACACCACTTCTTCTGAGTAAGTAAATACCCCATATGTGGATGTAAAGTGGTCTTCTGGCGCACTACAGGGCTCAGAAGAGGAGCGCCATTGGGCTTTTGGAGAGAATTTGGCTGAAATTGAAGGCCATGTGTGTTTACAAAGCCCCCACGGTGCCAGAACGGTGGAACCCCCCCCACATGTGACCCCATTTTGGAAACTACACCCCTCACTGAATGTAATAAGGGGTGCAGTGAGCATTTACACCCCACTGGTTTTCAACAGACTTTTGGAACATTGGGCTGTGCAAATGAAAAGTTGCATTTTTCATTTTCACAGACCACTGTTCCAAAATTCTGTCAGACACCTGTGGGGCGTAAATGCTCACTGTACCCCTTATCACATTCTGTGAGGGGTGTAGTTTCCAAAATGGGGTAACGTGGTGGGGGGTCCACCGTTCTGGCACCATAGGGGCATTGTAAATGCACATGGCCTTCAATTCCAGACACATTCTCTCTCCAATACCCAAATGTAGCTCCTTCTCTTCTGAGCATTGTAGTGCGCCACAGAGCACTTTACATCCACATATGGGGGATTTATATACTCAGAAGAAATGGTGTTACAAATTTTGGAGGGCTTTTTTTTCCTATTAACACTTGTGAAAATGAAAAATTTGGGATAACACCTGCATTTTAGTGAAAAAATACAAATTTTTCATATTCAACGAAAATTCCTAAAACACCTGTGGGGTGTTAAGGCTCATTATACCCCTTGTTACGTTCCGTGAGGGGTGTAGTTTCCAAAATGGGGTCACACGTGGGTATGTATTTTTTTGCGTTTTTGTCAGAACCGCTGTAAAATCGGCCCCTCGTGATGTCACGGCCTGCCCCCTTAATACAAGTCTATGGGAGGGGGTGTGATGGCCGCCATATAGACTTGTATTGAGGGGCGGGCCGTTACATCACGAGGGGGCAGAAACTACACCCCTCACAGAATGTAATAAGGGGTGCAGTGAGCATTTACACCCCACAGGTGTCTGACAGATTTTTGGAACAGTGGTCCGTGAAAATGAAAAATTTTATTTTTCATTTGCACAGCCCAATGTTCCAAAAGTCTGTCAAATGCCAGTGGGGTGTAAATGCACACTGCACCCCTTATTACATTCCGTGAGGGGTGTAGATTCGCAAATGGGTCACATGTGGGTGGGGGGTCCACGGTTCTAGTAGCATGAGGGCTTTGTAAACGCACATGGCCCCCGACTTCGATTCCAAAAAAAATTCTGTCCAAAAGCTCCTTCTCTTCTGACCTTTGTAGTTAGCCCGCAGAGCACTTTACATCCACACATGGGATATTTCCATACTGGGGTATTTCCATGGGGTTACAAATTTTGGGGGGCATTTTCTCCTATAACCTCATAAAATAGTAAATTTAGTCAAATACCTGTGCTGTTATGGAGCCATAGGGACTTCCTAAATGCGACATGCCCCCCTTAAACCATTTCATCATAATTTACTCTTCAAAATCCCATTGTTGCTCCTTCGCTTCTGAGCCCTCTAGTGCACCCATGTTCACATATGAGGTATTTCCTTACTCAAGAAAAATTGGGTTGCACATTTTGGGGCAGCATTTTCTCATTTCACCCCTTGTAAAAATTCAAAAACTGGGTCTACAAGAACATGTTAGTGTAAAAAATTTAGATTTTTTATTTTCTCCTTCACTTTGCTGCTATTTCTGTGAAACAACTAAAGGGTTAACAAACATTCTGAATATCATTTTGTATACTTTCAGGAGTGCAAATTTTATAATGGGGTC
This sequence comes from Hyla sarda, assembly GCF_029499605.1. Classification (NCBI taxonomy): domain Eukaryota; kingdom Metazoa; phylum Chordata; class Amphibia; order Anura; family Hylidae; genus Hyla; species Hyla sarda. The sequence goes on from NC_079193.1 coordinate 124,931,251, forward strand.
ATTTATTTGGTATTTCTAATATGAAGACCCCTCAAATCCACTTAAAAACTGAATTGGTCCCTGAAAAATTCTGATTTTGAAAATGTGAAAAATTGGAAAATTTATGCTATACTTTGAAGCCCTCTGATGTCTTAAAGTAAAAACATGTCAACTTTATGTTGCAAGCATAAAGTAGACATATTGTATATGTGAATCAATATATTATTTATTTGGTATGTCTATTTTCCTCACAAGCAGAGAGCTTCAAAGTTAGAAAAAATGCTAAATTTTCAAATTTTTCATGACATTTTGGAATTTTTCACCAAGAAATGATGCAAGTATTGTTGAAAATTCACCACTATGACAATATATCATGAAAAAACTGTCTCTGAATCGACTTAATAAGTAAAAGCATCCCAGAGTTATTAATTCTTAAAGGATACTCCGCCCCTAGACATCTTATCCCCTATCCAAAGGATAAGATGTCAGATCGCCGGGGTCCCGCCGCTGCTTATGCAAAATGTTTCTCCAGACTACTAGTGAAATGTTTTGCTCCATCATTTATGTTCTGATGTAATTAGCGTGTCTTACTGTTGCAGCTGTAGCAGCAGTTGTTTTTACAGGTGATTTGCAGTTTTTTTTTCGGTCCGATCTTCTTCAGTCGGCTGGGGGCTAATTTATTGCTTATAGTCAGGGCTCTCCTGTAGGTAAAACAAGGATTGCTGGGCAGGGTTTTTCTCAGAATAGGGTCCTACAATAATACATTCCAATGCTTTCTGAAGATCTGTTTGATTTGGTTGGGCCATTGATGACCTTACTTTGAATGATGAAATCAATAATTTTGGTACAATTCCTTTTAATACTAGAGAATTGGCCGTAGGGGATATTTTCTTTCCATTTCCGGTAGTGACAGCTTTAATGGATGTAATCACTTCCAGACTTTTGAGGTAGGGGAATGTTTGAATACAGGGACGTGACATTTAAAGTGGTCCACCTGTACTGCTCTTTCCACTATTGGTTCTTCAGAATTTCTATGAGGGATAGTATCCTTTAGATATGAGTTAAGTCTTACAACATATTTTGTAGGATGACGTCCACATAGTGCAACAAGTTGCTCATCAGTGAATTTATTTCTGATATAATGGGGTAGCTGGGTGGGTTGTGCAGGTCCTTATGGACTTTTGGGAGATGATGGAATATACCGTATATACTTGAGTATAAGCCGAGTTTTTCAGCACAATTTTTCGTGCTGAAAACACCCCCCTCGGCTTATACTCGAGTGAACTCTCCGCCCTCAGTGGTCTTGAACCTGTGGACCTCCAGATGTTTCAAAACTACAACTCCCAGCAAGCCCGGGCAGCCATTGGCTGTCTGGGCTTGCTGGGAGTTGTAATTTTGAATCCTCTGAAGGTCCACAGGTTGAAGACCACTGCGGCCTTTGACATCATCCAGACCCCCCACCCCCCTTTAGTTTTGTACTCTCCTCCGCTCGGCGGGACGTTAGGGTGCGCTGGTCCGGTGCTGCAGGACCGTGCGGTGGGGAGGGATAGTCGTTCCGGGCTGTCCATCTTCACCGGGGGGGGGGGGGTTCATTAGCAACGTCCCTGTGCGTCGTCGTCAAGGCAACGCCTCTATTCCGGGCCCGAAGCGTGGAGAAGAGGCCCCCCGGTGAAGATGGACAGCCCGGAACAACTATCCCTCCCCACCGGACGGTCCTGCAGCACCGGACCAGCGCACCCTAACGTCCCGCGGAGGTGAGTACAAAACTAAAGGGGGTGGGGGGTCTGGATGATGTCGAAGGCCGCAGTGGTCTTCAACCTGCGGACCTCCAGATGTTTCAAAACTACAACTCCCAGCAAGCTCGGACAGCCGATGGCTGCCCGGGCTTGCTGGGAGTTGTAGTTTTGAAACATCTGGAGGTCCGCAGGTTGAAGGCCACTGTATCAGACATTGACAAGCGGTGATGATGAAGGGGGGGGGGGCTGGGATGATAAGGGGAAGATGAAGGGGGGGTGTGGGATGATGACAAGGGGATGATGAAGGGGGGGTTTGGGATGATGACAAGGGGATGATGAAGGGGGGTGTGGGATGATGACAGGCGGTGATGATGAAGGGGGGGTGGGATGATGACAGGCGGTGAGGACACTGGCCCCATAGGCTTCTTTCACCATTACATTGAGGGGTGTGGAAATTTTATAAAAAAAACTACTTGTCCACGGTACTAAAATGGAGCAAAATCTACTTGTCCCTCATGACGATCCACTTGTCTGGGCCAATTTTTGCTTTTACGCTCTAATTTTTTCCTCCTCGCCCTATAATAGCCACAACTACCTACTATAATGATACCTTTTAATTGTTCAATAACCTATTCTCTGGACCAAAAAAAATGTAAATAAAATAATATGAATATATATATATATATATATATATATATATATATATATATATATATATATATATATTTATTAGGTGAAGTGAAATTGAAATAGTAAAATATAATTTTGCAGATTTGGTTGTTTTTCTTTTCTATGCCATTTACCTTGTGGTTGAGATAACATGTTAGGTTTCATACTTTACATCATGTTTTACTAATAAAAAAAAAAAAATCTGAACTTTTTTGAATTTTTTTAATTGCCATTTTTTGACCCCTGTAACTTTTTTTTTTCTTTTCACATACCAGGCTGTATGAGGGCTCATTTTTGCGCCATAATCTGTTTTTTGTATCTGTGCCATTTTGGTATTGATCTGACTTTTTAATCACTTTTGAAAAAAAATTCTGGGGATATTATAAAAATTGCAATTTTGTGGTTTGGTATTTTTTTTACTTTTACCGTACGGGATACATAATGTTATATTTTAATAGGTCGTACAATTACGCACAAAACAATACCAAATATGTTTATTTTTATTATGTTTGCATGTTTTTATATAGGAAAAGGGGGTGATTTGAACTTTTAACATGAAAGGGGTTAATGTGTTTTTTTTTTTTTTTTTTACTTTTATTAAAACTTTTTTTTTACACTTTATTTTACTTATAGGAGGAATCATTAGATTCCTCATACAGATGAATAGAGTTCTATTGAACTCATTGATCTGTGAGCTCTGCGATCCATTGATAGAGTCTGATCCAGCCAGGATCTATCAATGACAGAGCCGGAAAACGGGAAGCAGAGGTAAGCCCCCCGGCTACCTCCATAGTGGATCGCCCCCTCGCAATCGTGCTGTGGGGGGGCGATCCACCCCACTAGCCCACCAGGGAGCATTCACAGGTCCCTTTAGACGCCGCTGTCAAAGCGGCGATCTAAAGGGTTAATAGCCAGCCACGGCGATCGCTGCATGCTGGCTTTTAGCGGCGGCCCCCGACAATTGAAAACAGCTGGGGGCTGCAGAGTATGGAGCGGGCAGGAGTCCAGAGCCTGTTCCATACAGACTGCTGAGCGCCGCATTCTGGCTATTAGCGGCGGTGTGAAACTTGCGCCCCGTGCAGACGTGCGACCGCTCCTCCCCTCAGCTCTGCGAACGTTTCTGAAGCTAGAGCTGGGGGGAGCGAAGACAGAGGACGTAGGTCTGCACAGGGAGCAAGAAGCCACGCCCCCTCATCTCCCCCTGCATGTCTACATTACAGAAAGAAGGCAGAGCAGGGGGAGATAGGGCATACACAGCTTCTTATCTCCCCCTGCTCTGCCTTCAGAGGACGCAAGTTTCCACAGCCGGGGGCTGCAGAGTATGGAGCGGGCACGAGTCGGGAGCCCGCTCCATACAGACTGCAGAGCTCCGCAGTGCTTGTCAGGAAAAATTCACCTGCCCGGAACTACATGTCCCGGCCGTCGGGCGATAGGCATTCCACATCCCTGACATTGCAGGATTCCAGGTACAGTGGGGATCAAGGGTTTGGGCACCCCAGGTAAAAATTTGTATTAATGTGCATAAAGAAGCCAAGGAAAGATGGAAAAATCTCCAAAAGGCATCAAATTACAGATTAGACATTCTTATAATATGTCAACAAAAGTTAGATTTTATTTCCATCATTTACACTTTCAAAATAACAGAAAACAAAAAATTGGTGTCTGCAAAAGTTTGGGCACCCTGCAGAGTTAATATCTTGTACTGCCCCCTTTGGCAAGTATCACAGCTTGTAAATGCTTTTTGTAGCCAGCCAAGAGTCTTTCAATTCTTGTTGGAGGTATCTTTGCTCATTCTTCCTTACAAAAGTCTTCCAGTTCTTTGAGATTTCTGAGCTGTCTGTCATGCACTGCTCTTTTAAGGTCTATCCATAGATTTTCAATTATGTTGAGGTCAGGAGATTGTGAAGGCCATGGCAAAACCTTCAGTTTACGCCTCTTGATGTAACCCCCCATGGATTTCGAGGTGTTTAGGATCATTATCCATTTGTAGAAGCCATCCTCTCTTCAACTTCAGCTTGTTCACAGATGGCATCAAGTTAGCATCCAAAATTTGCTGAAATTTTATTGAATACATTTTTCCTTCTACTCGCGAGATATTCCCTGTGCCACTGGCTGCAATACAACCCCAAAGCATTATTGATCCACCCCCATGCTTAACAGTTGGACATAGGTTCTTTTCATTGCATTCTGTTGCCCTTCTTCTCCAAACGTACCTTTGCTCATTCCGGACAAAAAGTTCAATTTTAACCTCATCGGTCCACAGAACTTGTTTCCAAAATGCATCAGGCTTGTCTATATGTTCATTTGCAAAGTTCAAACACTAATTTTTGTGGTGAGGACGTAGAAGAGGTTTTCTTCTGATGACTCTTCCATGAAGACCATATTTGTACAAGTATCTCTTTATAGTGGAATAGTGTTCCACAACTCCAGGGTCTGTTAGATCTTCTGGAGGGATTGTGCAGTTAAACGTGGGTTTTGAATTATTTTTCTCACAATCCTGCGAGCTGTCCTGTCTGTTATTTTTCATGGTCTTCCAAATTGTGGTGACACCCCCACGATTGCGCCAATTTGGGATCAATTGCTGACACCTCCCACCTTTCCTCTCATCCTCAGACATCTTGCATCACCCCACAGGGAAAAACTTAGGTTATCCTCTGCCCAATTTTCATCTGTGCAAAATCAAGCAATGCTGTGTTAAATCTGCTGAGCCTGGGCGAGAAAAGCCACATAGCTGAGGAGCTGCTGCCCGGTCTGCAACAGGAAATTTTACACTGGCTCTCTGGTCATGGGCTGACATTAGGAAACGTGGTCGCCGATATAGCACAAACATTGTCAAAATGTTTGTAAGTGAGATAAAGCATAGAAGAGGCGTAGGTGGGAGTATTGGAAAATGGAAGTCAGGGAGGGAGGAGCATCACCCGTCAGACTATATAGCGGTTTCAAATTGGTGTTGTCAAGGAAGTCCTTTAAAAGTCACCCCCTCTTCTCTATGTCTACCCAGGAAAGTGGACGCAGAGTAAACGTGGCGAAAAATCGCATTACCAAAGATGGGGGTCATAGGGCCATCAGGTTACACAATATGGGAATTTTTAAAATAAGTGGTCCTCATCAAGGCTATAGAGGCCATAACCGGAGGAAGAGAAGAAATGACTGGTTTAGAGAGCTCCTTAAGTGAGATCCAGAGTAAAGCCCTAGAATCCATTCCACAGTTTTAGGGTCCTATGATGAAAACTCTCAAGGACACGGGTCAGCACTGAAGATAAATAGTAAGAATGACAATCAGGAAGGGCCAGGCTACCCTCTTTCTTTCTACGGATCAAAATAGTCCTTACTATCCTCTGGTTCTGATTAGCCCACACACAGCCAGACAGGGTATGGAAAAATGAACGAGGCAAGTGGATAGGGAGACAAGAGAATAAATATAAAAGGCGAGCCAGCACGTTCATTTTAATATTTATCCTCCTTAACCAGGAGATGTCCTTACGTTCCCATCTGGCTAAGTCCGACCTAAGGGACTGGAGGAGTGGAGGGAAGTTCAGTCTTAATGAGTCAGAAAGGTTAGAGGGGACATGTTCTCCTAGGTATTTGAGAGAAAGAGGTTGTCAAATGAATGGATAGGTAGCACGTAAATGTTGTACCAAAGAATTGCTGAAACAATATGGCACCCTGGCAGATTCTTTTTATTTTTGTGAATCTTGATCACAAAAAAACAGCACATAGAAGTTTTTCAGCTGTTTTTTGTGACAGAATATTTTTTCTACATTCTGACGTAGTAGTGTTTGTTGTTTAGATCTTATTTTTGTGGTAGGATCAGTAGATTTTTTTTGTAGACTGTAGGATTGTTTAACTGTCTATTCGCTTCTCCAAAGTAATAATTTTTTAGATATAACTTCGAAACCTCCCCCTTTATCTGCATTGGGTGGGAAACCATTGGGGGACACAGACCGAGGGTATATGCTCTTGTCACTAGGAGGCGCTGACACTAGGCATACAAAAAAGGTCTGCTCCTCCTGGCAGGATATACCACGTCTACTGACCCTGAGCTAATCAGTTTTAGCTTAGTGTCCTAGGAGGCAAGACGCAGATCTGGTGTTCTCCAGACCTTGTCTTCTTGTTTTTCAGTTAGGGCCTGTTTTAGGTTATTTTATTCCTTTTATTTTCTGCTTTTCAGGTGGGGGTTCAGGAGCATGGCGCTACCTTTTCCCCTCCATTTACGGCTAAGGGGCACGGGTCATAAGATACAAATGCACCGTTAACCCCTTCCCGCCAACGGCCAGCACTTGGGGTAGTCCCCCTACATTCCCTGCTCGTCCTGGTCTGTAGCAGCATAACGTCATGCAGACATCCATAAGTCTGGTTGAAGACGTCTTCGGGTGGAAGACATCTTAAGGTGAGTATGGATACAGGGTAAGTATGTTTCCCCTGTCACCCCCCCCCCCTCTTCCCTAGCTTTTCTATCCGGGAGCCCCCTTATCCCTGGGGTCTCCTTTTGAGGGAACTGACTTATCTCCTTTTTATTCTCTCTCTGGGGACCTGAGTCTCTACTTCAGTGCCGGGGCTCCGGGACAGTCATTTTCTCTCCTCCCCGGCACTGCTTCTCTCGCAAGTTGTTTCTTTGCCGGCCGCTGCTCTGCGCTCGGTGGAGTTTTTTTGCTTTCACTTTAGAGAGCTGTGCGCCGCTTATTCTGTCCGGCGTCTCCCTCAGCACAGGAGCATTTAGGCCGTCACCGGGTCCGCTCGGCTGGCTCTTTCTCCCGGTTATGTGCCAGTGGCTCAGGAACGGGTTAATATGACATGGCAGTTTCAGGGCCAGAGCATTTGCCTGCATGTGGCGAAGCCCCTCTCTCTCTCTCTTTCGCTCTCTCTCTGCTCCGTGCCTCACGCAGCTTCTCCTGGTCTCTCTCAGCTCCACAGCCTCTTCTGATTTCAGCGGGACACAGACCTGGTGAGATTACTCCAATTTTTTTCTTTACTGTATATTGGGCTACCAAGTATGTCTGACCCCAGACCCCTCCCCCCACCAGACAGGCTACGGCACTGGTCACCTACTATGCACGTGTGGGATGCAAGTCCAAAATCCCTGGGGTACTACTGAATCCTCCTGCTCAGCCTGCTCCTCCAAGCTGACCTCACCGTCTGTTTCTGTGGCTCGTGATGTTCTGGCGGAATGTGTGGGGCCGTTCCTCCTCCAGAAGGGGTATCTTCCCTTACCCAGTCGATCTATGATTTGGCTAGGGTCTCCAAGTCAGTGGAGTCCGCTCCAGGGGCCTTTCTCCGGGTCATCGCTCTAGGTCCCCATTCTCTCACTCTAGGTCTCCCTCTCCTCAGTCTAGGCTTGCCTCCGCAGGTGGTTCTTGTTCCGCAGTCAAAGCAGCGGACGACAGGTCAGATTCCACTTCGGATCATGAGGACTACTCAGCAAAGTGTGATATGGTGGACGGATTAGTGTCAGCCATCTGGGACACCTTTCAGCTGGAGGACCCTGGAACTTCGGATGCAGATCCAGAAGTCTCCTTTCGCCGCTCACGGCGTGCTCCCAAGGCTTTCATTTCTCATGCAGAATTTGACGCCTTGCTGGACTCTGCTTGGAAACACCCGGTAAGAAGAATTCAGGGAATCAAGATAGTTCAAGCCCGATTTCCTAATGACCTAGTTTCCAATTGGACAGTGCCACCTAAGGTTGATCCTCCCCTCTCGCCTGTCCAAGTCCACTACCCTACCTCTTGCAGACGCAACGTCACTTAAGGATCCTACGGACAAGAAAATGGAAAACTTGGCTAAGTCCGCTTTTGAAGCGGCAGGGTCCTCATTGCTCCCCACCTTTGCTTCCGTTTGGGTGGCTAAGGCGGTGTCTGTTTGGGCTTCCCAACTTTGTCAGGGAATCCTTTCGGTTGTTGCCAGGGAGGGACTGGCGAATGCGTCTCTCCAGCTCTCTCAGGCCGGCGATTTTCTTTGCTTGGCAGCTTTGGAATCCGCTCGCTGCTCACCTTTTGCCTCGGCAAACTTGGTCGCCATTTGTCGCGCCATGTGGCTGAAGGCGTGTGATGCCAATGCAGATTCAAAAAGGTCGCTGACTGAGTTACTTTTTTCGGGTTCCCATCTCTTTGGGAAACGTTTGGATGAAATTATTTCCGAAGCTACGGGAGGTAAGAGTTCTCTGCTTCCGCAGAACAAGCCTCGTCGCTCCGACCCCCGTCGGAAGGCAGCGTCCTTTCGGCCATTTGCATCTGGTCGCCCTTCCAAACAGACGCACCCTCCCGCTCTAAAGGCTCCCTCTTTCAGAACACGCCCTTCATGGAAGTCGGACAACCGATCTGGCAGTTTTTTGGCCAAATCCGGTACCCGTAAGCTTGCCTCTTCCTGAAGGGACGCCTTCACCCGCGTAATTTTCTCGGGTGGTAGGTCGCCTGTCTCTTTTCCAAGACATTTCTTTAGATATATAAATACAAAAAAAACATGGACAGAGCATGTAGGACCCCTTAATGATAATGGGGAGGTTGTCACAGGCGATAAAGAGAAAGCAGAGCTACTGAATGGGTTCTTTAGTTCTGTACATACTAAGGAAGAAGGAGCTTACATTGGACAGGTCAGTGCTGGTAACACCATGTAATGTACTGATCTGGCCTAATGTAGAAATGGTACAACGTAAGTTAAGTAATATAAATGTAAGCAAATCTCCAGGGCCAGATGGATTGCACCCAAGAGTTCTTAGAGAACTAAGTTCAGTAATATCTGTACACCTGTTCATGATATTTAGAGATTCACTGGTGTCTGGTATTGTGCCAAGGGACTGGCACAAGGCAAATGTGGTGCCAGTCTTCAAAAGGGGCTCTAGGTCTTCCCCAGGAAACTATAGACCGGTAAGTTTAACATGCATTGTGGGTAAATTGTTTGAAGGACTTATAAGGGTTTACATACAGGAATACATAGGGGATAATTGTATTATAAGCGATAGCCAGCATGGGTTTACTAAGGATAGAAGTTGTCAAACCAATCTAATTTGCTATTATGAAGATGTGAGTAGAAGCCTTGACAGAGGAATGGGTGTGGATATAGTGTTTTTGGATTTTGGTAAAGCGTTTGATACTGTCCCTCATAGAAGTCTGATAGGTAAGTTAAGGTCTTTGGGTTTGGAAACTTTAGTTTGTAACTGAATTGAACACTGGCTCATGGATCGTACCCAGAGAGTCGTGGTCAATTATTCGTACTCTGATTGGTCCCTGGTTATTAGTGGTGTACCCCAAGGTTCCGTACTGGGCCCGCTGTTGTTTAATTTATTTATCAATGATATAGAGGATGGCATTAACAGCTCTGTTTCTATCTTTGCAGATGACACCAAGCTTTGTAGCACGGTACAGTCTATAGAGGATGTGTATAGGTTACAAGATGACTTGGATAGACTAAGTGTCTGGGCATCCACTTGGCAAATGAGGTTCAATGTGGATAAATGTAAAGTTATGCATCTGGGTACTAATAACATGCGTCGTATGTCACTGGTAGAGAAGGATCTAGGTGTACTTGTAGATCACAGACTACAGAATAGCATGCAATGTCAGGCTGCTGCTTCCAAGGCCTGCAGGATATTGTCATGTATAAAAAGAAGCATTGACTCGAGGGACAGGGACATAATATTCCCCCTTTATAAAGCATTGGTACAGCCTCACCTGGAATTTGCTGTTCAGTTTTGGGCACCAGTCCATAAAAGGGACACTGTGGAGCTGGAAAGGGTGCAGAGACGCGCGACTAAACGAATATGTGGCATGGAACATCTTGGCGATGAGGAGCGATTAAAGGAGTTACAATTGTTTAGTCTTGAGAAGAGACGTTTAAGGGGGGATATGGTAAATGTATATAAGTATATAAATGGCCCATACAAAAAATATGGAGAAAAACTGTTCCAGGTTAACCCCCCCCCCCCCCCCCCAAAAGGACGAGGGGGCACTCCCTCCGTCTGGAGAAGAAAAGTTTTAGTCTCAAGGGGCGACACACCTTCTTTACCATAAGAAATGTGAACTTATGGAACAGTCTACCTCAGGAACTGGTCACAGCAGGAAAACTTAACAGCTTTAAAACAGGGTTCGATACATTCCTGGAACAAAATAACATTAATGCTTATGAAGAAATATAAAATCCCATCCCTTCCCCAATATCGTGCCACACCCCTACCCTTCAATTCCCTGGTTGAACTTGATGGACGTATGTCTTTTTTCAACTGTACTAACCATGTAACTATGTAACATCTGGCTGGCTCAGGTCCAGGACTGTTAGATGTGAGACGTCATTTTAGGGGGTTATCGGATAGAATTTGCTTCCATCCCCAAAAAATGTTTCTTTCACTCCCGCCCTCCCCGGTGCCCTGCTTTGGCAGCGGCCTTTCAGGTCTCTTTACGTTCTCTCCTCTCTCAGGGATTGATAGTGCCAGTTCCATCAGGAGAACGTGGGTTAGGTTTCTACTCAAACCACTTTGTCGATCCCAAAAAGGAGGGCTCGGTTCGCCCCATTTTGCACCTCAAGTTACTCAATCGCCATCTGCGCCTACGCCGTTTTCAGATGGAGTCTCTCCGGTCTATGGTGGCCTCCATGGACCAAGGCGAGTTTCTTTCTTCGGTGGACATCCGGGACGCCTATCTCCACATTGCTATCTTTCCGGCTCATCAGCGATTCCTTTGTTTCGCTGTCCCGGAGGGTCATTTTCAGTTTGTGGCGCTCCCTTTTGGACTAGCCACGGCTCCCAGGGTCTTCAACAAGGTCATGGCGGCTGTCATTGCAGTCCTTCGGAGCCAAGGGATCTCAGTTCTCCCCTACCTGGACGACCTCTTGATCAAGGCCCCGTCTTACTCGGAAAATTTGGAGAGTCTTCAGATCACCCTTCACACCCTGCCCTCCTTCGGCTGGGTGATCAACTGAGAAAAGTCACATCTGTCCCCCTCCCAGTCCCTGATATTTCTGGGTCTCCTTTTCGATATAGCGGTAGACCGGGTCCATCTTCCCCTGGACAGAAGGCGCTCTGCAGCTGGGAGTCCGTCGTCTCCGGCGCCCCTCCCTGTTTCCGATTTGTTTCGGTATGGAGGTCTGGGCCATATGGTGGCTGCCATGGAAACAGTCCCCTTCGCCCAGTTCCATTATCACCCCCTCCAACTGGCCATACTGGCCAGGTGGAACAAGTATCCTTTGTACCCGGATCGCCGGATTCTTTTACCTCTGGCGGTACAGCGGTCCCTTCTTTGGTGGCTCCATTCTCCCCTTCTTCTGAGGAGGTCTTTCCTCCCTCTTCATTGGCAGATCAGTCACTACCCATGCAAGTCTCCTGGGCTGGAGAGGTGTGTTACGGGACGTAACGGTCCAGGGTTGCTGGTCTCCTCAGGAAGCCCCCTTCCTATCAATCTCCTGGAGTTTTGGGCGATCTTTCTTTGCCTCCTTCACTGGGAGACTCTCCTTCAGGGTCGGCCAGTCCGTGTTCAGTCGGACAACGCGATGGCTGTCTCATACATCAATCGCCAAGGCGGTACCCGGAGTCACTCGGCGATGGAGGAGGTCCATAAGATTCTCCTCTGGGCCGAAGCTCTGGTTCCTGCTCTCTCTGCAATCCACATTCTGAGTGTGGACAATTGGGAAGCGGACTTTCTCAGCCGCTTTTTGGCAGACCCGGGGGAGTTGTCTCTCCACAAGGAGGTGTTCTCACAGATCTGCAATCTCTGGGGGACCTCGGATGTGGATCTCTTTGCATCTCGCCACAACAGGAAAGTTCCCCTCTTTGTGGCAAAGTCGTGGGACCCTCTGGCCTCGACGGTGGACGCTCTGGTCATCCCATGTGGTCGTCTTTCTGTCTTCCTTACCTTTTTCCGCCTCTTCCCCCCCTGCCCAGAGTTCTAAGGAAACTCAAGGCGCAGGGCTTTCCCGCCATTCTAGTGGCTCATGATTGGCCCCGACGCGCGTGGTATGCCGACGTAATCCCGCTGGTTGATGACGTTCCGCTACGTCTTCTGCTTCGCTCCGATCTTCTTTCTCAGGTTCCTCTTTGTCACCCCAATTTACTGTCGCTGTATTTGATGATGTGGCTGTTGAAACTGCGGTATTAAGAGTGCGAGGGTTCTCTTGCGAGGTTATTCGTACCATGCTTCGGGCAAGCAAACCTTCATCTGCCAGGGTTTATTACCGCACCTGGAAGGCTTATTTTCGCTGGTGCGATGCGCAAGCCTTTTCCCTGGTGGTGTTTACTTTTCCGCCCCTTCTCGCTTTTCTCCAGTCGGGGCTGGGCCACCATTTGACCCTCAGCTCTCTTAAGGGTCAGGTGTCTGCTCTCTCTATTCTTTTCCAACGTCAGTTGGCTTCTAACTCCCATGTCCGTACCTTCTTGCAGATAGTGGCCCACAAGGCTCCACCTTTCAGGTCCCCCACTGGGACCTCTATCTGGTGCTCGGAGCTTGGAGGGAGGCTCCGTTCGAACCCATTAGGGAGGCCTCTCTTTGTATCCTTTTGTGGAAGGTCGCCTTCCTCATTGCCATCACTTCTATTAGGAGGGTCTTGGAGTTGGCGTCTCTTTCCTGCCGTTCCACTCTTTTGGTCCTTCATCAGGACAAGGTGGTTTTTCATCCACCTCCCTCCTTTTTGCCCAAAGTGGTTTCCTCTTTTCATGTGAACGAGGAGATTGTTCTTCCTTCCTTTTGACCATCTCCTTCCAGTGCCAAGGAACGTTCCCTTCACACCCTTGACATGGTTCGGGCTGTCCGGACGTACCTTTCAGTCACCTCCTCTTTCCGGCGGGGTGACTCTTTTTTTTGTGATTCCCGAGGATGGTCACAAGGGTCTTCGGGGTTCCAAGGCGACAATTTCTAGATTGATTTGCTCTGCATTTCGTAATCGTACCGCTGCAAGGGCAAGATTCCTCCTTTTCGAGTGACTGTGCATTCCACGCGTTCTGTTGGGGCAATAGGGCTTCAGCTCTGCAAGTCTGTAAGGCGGCAACCTGGTCGTCCTTACATACTTTCACCAAATTCTACCAGGTGCATACCTTTGCGTCGGCTGACGCCAGTTTGGGCTGCAAGGTGTTGCAGGCGGCAGTGGCATCGTCCCCTGCTGGATTTTGAGTAGGGTGGTTTTCTCCCCACCCCGGGGACTGCTTTTGTACGTCCCACGGTCTGTATCCCCTAATGGTTTCCGACCGAGAAAAGTAGATTTTTTATGCTTACCGTAAAATGTCTTTCTCGGAGGATCCGTTGGGGGACACGGCACCCACCCATGGTTTGTGTTCTAGTTTTGTTGGTTTTGTCCAAGGGGTAGTTCGACTTTTTAGTCTGGTTCCCTCGGACTCCTGCTGGTTTATTTTTCTGTCGATTGCCTCCTACTGCTTTGGGACTAAACTGATTAGCTCAGGGTCAGGAGGCGGGTATATCTTGCCTGGAGGAGCCGACTTTTTTTGTATGCCTAGCGTCAGCGCCTCCTAGCGGCAAGAGCATATACCCACGGTCTGTGTCCCCCAATGGATCCTCTGAGAGAGAGATTTTACGGCAAACATAAAAAATCAACTGTTTATTAAGATATCTTTTATATTTTTAAAGGCAGTTGAAGCTAGATTTTCATTATGGGACAGATTATAATTATCAACAGGGTATATTAGAGCTTTCATGTAATTCATTACTTTTTGTTCGTACCTTCTGAACACCCGAACTGAATCGTCCTGTCGGATTGCACTTTATGGATTTTTAAACAAGCTGAAATAAACTACCTGTTTTTACAGACAGTGGGTGAATGCCATGAACTTTTATTTATATACCTTGATGTTTAAAGTTCTTATGCTCATCATTGAGCAATACCCATGCTACAAATTGTGTCAGCATTGTCTCAAACTGAAGATGCATTATTTTGCTATTCCTGGGTCTTACCACAGCTTTCATATACCGTAGGGCCTACTGATCTCTATTTGCTTCTATAATCAATGGGCTTGTTTTTCTGATACCTTAGCACGAAGTATAAGCCTAAGTTAAAATGAAAACACTGATGGAAACAGTGAAATGGCTAATATTCAAGACATCTCTTGCAAGGATGTGCAAACTGGATGAGTAGACGCTCAGGAGTTTTTGTATGCATTGTGATAAGTATTGGCTAAAGCTGTACTCTGCCCCTAGACATCTTATCCCCTATTCAAAGGATAGGGGATAAAGTGTCTGATCGTGGGGGTCCCGCCGCTGGGGACTCCCGCGATCTTGGCTGCATCACACCAGACATTCGGAGCACGGAGCGAACTTCACTCCTTGCCGGATGACTGGTGATGCGGGGCGGAGGGTCAAGATGCCACAGCCCACTCGTCACGTCACAGCCACGCCCCCTCAATGCAAGTCTATGGGAGGGGGCGTAATGAATGTCAAGCCCCCTCCCATAGACTTGCACTGAGGGGGCGTGGCCTTGGCATCATGAGCCTCTGGCGCTGCACCCGACGCTCTAAACGAACATCTGGTGCAGCCGAATTGTTTCAACAATTGGCTCTATTACGCAATCACTATCAAAATATATTGAATGGCTACTTAGCCTGTTTGTGGAAAAAAATGGCAGCAGTAATGAGAAATGCAAATGCATTTTTAACAGCATTTAACTGACATTATTCTACCAGAACAATTTTTTTCTGGCATCAATAGACGTCGAAAGTCTATATACCAGAATTCCTCAAATTCTAAGTGTTGAGTGTATCAAATCAATACTCACAGATTCAGGACAAAGTTCTGACATGATCACTTTTATTTGCAATTCTTTGATGTTTGTTATTTCTAATAATGTTTTTCAATTCGACCAGGAATGGTATGTACAGTGCTCTGGCACTGCTATAGGTACGTCCGTAGTATGCAACCTGGCAAACCTATTACTGAACGTTTTTGAAAAACGTTATATTTATGATACTGCAAATTCATTTCTTAAATATTTACACTTTTATTTTCATTATGTGGATGATGTTTTTTTTTTTTTTTTTATATATGGACAGGGACTCAGGATGAGTTTTTAGCTTTTATTGATTTCCTTAATGATAATTATATGAATATGTTCTTTACATATAAAACATATCCTGAATCCCTTGAATTTCTTGATGTAATTGTGGATACAACAGTTTGAATCTCCATCATGGGATTCTCGGACATGTTTAATGAGACAAGGGGCTCCTATTCCTGTGTGAACAGAGCAGACATTTTCTCATATTCTGGTAAACATTGGATGATAAACATCGTAGACATCGGATGGTCTTGCCGATAAAGAAGTGGCCGCAAGGACAAAAAAGTACATTTACAATGCAAATAGTTCTACAATTTATAAACTGTTTAATTTGGTATGGGACTCAATTAAGGTGGATTTCCTTACCTATAAATAATACTGACACCAATTGCATGTTCCATATTTATTATTGCCTTTTAGGGACAAGACATTTAACCAGTTTTGAGGAGGCAATGTGCACTTAAACTCATTTCTCACTAACTGATCTTTTACATTTTTCCTGCGTCAAAAAGTAACAAATTGTTTCGAAGTTGCTTAAGGAGAGAGGTCAGGATCTTTTTCTATAAGATACCAATATTTAAGGATCATAGTTTTAATTAAATTGGCCAGAGGGGGAAATTTTAAAGAAAATGTGTTTATTTTTTTTTTTTTTTCTTTTACAAAAAAATAAGAGTGTGTTGTTTGGAATATGCTTTAGAAAGAGTCTCATCTAGTATTTTTTCAGTATATCCACGGGACAATAATCTTTGTTTTGATTATTTTGCTTGTTGTGAAAATACTTCCTCACTGCTATTTATTTTACATAAACTTAAAAATTGGCTTATTTTTTTTTTTTTTTTGAATAGTGATAACTATAGATTCAGGATGTGTGTTATATGTAAATAACATATTTATATCATTGTCATTAAGGAAATCGACAAAAGCTAAAAACTCATCCTGAGTCCATATAAAAAAAAATATAAAAATCATCCACACAATGAAAATAGAAGAGTAAATATTTGAGAAATAAACTTGCAGTATTATAAATATATAGTTTGTTTTTTTTCCCAAGTTTTTTGGTGTGGCTCTCACACCTGTAGGTTGTTATTTATTGTTGTGTTTTGGTGAACCCCTCTTAATTACATTTCATATTCTTTGGAGCCTATATATAGGAAAGTTTTTTTTTCGGTTTCACACACATGAAATATTGTGTAAAGTTTTGGGCACAAGAAAGTCATAGTGGAGCTGTAGCGTGTTCAAAAGGCATCCAACAAGAGTAATAAATGGAATGGGAGGACTACAGTACCCAGAAACATTTAGTTTAGAAAAACTAATAACTGTGTATAAAGATATCAGAGGCTTTCTCCCATAATTTCTTTATACTGAAGACTGTATAACAAGGGGGAGCCTTTACTCTTGGAGGGGAAAAAAAAGGGAGGAAAATTCCTGTGTGGCCCATTGCCTTCAATTGGATTGCTTTCAATGGGGACGGTGCATGTCGAAGTGGTCCTGCTGCAGGCGTAGATTTATTTAGTCTTCGTGTAAAAGAAGTTGAGACTATATAACTGTCAACTGAAAGAGGCGATTAACGAAAAACTATTGTTGCTTACTTCTTTGGAACGCACCTGCTTATGTCCATCCCCACGTCTTTCTGAATAAAGAAGCTTGAAAGCTATTCTGGTGAGTGCCGCCATTTTTTGATGCCTTTGTCTAAGACTATATAACTCTCACCTCATAGCTTCTACCTCATCATGGTTTTTCACCTTTCTCTAGATCAACACTACCTTATGTCCTTTTTTTCAACACTGTAAGCAATGTAACATTGAGTTGTGAGCAATCACTCCTATAAACTGCAACTGTCGCCTAAAGGGTCTGTATAGGTATATATATATAAGTGTGTGTGTGTGGGTATGTACACATATGTGTGTGTATATATATATATATATGTATACACTTTTTTTTTAACAGCTCTAGGTCTTTTCTTCTCTATACTGCTTCCTATACTTTGATGTGTTGTCACTGCAAGAACTGCCTACTGAGCCAGTCACTGACAAATCAATGCTGCAGTCCGATAAGCTGTGTGCAGACATTTCCTTTCGGAGTGAAACATCACTCTTTTATATATAGAGTTTGAGAGGAGTGATAAAAAAAACACACAGGGGGCGCTCCCTGTAGAGGTATATTCACTGGGGTGCACCCTCCACGACACCAAAAAGATAATACCGACCTTATTTGTTGCTGCACCAAAATGTGGTGTAATTGGGATGCTGAAGGTAATTGCAGGTACTGGCTGCTGCGCTCTGACCGGAATCGGACTCTAAGGATGGAGGCCGATATGAAATGGCAAGAGGTAGGTAGAATTAAAAAAAAAAAAAAAAAACGGTTTGAGAGGCACTGCACAGATTTCTAGACAATAAGGAAAGACTCGAGCAGCACAGGACAAAAAATATTTTTTATTTTGGTAATGGGGATACGTGTTTCACTAATGCCTTCCTCAGGTCCACTAACAGTTCCCATGTTCAGAATGTACTGCATGCTGGGGTGCTGGTATGGATGTCCTGTATAGTTTCTGTCCTGCCTCGGTATTTAGAGCTTCCTGGGTGAAATAAAAGAAAACGAAATCTATTTGATCACCAGTATACCCCTTATTTAGGGTACAATCTCATGTAGGGTATATGCAGCATATTTTGCTGCTTATCTGCTGCTGGGTATTTTACTACCCATTAAGATCAATGGGTAGCATAATCAGCTGTAGAAAATACGCTTAGGGAACTTTCACACATGCATATTTTCTGCTGCAGATTTGCTGTAGCAGATTTTGTTACCCATTGAATTCCATGGGCAGCAAAATCTACAGCAACAATATGTACGTGTGAACGTATCCTAAGGGTGCGTTCACACGTGCGTCCAACTACTGGCAGGGCACCAAATTTCAGACAGCATGTACATGGCACACACCACACATTTGTATGGGAGCGCAGAATATGCCTGAATGCTGTACTCTGCCATCTCTGATGCTCCCATACAAATTAAAGGGGTACTTCCCTGGAAAACGTTTTTTTTTTTTAAATCAATTGGTGCCAGAAAGTTAAACAGATTTGTAAATTACTTCTATTAAAAAGCAGCAGAGAGCACTGTGGTCAGACAGAAAGGAAATTCAAAAAGAAGAGAATTTCCTGTGGAGCATACAACAGCTGTTAAGTACAGGAAGGATTACGATTTTTTAATAGAAGTAATTTACAAATCTGTTTAACTTTCTGGCACCAATTGATTTAAACACATAATGTTTTTCAGGGGCATACCCCTTTTAATGGAGCACATGCCTTTAAAAACTAGGGTTCCATTATGAAGATCATGGGTGTCCCAACAGTTGGACCCCTGCAGTATGATACTTATTTTGTATCCTGTGGATAGGGGATAAGACATTTTTTTGCTGGACAACCCTTTAAAGTGCTTTGTGAGAAATGCACTTCAAAGGAAACCTGTTAAGTGTTATGCTTCCCAAACGACAGGCAGCCTAACACTGTTGTAGGTAGACATTATGATTTCAACACACTATGATTTTTTGAAAATACTCGGGACCCGGGTTATCTGTCATAGGAGGAGGTCCTGACAGCTCCTCTCTACCCAGCAAGTGCTGAGTTACTCGTCTCTCCCTATCTGTGAGAAAGGCCATCTGCTTACCGAAACATCACATCCGTGAATTTTGGTGGAATAAAACTATAGGTTTTTTCACATCCTTGGCCTCTTGGCTTTGCTGTGACTGCATATCACTTTGTGGATTGGTTTTTGGTGGGGCATCTGGTCTTGTCACTTGCAAGGTGGATGGTATCTTGTGCTTGCTCTTTTTCGTATTATGTTTTACAATGTGTTTATTGAATTTTAATTATTATGTATAGGGAGAGACACCTTACTTTGAGCTTGTAGGGCAAAGAGCAGCATCTGGGACCCACCCCAATGACTAGTTGCCTAGGTCCCGATGTCATTATTAAACTATAGTTACTTTGAAACACCTGGATGTTTCACAGTAGATCATAACGTCTTGATGCTACCTGCACTTGTTTTATGCTGCTTGCAATTTGGGCATCATAAATCTGATGACAGATTCCCTTTAACTACAGTGTAAAACTTGTTTTTGTTTAAGGCTCTTGTTTTTCTTAACACTGTTTTCAGTCATTATTATACATTCCTGTTCTGTAAATGGAAAATATTTTGATTGGATTCTCATCTCTAGAAGAAGTTGTTTTCGGGCCGGAGTAAGATACTATGTAAGAGGTATAGTACTTAAATTCTTTCTTGAATATCAAAAATATAACAATAAATTGATTAAAAACATATGCAATTAGTGTTTAAATTGCAATGAATGATAGTATTTATGTTGTCTCAAGAGTTACAGTATTACTGTCACTTTAAAAACTTTTTGTCATGTCACACAGACATGTCAAAATTTTTTATCAGTCAGGCACTGGCTTTGTTTAGATCCCCACCAGTAGCTAGATAAAACTAGGAAAGCACAAGGATCTAACGTTTGGTGGGGGTATAAACACCCAGACCTCAATTTATTTTTATTTTTTTAAACAAACAGTTTCTCAATAGTCAAACAAATTTGGTGTCAGCTCTCATATGTACATTTAGATGTTAGTCGAACAATAAATTCGTTTTTTCTAAAGAATTAGTCCCAAGGCAGTACATGACAAAGTCCATGGAGTAGATTTATCAAAACCAAATAGCTTCTTTCATTAACAGTTTGTTTCCAATGGGCAACTGCAGCACCCTTCCTCCCTTCTACACAGTAGAGATAAAAAAAACAACAGGATGCGCTCCGTATTGTGATATCTTCAGGTGAAACAGAAAACGCAAGGTGTGAACTGCGCTTACCAAAATGGCTTGTACTCCTTACAAGTACAACCATGGATTATCACATAGTATAGGTCTCTGCAGCCACTCCACGCCAACAAGATAACGATATAAGAAAGATGTCCTCCAACACCAGCAGAGTAGAATAAGCGCTGAGACCAGAATAAAAGCAACTGATGTTTATTTCCCACAAAGCATTGTTGGAAATAAACATCCCTTGCTTTTATTCTTGTCTCAGTGCTTATTTTACTCTGCTGGTGTTGTAGGACATCTTTCTTGTATCGTTCCCTTCTACACAGGTCTTGATAAATCTCCCTTCATATCCTGAGGCATTCAAATAGTACAGACATCCTAACCATATAATCTTCCTAATACTACATAACAACTTGGAACACCAGATAAGGAAAAAGGGCAGAGAACTCACCTGAGTAGGCCCCAAATGGAAGGCAGATGAAGCCATAATGGCAGACCAGATGTGCTTTTGTATCCAATAAGCTACTTAGTCTCTTTCCTTTTGACCTAAACTTGTAAAAACACAAATAATTAACCGTTAACCCCTTAAGGGTAAAGAGATTATTTTTGCACTTTTATTTTTTCCTCCTTCCCTTCTAATAGCTATAACACTTTCAATTGTTCCCTTACAGACTCATATGAGGGCTTGTTGTTTGCTCCATCAATTGTATTTGGTAATTACAAAAATAATTAGCAGTAAACCAAAAAAATTTGTTGCCTAAAATTGAAAAAATGTTGAATTTGAGGGGCCTATGTTTCTACACGGTGCACTTTTTGTTAAAAATCACACATTGGCCCTGATTTATCAATCCGTCTGAGACAGAAACTGAAGTGATTTTCCCAAACAAACAATCACAGCTCATGTTTTATGTCTTAAGTAGCTCTGGTAAAATGAAAGCTGAGCCGTGATTGGTTGTTTGGGAAAATCACTCCAGTTTCTGTCTTGTACACGTTGATAAACCAGGGCCAATTATCTTTATTCTTTAGGTCCATATGATTAAAACAATACCCAAGTTATATAGGTCTTGTTTTATTTTACCACTTTTAAATAATTACAACTTTTTGTACAAATATTAGTATGCATAAAATTGTCCTCTTCTGGGGGGCGTGGCTAGCCATGTGAAGAGGAAGACGCAGGATGACTGAGCTCCGTCTCTATGGCCTAGTTATAGGGGGATACCAGCCGCATATATGGGCACCCAGGAGGTCCAGCAGACGCCGCACGTCACAGACCACAGCCAGGCAGCTAGCGGTGCCAATTTCTAACTATTTTGGGCCGTTAGGAGGACTTTCCGAGGACTGGCCCAGTATGACGGGGCAGTCCAAAATGGCGCGTGAGCCGGAAGAGACACGGGCAGTGACGGCCTCTTGGAAGACAGTGCCGAGTAAAGGGTCCGGTACCGAAGCCGGACTGAAGCAGTCTCTCCTACCTGCACTGCTGCAGCTGCCGACGAGGATCCCTCCGTCCGGGTCCTCACCGATGCCTGTGGACCAGCGGAAGGCTTCCCTGGATACCACGGCGGGAGGCGCCCAGAGTTCCGTTCTGCGTACTTCCGCCTCCTCGCGTGCACAAGGCCGGGAGAGCACGGTGCAACAGCCTGAAGAGAGTGCGGCTCTGCTCCCCTCCTCCTTACCATCGGAGGGTGAGTGTTTCAGCGGAGCACTGGGGGAAGGATCCGGCTGTGATGATGGGTGAGCACACAGAGCCCCCTATGTCCCCACAGCAGAGGGGCACCGAGACTTCTGTCCCTGCCTGTCAGCATAGAATCGGGGCAACCTCTCCCTCACAGAGCTACCCGGCCATATTCAGAACCCCGGCCACCCCACCAGGACTGAGATTTTCCTCATCGGAAGTGGAGTTAGCAATGGAGGACCTGACCACACTCCCTAGTCCTCAGATCCCACTATCCACCAAATCTGGGACTGCTTCTGCCAGGAGGGAGTCCTTCCCAGAGATGCACAGCCATGCAGTGTGCCCTCCAGCAGACCCTCCAGCAGTAGCAAGGGGTCCCTCTCTGGATCCTACAGAGACTCTGACCAACCCGATTTTTACCTCAGTTAACCCTCTCCTGGCTGCACTGCCCCCTCCAGCTCAGGCAGTGGAGCTCCTGCAGGGTCACCCTGAGCTTAAAGCGCTTTTGGCTCTTCTGCCCACAAAGGCTGACATGTCCGCCCTGGCTTTTGAATTGAAAACAGCATGGAGACAGGACCTCCAACCTGTCCAACAAGATGTTACTGACCTTCAAAACAGAGTGGTTGCTTTGGAGAACTTTCAAACGTCTGTCCTTGATTCTATGAGAGGCCTTAGGTCCGCCGTAAACACCTTCACTCATACTCAACAGGTGCTTGCGGACCATTTGGATGACATCGAAAATAGAAGCCGCCGTAACAATGTTCGGCTTAGGGGGCTTCCTGAGGCTACCCGTTCACAAGATTTACTTCCAACTGTAACTGGATTTTTCAATATGATATTGGGCCGTCCGCCCGAAACACACATTGAGTTTGACCGTGTCCATAGGGCTTTGAGGGCCCCAAGTACAGACTTGTCAAGACCCAGAGACGACGTCTGCCGGATTCATCGCTACACGCTTAAAGAGCAGTTGCTGCAGAAAGTCAGAACAAGGAGATACGAGGAACGCCTTCTCCGATCCAGCTGCATCCACCATCCACAGCCCCGGCTTCTCTGCGTGAGCCCCGGACATAACTACTAAAGGCCGGACGCCTGCCGTGCCAGTTTGGGACCCACAGACTGCCGGAGTGCCACTCACCCCCAACACAGACGGGCACCCACTACAACTCAGGACGCGGCCGCTGACAGCGCAGGACCAAGCCGTGACAGCCACACTAGCCCCGAACACAAGTGTATCCTGCGGGTGGTGAGTGGTGCTGTGCACCGATAACCAATACAGCGCTCTTCCAATACTAAGACTTATTCATACAAGTCAAAGAACTGTTTTTGCAATTATTTCTGCAAATAATCTAAATGTTATAAGTGCACCTATATCACCTACGGACAATTACAAGTCTTACATATCCGAACTATATCACCAACGGATTAAGTGCAACTAGCATATTTTTTATGTATCATTTTTTATATATATATCCTTTTATATTTTCTATATATTATTTTAACGACACAATTTTACAAAGTGTTATCAAATTGCCGTTCACCTTATGCAAGGGCCCTGCTGAGGTGAAGGCAGATTACATATATTAAACATTTATACTTACATCATCATCTTTTTCTCTATTTTTCATTACTTTTAGTACTTTAGAGGACTGGTAATTACATATCTACAATACTAGGCCTTTTAGGGTGAAGGCAACACCGTTAACCTCGAGTACTATATCTCATATCATAGGTGAGCTACACAATTTTCTAACAAGGAGATATGGACTTTGATGGCGCAACCATACAGATCTTTCCTGACCTGTCCAGACGTACACTCCGCCAAAGAACACTGCTCAAACCTTTGCTCCGTGTTCTTCAAGACAGACACATCCCCTACCGTTGGGGTTTCCCATTTGCATTACAGGTCTCTGCAGGGGACACCTCAGCTACTTTGCGAATACCAGATGACCTGCCTAGATTCTTGGAAGTACTCAACCTACCTCATATGTCTTTGCCAGAATGGTCCTCTTTTTTGCTAGATCCTTCTGTACCGGGTCAGCCTATGGGTAACTCACAGAGAGCCGCGGCTAGATGCTCTCACCCTGACTGGCAGCTACCTCAATGTCGCCAGCGCCATCGCCCGGAGGGCCCCCCGACCGAACTCTGATTCACTTGACTACCTTATCATCGCCTGACTGCGAACATTGTGTCGAGACTGGATGGAAGTTCTGAGATGCCGCAGCTGTTGTTTTGATTGTCCCCCTTAGTTGTACCCATAGATGGCGTCTCCTACATTCCTTTACCCCCTACAATTGTTTTTCAAAGGAACCCCTGTTTGGGTTCCGATAATGTTCCCTATTGGCCGTAGACGGTTCTCTATTGCCCAATTACACTGATAGAGTTTGTACTAGATAGTTCCCTATCTCCACGAGTTGGGATTGTCACCCTTGTGACGATCCGTCTTGGGGATTAGCTCTGGGATCGTCCTGGACCACGCCACAGGATGCATTTCTTCTTAATAAACCAGCAAACAAACGCTCATAATGCAAATCTGGCACCTTGCCAGTTTTATTAGACAGGTTGCAGGGAAAGAAATAAACAAAAAGCAGGAACAAAACTAAATCCTAGACCGTCTGGTCACTGACTAAACAGATCAGCTTGTCCTGACTAACAACCGCTGAGCTTCCCTCAGCCGGTTAAACATATGTCCCCTGCAACCTTCTACTCACAATGTCACTCTCTTTGAGCCTCTCATAGCTCGGGCTGTGTACTCCTCAGCAGGCTCTGTCTCTTCCCTACAGCCCACATGCTGTCTCCTAGGAAGAGCCCCCATTACACTGAGTCTTCATCTCATATACACCTCCCTTCCCTCCTGCCTCATTACTTAAGAAGCAGGTGAGAGCTTGTGCAGGGTGAGCCAAGGAAATGCAACATTTCCTTGCCACACTGCCACACCCTGTTACTTTCTTTGCTTCCCCCCACTAGGGAGGGTGTGTGTCCAACACACCTATTGCGCAGATGGACACTCTGCAAATTGTTCTCCCCTTGCATTTCTCAATTGCTGATTGTTTTGACCGCTCATTGCTTTTGTTTGTTACCCTTTTCTTATCTTTATTTACCCAGCTCTCCCCCCCCCCTTTTTTATTCTTCTCTTTTATCTAGCCACATCGCCTGTTGATTCCTGGTGCCGACCACCCGTCCCACTGAGACTGATCTACCTCTACAGTAACTATAAGTATGACTGAGACACACATAGCTATACTTAATGTCCAGGGCTTTAACATACCTGATAAGAGGGCCAAAATATTATACCAAATGTACAAATGGAAAATAGGTATAGTCTGTCTCCAAGAGACCCATTTTAAAACTGGCCATGTTCCCGATAATATCAGTCGTTACTTCCCCACCTGGTACCATAGTGCGAACCCAGACTCCCGAACGAAGGGGGTTTCAATCGGTTTTCACCCATCACTCCCCTTTACTGTCCAAGCATTTCGCTCAGATCCTGAGGCCAGATTCTTCTATATACAGGGTCGCATCTTGGTCCAGGAGGTGACAGTGGCGACGATCTGCGCCCCTAATAGTGCACAGCTTAACTTTCTCACTAAAGCCCTCGAAGACCTGTCCTCCTTCACCTGAGGAAAGTTGTTGCTGAGCGGTGATTTCAATGTTCTCCTACAGCCATTCCTTGACACTTCCTCCCACCACTCCAGCGTCCCCTACCGTCATGTCAGCAAACAACGACATTTATTACATTCTCTACAATTATGTGACGCATGGCGTCTCCAACACCCCTCAGACAGAGACTACACCTTTTTTTTCTAAACCACACAATACCTACAGTAGAATTGACTACTTATTTATCCCACATTATTATCTCCCTCGCCTCACTGCCACACATATTGGGAACATTTACTTGTCCGACCATGCTCCCGTTTTTGGTTCCTTTTTAATCCCCTCTCTTAACGCCCCCCAATTTATGTGGAGACTCAACGAGTCCCTACTAACTGACTCAGTCTGTCTCTCGGACCTTAAGACTACGGTGGCACATTTTGTCAATGATCATAGTTCTGACCAGTCCCTCCCCCCAATTCAGTGGGAGGCCCTGAAGTGTGTCTTGAGAGGGGATTTGATCAAGCATGGGTCTCGCCTTAAACGTGAAAAGGCGACCAAATTGAAGCGCCTCTTTGAAACGCTAAATAAGCTGGAGGTTCTCCATAAACGTTCCCTTCAGGAATCAGTATTGAGGGACCTTGTCAAGGTTCCCCATGAGATCACTTCCCTCCTCAATGACTCCTACAGGTACTTTAAATAGAGATGCTCTCGAACCTTTTATGAATGGGGTAATAAACCGGGGAAATATCTAGCCAGAGCACTGAGGGAAAGTCGAACTACCTTGTACGTCCCCTCGATTACAACCCAGGATGGTTCTAAAAGCTACCTTACTAAAGATATCCTGAGAGCCTTCGAGGATTATTATAGAAACCTATACAATCTCCCTCCGCCTGCTGTTCCCTCCCCTTCCCTGGGTGACAATCCGATGTCGCTTACGGAATATATTCAGGACACAGCGCTCCCTATTTTGCCCGTGGAGACGAGGGAGGCCCTGGAGGCCCCATTCACAATGGAAGAGATTGAGGCAGCTATAACTAACTTTCCTTCTGGTAAAAGTCCGGGCCCTGACGGCTACATGGGCAAATTTTACAAAACTCTCAAATCCGAACGGACGCCTCTGCTGTGCCGCTTCTTTAACAGTGTTGATTCACGATCAGGATTCCCCCCATCCTCCTTGAGGGCTCTCATTACTGTTATCCCCAAAGAGGGCAAAGACCCTAATCTGTGTTCCAGTTATCGTCCTATTTCACTGCTGAACGTAGATACGAAACTGTTCGCTAAACTAATTGCGGACCGTTTGGTGGTCGTCCTTGGATCCCTGATTCACCCCGATCAGTCTGGCTTTGTACACTCGCGAGAAGCACGAGATAACACTATTCGCACATTCTCGGTCATACATCGGGCCATAGCCCGTAGATCCCCGCTTATGCTGCTCTCCCTTGACGCTCAGAAAGCATTTGATCAGGTGAATTGGGGATTCATGGAAGCCTCTCTGGCGCAAATTGGACTGGGCCCCAACATGTTGAGCCGTATCTCGGCTCTTTATCAGGATCCGAGGGCACAGGTTCGGGTCAATGGATCCCTCTCCTCCTCCTTTCCCATACTCAATGGCACGAGGCAGGGGTGCCCGCTCTCTCCCATTCTGTACGTTTTGTGTATGGAGCATCTTCTAAATGCTCTTCGTAGCAATACGTCTATCCGTGGGCTCTGAGTGGGGGAGAGTGACCACCTCTGTTCCGCCTTTGCAGATGACCTTCTTTTATTCATTTCATCCCCGATCACCTCATTGCCTGCTGTCATAAGCACACTACAGGTATACTCCCATTACAGCTACCATAAGATTAACATGTCTAAGAGTGTAGCAATGAACATTTCCCTTCCTGCAACGGAGGTCGCCACTGTGAGGAAGGCCCACCCATTTAGATGGTCTGCTAAGTCCATCAAATACTTAGGGATACAGGTCTCTGCGGACCTAAACGATAGTTACTCCCTCAATTTCCAGCCCCTACTTACTATTGTTGCCAGAGATTTAGCAAAGTGGACGAAAGGCACCTTTTCATGGTTGGGGAGAGCCAACGTACTCAAAATGAACATACTCCCTAGGATCTTGTACCTATTCCAAGCGATTTCCATTGCCCTACCTGTCTTATTTTTCAAGAGGCTTGAAGTTCTCATCCGTCCCTTTATCTGGGCGGGGCGACAGTCAAGGGTTTCCAAGACAATACCGTATTTATCGGCATATAACACGCACTTTTTAGGCTAAAATTTTTAGCCTAAAGTCTATGTGCGTGTTATACGCCGATAAGCCGCTGCAGTTCAATGATTTAAAGCGGGCGCTTTAAATCAATGAACTGCAGCGGCTTTGCAGGTGCAGAGACAGCCAGCGCTGCCGGCTTCTCTGCCCCTGCCTTTCCTGGAGTCTAGAGCCCTGCTACCGGCCCTTCTCTCCCCCTGGCTATCGGTGCCAGCCCCATTGCCGGCGCCGATAGCCAGGGGGAGAGAAGCGGCGCCGACAGACGGGGAGAGAAGGGGCAGCGGCACCCATTGCCGGCGCCGCTGCCCCATTGCCTCCCCCCATCCCCGGTTGCATAATTACCTGTTGCCGGGGTCGGGTCCACGCTGCTTCAGGCCTCTGGTGTGCGTCCCCTGCGTCGTTGCTATGCGCTGCACGGCGCGGCGCATGACGTCAGTGCGCCGTGCCGTGCATAGCAACGACGCAGGGGACGCACACCGGAGGCCTGAAGCAGCGTGGACCCGACCCTGGCAACAGGTAATTATGCAACCGGGGATGGGGGGAGGCAACGGGGCAGCGGCGCCGGCAATGGGTGCCGCTGCCCCTTCTCTTCCCTTGGCTGTCGGCGCCGCTTCTCTCCCCCTGGCTATCGACGCCGGCAATGGGGCCGGCACCGATAGCCAGGGGGAGAGAAGGGCCGGTAGCAGGGCTCTAGACTCCAGGAAAGGCAGGGGGAGAGAAGCGGGCAGCGACGGCCTCTCTCCCCCTGCCTTTCCTGGGGGTGTATCGGGGTATACACACGCACCCTCATTTTACCATGGATATTTGGGTAAAAAACTTTGTCCCCACACACACTTTGTCCCCACACACACTTTGTCCCCACACAAACTTAGTCCCCACACACAGTTCTGTATATCCAGACTGAACCATTGTTAGTACATCTACATTGACTGACTGTTCTCAGAGGAAGTGGGTGCTGAGTATGTCGGTGACGGGTGGCGGCTCCTGAAACACAGGTTTGTGCTACGCTCCTTTCCATATGCCCGTTCTCCTCCTCCCCCTCCTTCTTTCTCCTTCTCTCTTTTTCTCTTCCCTCCTACCCCACAACTCCCCTCTTTTCTAATACCCTCTCCTGTGAGTTCATTTTCCCTATCTCCTAATCCCATTGTCTATTTATTTTGCTATTATTTGAGCCGATGTTGATTGCCAACTTCATTTCTGTTTGTGATAATGACAGTTATTGCCCGGTGATGGCCAGTGATTTTCCAATCTTCTGATTTGATGTAAGTCGCCAATAATTGTTTCTGACAGTACTTAAGTGAGGCTCTACTCCGAACCAGTTTGCACATGTCTATTTACTATATTACTATACTGCCTCAGGTTTCTGACATATACTGACGTTTGTTCTTCTGTTATTTACTATGTTTATTTAACCCCTTAAGGACTCAGGGTTTTTCCGTTTTTGCACTTTCGTTTTTTCCTCCTTACCTTTAAAAAATCATAACCCTTTCAATTTTCCACCCAAAAATCCATATTATGGCTTATTTTTTGCGTCGCCAATTCTACTTTGCAGTGACATTAGTCATTTTACCCAAAAATGCACGGCGAAATGGAAAAAAAAATCATTGTGCGACAAAATCGAAAAAAAACGCCATTTTGTAACTTTTGGGGGCTTCCGTTTCTACGCAGTGCATATTTCGGTAAAAATTATACCTTATCATTATTCTGTAGGTCCATACGGTTAAAATGATACCCTACTTATATAGGTTTGATTTTGTCGCACTTCTGGAAAAAATCATAACTACATGCAGGAAAATTTATACGTTTAAAAATGTCATCTTCTGACCCCTATAACTTTTTTATTTTTCCACGTACGGGGCGGTATGAGGACTCATTTTTTGCGCCGTGATATGAAGTTTTTATTGGTATGATTTTTGTTTTGATCTGACTTTTTGATCACTTTTTATTCATTTTTTAATGTTATAAAAAGTTACCAAAATACGCTTTTTTGGACTTTGGAATTTTTTTGCGCGTACGCCATTGACCGTACGGCTTAATTAATGATATATTTTTATAGTTCGGACATTTACGCACGCGGCGATACCACATATGTTTATTTTTATTTTTTTTTACACTGTTTTATTTTTCTTATGGGAAAAGGGGGGTGATTCAAACTTTTATTAGGGAAGGGGTTAAATGACCTTTATTAACACTTTTTTTTTACTTTTTTTTTTTGCAGTGTTATAGGTCCCATAGGGACCTATAACACTGCACACACTGATCTTTCATCCTGATCACAAGCGTGTATTAACACGCCTGTGATCAGCATTATCGACGCTTGACTGCTCCTGCCTGGATCTCAGGCACGGAGCAGTCATTCGTCGATCGGACACCGAGGAGGCAGGTAAGAGCCCTCCCGGTGTCCGATCAGCTGTTCGGGACGCCGCGATTTGACCGCAGCGGTCCCGAACAGCCCGACTGAGCAGCCGGGATACTTTCAGTTTCACTTTAGAAGCGGCGGTCAGCTTTGAACGCCGCTTCTAAAGGGTTAATACCGCACATCGCCGCGATCGGCGATGTGTGGTATTAGCCGCGGGTCCCGGCCGTTGATTAGCGCCGGGACCCACGCGATATGATGCGGGATCGCGGCGCGATCCCGCTTCATATCGCGGGAGCCGGCGCAGGACGTAAATATACGTCCTGCGTCGTTAAGGGGTTAATAAAGCATTTGGTTGAATAAAAAAAAAAAAAGTCCTCTTCTAACCCCTAAAACATCTTATTTTTCCATATACTGGGCTGTATGGGGTTTATTTTTGCATCAAAATGTGTTGTTTTATTGTTACCATTTTGGTGTTAACCTTTTCAGGACGTAGGGCGTATGCATATGCCTGTGGGAATTTCGGTCCCCGCCCCTAGCCGGTTGGGTACCTTACTGGGTTGCCTGCTGAAATCATTCGGCAGGCATCCCGGCATATCACAGAGGAGGTTCCTGAGACCCCCCCATGTCGGAGATCGGAGAAAATTGCATGTCAATTCAGACATTTGATTTTCTCCTATTCCGGGCTGATCGGGTCTCTGGTGACCCGGAAAATAGGGCTGATCGGAGCTGTCAGTAAAGTGATATTTACTGCTGCCCTTCTGGTTGTTGCCAAACTGCAAATCCCAGCATGCCCAGACAGCCAAAGGCATGCTGGGAGTTGTAGTTTTGCAACCTCTCGAGGGTCACAGTTTGGAGACCACTATTACAGTGGTGCCCAAACGGTAGCCCTGCAGATGTTGCCAAACTACAACTCTCAGCATGCCCAGGGATGCTGGGAGTTGTAGTTCCGTAACATCTGTCCCTTCAGATTTTTCAATTTTCATGAAAATTTTGAAAATTGATGCTATAATTTGAAGCCCTCTAATTATACATAGTAACATAGTCCATAAGGTTGAAAAAAGACCAGAGTCCATCAAGTTCAACCTATATCCCTAATAAGTCCCTACTGAGTTGAGTTGATCCAAAGGAAGGCAAAAAACCCTCATACTAGAGGTAAAAATTCCTTCCTGACTCCAAATATGGCAGTCAGAATAAATCCCTGGATCAACGTTCTGTCCCTATAGTTCTCCAATCCATAACCAGCGATGTTATTATTCTCCAAAAATGCATCCAGACCCCTTTTATATTCTTTTACAGAGTTCACCATGACCAACTCCTCCAGGAGAGAATTCCACAGTCTCACTGCTCTCACAGTAAAGAACCCCCATCTGTGCTGGTGTAGAAATCTTCTTTCCTCTAAACGTGGAGGATGCCCCCTTGTTATAGATACAGTCCTGGGTATAAATAGATCATGGGAAAGATCTCTGTACTGTCCCCTGATATATTTATACATAGTTATTAGGTCTCCCCTAAGCCTTCTTTTTCTAAACTAAATAACCCTAATTCTGATAATCTTTCAGGGTACTGTAGTTCTCCCATTCCCCATATTACCCTGGTTTGCCCGTCTTTGAACCCTCTCCAGCTCCACTGTATCTTTCTTGTACACAGGTGCCCAGTACTGTACACCGTATTCTATGTGTGGTCTGACTAGTGATTTGTACAGTAGTAGAATTATTTCCTTGTCGTGGGCATCTATGCCCCCTATTGATGCACCCCAGGATTTTATTTGCCTTGGCAGCAGCTGTCCGACACTGGTCACTACAGCTAAGTTTACTGTTAACTAAGACTCCTAAGTCCTTTTCCACGTCAGACGTCCCAAGTGTGCTCCCATTTAATACATAATCCCAGCCGGGATTTTTCTTCCCCATGTGCATTACCTTACATTTATCAGTGTTGATCCTCATCTGCCATTTCCCAGCCCAAACCTCCAACCTATCCAGATCCATTTGTAACAGTTCACTGTCCTCTATTGTGTTTACGGCTTTACAGAGTTTAGTATCTTCAAAGATTGCTACTTTACTATTCAACCCCTCTACAAGGTCATTAATGAATATATTAAATAGAATAGGACCCAAGACGAACCCCTGTGGTAACAGTCACCGAATCCGAATAAGTACCATTAATAACCACCCTCTGTTTCCTATTACTGAGCCAGTCGGACAGCCCACTTACACACATTCTCCCCCAGCCCAATCCCTCTCATTTTATGCACCAGCCTTTTATATGGAACCATATCAAATGCTTTGGAAAAATCCAGATATATGACACCCTGCGATTGCCCCTGGTCCAGTCTGGAGCTCACATACTCATAAAAGCTCATCAGGTTAGTTTGACACGAACGATCCCTCATAAATCCATGCTGCTACGGAGTCATACATTTATTTTTATCAATATATTCCAAAAGAGCATCTCTTAGAAAACCCTCAAACAATTAACATACAACAGAGGTTAAACTAACAGGTCTATAATTCCCGGGGTCACCTTTTGACCCCTTTTTTAAATATTGGCACCACATTTGTCATGCGCCAGTCCTGGGGAACAGTCCCTGTCCCTGAATATTAAAAATAGGGGTCTGTCTATTACATTACTTAATTCCTTTAGAACACGGGGGTGAATGCCATCTGGACCTGGTGATTTGTCTGTTTTGATTTTTTTTGTAGGCGGTGCCGTACTTCTTCCCGGGTTAGACAGGTGACCTGTACTGCAGAGTTTACCTTATCTCGCTGTATTTCACCTGGCATTTAATTTTCCTCGGTGAATACAGTGGAGAAGAATTTGTTCAATATATTAGCTTTTTCCTGATCCCCGTTTATAATTTCTTCCTCATCATTTTTTTAAAGGGCCTACACTTTCATTTTTGACCTTTTTGCTATTTATATAGTTTAGTTTTACTCTCTTTAGGAATGAGTCTTTGTCTCTATTTTTGTGACTTTTATCTGTTTTTTACATATTTTACCTTTTTCTCTATAGCTTTTTAATTCTTCTTCACTGCCGTCCTGTTTTAGTAGTTTAAATGCTTTATTTTTGTCATTTATTGCTCCCTTAACATTTTTATTCATCCATATTGGTTTTCTTTTATTTCTGACCCTTTTATTCCCATACGGTATATGCATCTTACAGTGAGAATTTAAGATATTTTTTAAAAGTCTCCCATTTAGTGTCAGTATTGTTCTTTTTGAGGACATTATCTCATTTTATATTGTTAAGGGCTTCTCTGAGTTGATTGAACTTTGCCTTCCTAAAGTTCATTGTTTTTGTGGCCCCTCGAGAGATTCCCTTATAATTGTTTCAAAAAGTAAAAATATGTCCATTTTATGATGCCAACATAAAGTAGACATATTGTGTTTGTGAATCAATATAAAATTTATTTGGAATATCAGTTTTCCTTACAAGCAAGGGACACCTGTGGAGAGATCTTAAAATTGCTCTTTGGAAAAGGTGCCCTTCCAATAAGGGAGATCTGGAGCAGTTTGCAAAGTAAGAGTGGTCCAACTGATTTCAGTTATTTTTTCCAAAGGGTGTGCAACCAAATATTAAGTTAAGGGTGCCAATAATTTTGTCCAGCCCATTTTGGGAGTTTGGTGTAACATTATGTCCAATTAGCTTTTTCCTCCCTTTTTAATCCTTTTCTGTGAGAAAGGCTAGGTTCAGACTACGGAATCTCCGGGCAGAAAATTTCCGCCCGGAGATTCCGAGTTCCGCCTGCGCCGACTGAATTAGTCGGCGCTAGGACCGTGCGGTCACTGCAGTCTCCCATAGACTGCAATGTGTTCCGCGCGGATTTCCGCATGAAGAAAGAGCACCGCCTTTCTTCATGCATAAATTTCCAAGCGGATTTTCAAAGCGGATTTTCCGCTTCACAAATTCCGAAGTGGGAATTTGTGAACGGAAAACCATTCACTACACTAGACATTTTAGCAAGCGGAATTTCTGACGGAAATTTTACGTCTGAATTTCTGTCGGAAATTGCGTAGTCTTAACCTAGCCAAATGCTTCATTTTCTAGCCCTATTTTTTCATTTGTAACCCCATTTCCCCTCAGTATGGATATACCCCATATGTGGACAGAAGGTGCTCTGCATGAGCACTACAATGTTCAGAAGAGAAGGAGCTAAATTTTTTGGGGGAGCGTGAATCTTGCTGAAATTATTTTTGGGGGTCATGCTGTATATAGGTTGCCCCCATGGTACCAGAACAGCAAAAAAAAAAAAAAAAACACGTCACACTATTAGGGAAAGTACACCTCAAGGAACGTAGCAAGTGGGGGGGGGGGGGGGGGTATAGAGAGCCTTAACAACTCACAGGTGTTTGATGACTTTTTGTTAAAGTTGGACGAGAAATTGAAAAATTTGATTTTTATCACTTAAGTGCTGGTGTTTCTACAAATTTTTTATTTTCACAAAGAGTGATAGGAGAAAAATCCCCCCCCAAATTTGTAGCCCAATTTATCCAGAATAAGGAAATTCCCCGTATGTGGATGTAAAGTGCTCTGCGGGCACACTACAGGTCTCAGAAGTGAAGGAGCGCCATTAAGCTTTTAGAGAGAGAACGTGGCTGGAATTAGTCGGGGGCCATGTGCATTTACAAAGCCCCCTGAGTGGCACAACAATGGACCCCCTCCCCCCAAACTGTACCATCCTTTTGGAAACTACAACCCTCAAGGAATGTAACAAGGGGTACAGTGAGTGTTTACACCTCACAGGATTTTTTTGAACAGTAGGCTGTAAAAATAAAAATATATATTTTTTCCACTAAAGTGCTGGTGTTAACCTAAATTTTGCTATATTACGAGGGATAATAGGAGAAAAAGCCCCCAAAATTTTTAGCCTAATTTCTCCCAAGTAACGAAGTACCTACATATGTGGATGTAACGTGCTGTGTGGACGCACAACAGGGCTCAAGACTTATAGAGCTATGTTCGCATTTGAGGCCTAGGACAGTAGCTGACGGTTACATATATTCAGAAGAGAATAAAAAAAAGAAACACCCACATGTGACCTCATTAGACAGCACATCACCTGAGGAATTTGTATAGGATTGAATTGGACATTTTTTGGAAAATCATAGATTTGGGGGTGGGGGGGTGTAGGGGAGTGAAATAAAGCTTAGCTTTTAGTATCAATTAATATAGCACCACAGAGTTAAAGGTGAATGAAGGAGGGCAAATAATAGTTAGTCAGTAAGCACCGTCCAGGCCGATGTAAAGTAAATTTTGGCATCTGGAAAGCTGCTCAGTGCACCCACAGGGGCAGGGGGGGGGGGGGTCCATTGTTCTGCGATGGTAGGGGCTAGGGGGGGTCCATTGTTCTGTGATACAGCCGGCAGGCTCTACCGTGATTTGAGCAGCGCTTAACGGCTCTACCTATTCTTTGACAGAGCTGTCTGCTTTTTATGCACATGGAGCATTGGCGCCTCTACTGTGATGACAGATACTTGAGTGGCTGTGATTGTATTGGCAGCCCTCATCTAATGGATTATTTGTATTTATGTAGCTCGCTACCAATTCATGCACACCTTGTTTTGCCCCTGATAACGCGTAGGGAGAGTTGAGTGTCTGTGTGATTGATACTGCATATGATGTGGTACAAACTATACTATAATGCCCCTATATATTTACATTTAACAGTTTGGTATAGGGTATGATTATCTTTGAAGTCCGATTGGGGACCACCATCCTGGTTTCCCTCTTTCATTTACCTTTAGCTTTGTGGTGTTATTTTAATTGATATATTAAAAGCTAAGTTTTATATCACTCCCCCGTATTTGAAGTGGACATTTTGAACGGACGGACGTTTCTTAAATTTTCTTTCCAGGAATGGATGAAGTGTAGTGAATGAAAATTGCAATTTTCCAACTGATATGCCAACTATGTACCCATAATGATGACCCAGAGCATAACCAAAAGTAAGACTTCTGCCCGCCACAAACCCTATGCTCTACTTTATCATTGCGTGAATGTTTATTGTGTGGCCATCCCTAAACAGTTTCCTGCAGATATGCACACTGCTCAGCTGGGGAGAGAGCACTCTGCTTTTGAGGCCTGTATTCCTTACTGACATATCAGTAACTGACAGTTACATACTGTACATTCAGAGGGAAAAAAAAAAAAACACGTGTGACCCCCATTACAGAAGGTACACCCCCTGGGGAAGGTGTATAGGGGGAAATTGACATTTGGAACGGATGGGTGTTTCTTAAATTTATTTTCCCGGAATGGATGAAGTGTAGTTTGTGAAAAATTTTAGTTGTAATTTTCCTACTAATATGCCAATTAGGTACCCAGAATGATGACCCATAGCATAGCCAAAAGTAAAAAATATGCCCGCCCCAAATCATGGGCTCTGCTTCATCATTCTGGGAATGTTTGGTGTGTGGCTGTCCTTAAACTGTTGCCCGCAAATGCGAAAACTGCTCAGGTGGGGAGAGAGCACTGCACATTTGAGGCAATTTTGAAAACCCCCAATACAAGTGATTCGGTGACACATTACCCAATATCCCAAGAGGTCTTATCAGGGGTATTATGTTAATGGGTTTTTGGGGTTAAAATTTGAAAGACAATATAATGTGGACTGGTACATTGGGGTCACTGAAAAAATAACAAAAAAAGTAAATTTTAGTAAAGCGAGCAATGTCAATCTTGATTCCTGGGTTGCCATCAAACCCTGGAATCATGGGCTCATAGTTCTCTGTGGCAGTCCAGACAGGTTCACCAGTAAAGGTTACCGGTGGACAGCGAATAAGAAAACAGGAAAATTAAGTCTTCCTTGCCCTCACTGGCGCTTTCCGTGTCAGAGAGCATCATAGCATTTGCTTCTTCCGCCGAAAACACAGTTTACAAAGTTAGCGACTAAAAAATAACCCCCCCCCCCCCCCCCCCCAAAAAAAAAAAGAAAAAACATGGGAACCAGCTGCAGCACCCCTGTATGGTCTGGGGGCACAAACCCTTAGACCCCAGATCGTCGGCACTACTTTTTATTTTTTTACTGCTGTCCCTGCCTAAAAACTTCTTCCCTGATAGGAAAAGTGCCATATGGTACAAGGGGGCTGAAGGATGGTTGTGGTCCTCTCTGCTCTGCTCACCAACTACAAGCTGTTGGTGGGCAAAGCAAAGCAGGATGACAACAGGAGGGCAATCTCTCCCGCCACTCCGTTATTGGTCGGTTGTACTGACCGACCAATAACAGCGTTCCGGGAGGTGGCATCACTGCCAACTCCCATCTACGTGTGGTGGATGGTGTGTATTACGCCACCCGTCACCCTCCCTCTCCGGGTCACTGGAAACCCGGAATCGCCATGATTTGCCGGTCAGAATTGGCCAGTCAATTGCAGTGAACACCGCCAAAGGGGTGGTCTCAGGATCCCCATCAGCGATGTCACAGGGTGCCTGCTGAATGATTTCAGCAGGTATCCCGTACCCATCACTGCAGGCATCCCGTTTCCATCACTGTCCGGCGGAAATTGGAAAGTTTTGGGACGAAAGGGCGTACCTGTACACCCTTCGCCCCCCCCCCCCCAACAAGTTAAACTGTTTTTTCTTTTTGTGCCCCAAAATGACACAAATGTCTTTTGTGACTCTAGCTTCTTGTTCCATCTCAATATGGTGCCACACAATCTAACAAGATTGCTTTATCGTTTCACTTTCATAGTCTCATTATTGTAACCGGTGGCTTTCGTGTCCATCAAAGCCCTCAAGTACACCAGTGGGAATTTTTTTTTAACGCCTTAAGGACAAAGGGCGTATGGGTACGCCCTGCGTTCTTCTGGCCCCTGCCGCTCGCCGGGCAGGGACCGGACCGGGTTGCCTGCTGATATCGTTCAGCAGGCATCCCGACATATCGCCCAGGGGGGTCCTGAGGTCAATTGAAACCGGCGATTTGCGGCTATTCCAGGTCAATCGGGTCTCTGGTGACCCGGAAAAAAGGGTGAATGGGGCTGTCCGAGACAGCCCCATTCACTCTTACCCAGCAGGAGTGAGGTGGCACGGGTGCCGCCTTACGATCACCGACCAATTACGACCCTGCTCGGGTCTGGGATGATGGCGGCGATTGGGGCCGGCGGGGGTCTCCTACCTTGCCCGGGGCCGGCGGGCGTCCCCTCGTGTGTGGTGGCGGCGACAGGAGCAGCAGGATCTGTGGCGGCAGCATTGTCGGTCCCAGTGGCAGGATACAGCAGGAGGTGAGGCCTGTTCCCCACCTGCTGTTGCTTAGCAACAACTCTCGGCATGCAAAGCCAAAGGGCATGCTGGGAGTTGTAGTTGTGCAATAACTGGAGTTCCAACTACAACTCCCAGCATGCCCTTTGGTAGTCTGTGCATGCTGGGGGTTGTAGTTATGCAACAGCTGGAGGCACATTTTTCTCTATGAAAAAGTGTGCATCCAGCTGTTGCATAACTACAACTCCCAACATGCACAGACTACCAAAGGGCATGCCGGGAGTTGTAGCAGTGTGCCTCCAGCTGTTGCAAAACTACAACTCTCAGCATGCCCTTCGACTGTCAATGCATGCTGATTGTTGCAGTTTTGTAACAGCTGGAGACACATTGGTTGATAAACTGAGTTTGTTACCTAACTCATTGTTTTGCAACCAGTGTGCCTCCAACTGTTGCAAAAATACAACTCCCAGCATGCACTGAGAGACTGTACATGCTGGGAGTTCTAGTTTTTCTAGTGGTCTGTCAGTGCATGCTGGGAGATGTAGTTTTGCAACAGCTGGAGGCTTCCCCCCCCCCCCCCCAATGTGAATGTACAGGGTACATTCACACTGGCGGGTTTACAGCGAGTTCTGCTGCAAGTTTGAGATGTGGTAAATTTTCCGCCGCAGCACAAACGCCCAGCGAGAAACTCACCGCAAACCTCCGCCCGAATGTACCCTAAAAACACTACACTACACAAAATTAAAATTAAAACACTACATATATACATACCCCTACACAGTCGTTCCCCCCCCCCCCCAATAAAAAAAATGTCTTGTAGGGCACTGTTTCAGAAACGGATCCTCCAGCTGTTGAAAAACAACAACTCACAGTATTGCTGGTGTGAGGTGTTTTTTTTTTTGCGCCCCCGTGAATCCTTGCGTCCGCTCCTCCCTCAGCTCTCCGAAGATTTCCGAAGCTAGAGCTGGGGGAGGGCCGAGCAAGGGGAGAGAGAAGTACACGCCCCCTCTCTTATCTCCCCGAGCTGAGGACGTAAATCTCCACGGGGAGAAGTACACGCCCCCTCTCTCATCTCCCCTGCTTGAGCTCTGTCTGTTTTTACTGTACATGGACTGGGGATGTACTGCAGGGACTGGGAATAAATCTCTGACTGGGGATGATTTCTATGTGAGGAGGAGGGGGTCCCTGTTATGTGTGTGTGTATGCTGGGAGTTGTAGTCCCTGTTAGGTGTGTGTGTATGCTGGGAGTTGTAGTCCCTGTTAGGTGTGTGTATGCTGGGAGTAGTAGTCCCTGTTAGGTGTGTGTATGCCAGTGGTTCCCAACCAGGGAATGCTGGGAGTTGTAATCCCTGTAAGTTGTGTGTATGCTGGGAGTTGTAGTCCCTGTTAGGTGTGTGTATGCTGGGAGTTGTAGTCCCTGTTAGGTGTGTGTTTATGCTGGGAGTTATAGTCCCTGTTAGGTTTGTATGCTGGGAGTTGTAGTCCCTGTTAGGTGTGTGTGTATGCTGGGAGTTGTAGTCCCTGTTAGGTGTGTGTGTATGCTGGGAGTTGTAGTCCCTGTTAGGTGTGTGTGTGTATCCTGGGAGTTGTAGTCCCCTGTAAGGTGTGTGTGTATGCTTGGAGTTGTAGTCCCTGTTAGGTGTGTGTGTATGCTGGGAGTTGTAGTCCCTGTTAGGTGTGTGTATGCTGGGAGTTGTAGTCCATGTTAGGTGTGTGTTTGTATTCTGGGAGTTGTAATCCCTGTTAGGTGTGTGTGTATGCCAGTGGTTCCTAACCAGGGAATGCTGGGAGTTGTAGTCCCTGTTAGGTGTGTGTATGCCTGTGTTTTCCAACCATGTAATGCTGGGAGTTGTAGATTTGAAACACCTGGAGGCACCCTGGTTGGGAAACACTGGTGCATGCCCTGTAGAGGTGTGGTGAACTACAACTCCCAGGAGACTGGTGTTATACCACAGAATGAAGACTCCTGAATGACACATGCTGGGAGTTGTCCCTTTTTTTGTGTGTATACCAGTGTATCCCAACCAGGGCTGAGTTATGTTAGTCTGCTGTGTATAAGGGGGGGATGAACTGCACGGGCTGGTTTCTGCTATTTAATTGGGTTTTTATTAGCCCCATAAAGAGGACATGGAAATGAATGGGGTTTGTACAGGACATGAACATCACTGTATGAACCCTCTGCATTTATATGTCAAGAGTTCATACAGGGAAGCAGAGATGCACTGGGTTCATACAGGGAAGCAGAGATGCCCGGGGTTCATACAGGGAAGCAGAGATGCACTGGGTTCACACAGGGAAGCAGAGATGCACGGGGTTCATACAGGGAAGCAGAGATGCATGGGGTTCACACAGGGAAGCAGAGATGCATTGGGTTCATACAGTGAAGCAGAGATGCAGGGGGTTCACACAGGGAAGCAGAGATGCAGGGGGTTCACACAGGGAAGCAGAGATGCAAGGGGTTCACACAGGGAAGCAGAGATGCACGGGGTTCACACAGGGAAGCAGAGATGCACAGGGTTCATACAGGGAAGCAGAGATGCACAGGGTTCTCACAGGGAAGCAGAGATGCACGGGATCCATACAGGGAAGCAGAGATGCACGGGGTCCATACTGGGAAGCAGAAATGCACGGGGTCCATACTAGGAAGCAGAGATGCACGGGGTTCATACAGGGAAGCAGAGATGCATGGGGTTCATACAGGGAAGCAGAAATGCACAGATTTCATACAGGGAAGCAGAGATGCACGGGGTTCATACAGGGAAGCAGAGATGCACAGGGTTCATACAGGGAAGCAGAGATGCACTGGGTCCGTAGAGGGAAGCAGAGATGCATGGGGTTCGTACAGGGAAGCAGAGATGCACGGGGTCCGTACAGGGAAGCAGAGATGCATGGGGTTGATACAGTGAAGCAGAGATGCATGAGGTTCATACAGGGAAGAAGACATGCACGGTTTCATACAGGGAAGCAGAGATGCATGAGGTTTATACAGGGAAGCAGAGATGCACTGGGTCCGTACAGGGAAGCAGAGATGCACGGAGTTCATACAGGGAAGAAGACATGCACGGATTTCATACAGGGAAGCAGAGATGCATGGGGTTCATACAGGGAAGAAGACATGCACGGATTTCATACAGGGAAGCAGAGATGCATGGGGTTTATACAGGGAAGCAGAGATGCACAGATTTCATACAGGGAAGAAGACATGCTCGGATTTCATACAGGAAAGCAGAGATGCATGGGGTTCATACAGGGAAGAAGACATGCACAGATTTCATACAGGGAAGCAGAGATGCATGGGGTTCATACAGGGAAGCAGAGATGCACAGGGTTCATACAGGGAAGCAGAGATGCACTGGGTCCGTAGAGGGAAGCAGAGATGCATGGGGTTCGTACAGGGAAGCAGAGATGCACGGGGTCCATACAGGGAAGCAGAGATGCATGTGGTTGATACAGTGAAGCAGAGATGCATGGGGTTCATACAGGGAAGAAGACATGCACGGTTTCATACAGGGAAGCAGAGATGCATGAGGTTTATACAGGGAAGCAGAGATGCACTGGGTCCGTACAGGGAAGCAGAGATGCACGGAGTTCATACAGGGAAGCAGAGATGCATGGGGTTCATACAGGGAAGAAGACATGCACGGATTTCATACAGGGAAGCAGAGATGCATGGGGTTTATACAGGGAAGCAGAGATGCACAGATTTCATACAGGGAAGAAGACATGCTCGGATTTCATACAGGAAAGCAGAGATGCATGGGGTTCATACAGGGAAGAAGACATGCACGGATTTCATACAGGGAAGCAGAGATGCACGGGGTCCATACAGGGAAGCAGAGATGCAGGGGGTTCACACAGGGAAGCAGTGATGCACGGGGTTCATACAGGGAAGCAGATATGCATGGGGTTCATACAGGGAAGAAGACATGCACGGATTTCATACAGGGAAGCAGAGATGCATGGGGTTTATACAGGGAAGCAGAGATGCACGGATTTCATACAGGCAAGCAGAAATGCACGGATTTCATACAGGGAAGCAGAGATGCATGGGGTTCATACAGGGAAGCAGAGATGCATGGGGTTCATACAGGGAAGCAGAGATGCATGGGGTTCATACAGGGAAGCAGAGATGCATGGGGTTCATACAGGGAAGAAGACATGCACGGATTTCATACAGGGAAGCAGAGATGCATGGGGGTTATACAGGGAAGCAGAGATGCACTGGGTCCGTACAGGGAAGCAGAGATGCACAGGGTCCGTACAGGGAAGCAGAGATGCACGGGGTCCGTACAGGGAAGCAGAGATGCACGGGGTCCGTACAGGGAAGCAGAGATGCATGGGGTCCATACAGGGAAGCAGAGATGCACGGGGTCCGTACAGGGAAGCAGAGATGCACGAGGTTCTTACAGGGAAGCAGAGATGCATGGGGTTCATACAGGGAAGCAGAGATGCACAGGATTCATACATGGAAGCAGAGATGCACAGGGTTCATACAGGGAAGCAGAGATGCACGGGGTTCATACATGGAAGCAGAGATGCATGGGGTTCATACAGGGAAGCAGAGATGCACGGGGTCCGTACAGGGAAGCAGAGATGCACGGGGTTCATACAGGGAAGCAGGGATACACGGGGTTCATACAGGGAAACAGAGATGCACGGGGTTCATACAGGGAAACAGAGATGCACGGGGTTCATACAGGGAAGCAGAGAGGCACAGGGTTCATACAGGGAAGTAGATATACACGGGGTTCATACAGGGAAGCAGAGATGCACGGGGTTCATACAGGGAAGCAGAGATGCACGGGGTTCATACAGGGAAGCAGAGATGCACGGGGTTTTTACAGAGGTCTCAGCGTTTATTGTACTGCAGCTTTGAGAGAAAATCATGTCAGGTGGGATGTACAGGAGAAATAACACAGTAGCATGTACAGCTTCATCCAGGGGAAATTGAGAAGGAGGGGAAAACAGTTTTTGTAAGGCGGCCGACAATTGAAATCTACGCTTGCAGAATTCTGCAAGTGGAGTTTTAGATTAAATCATTAACCTGTCTAGGACCAAGGGCGTACCTGTACGGCCTCAGGTTTTCCAGTCACCACCGGTAACTCGGCGGTGAACGGAACGGGATGCCTGCTGAAATCGTTCAGCAGGCATCCCGTGCCAATGCCTGGGGGGCTCCTGAGCCCCC
The DNA here is from genome assembly GCF_029499605.1 of Hyla sarda. Classification (NCBI taxonomy): domain Eukaryota; kingdom Metazoa; phylum Chordata; class Amphibia; order Anura; family Hylidae; genus Hyla; species Hyla sarda. Next base: position 124,974,676 of record NC_079193.1, read on the forward strand.
CCATGTTGGTCAATTCAGACCAGAGATTTGTGACGGTTCCAGGTCATATGTGTCTCCTGTGACCCGGTCAATAAGGGTGTTCGGGGCTGTCGAAGACAGGTTCAATCACCCTGAAGTGATAGGAGTGAGGTGACAGGGGTGCCACCCCACCTATCTCTGCTATTGGTCGGTCAGAAGGGACCGACCAATAGCAGATCGTGGAGGTGGTGCATGGGTTAAAATCCAGTTCCTCCGCTCTGCCCACCCACTGTAGTCCGGGCAAAGTGGGGGAACTGTGATGTGAGCAACGGTGGAGGTCCCTTACCAATTGCGTACAGTGATCCTCCTCTAAGTGTGGCGGGCAGCGATCGTGCTGTTGACGGGAGCCAGGAGGTGAGTACTTGCCTAGCAACATCTGGAGGGCCACAGTTTGGAGAACACTGTGCAGTGGTCATGGTAATCATCCAGATCTTGCATAACTACAACTCCCAGCATGCACGAACAGCAAATGGCTGTCTGGGCATGCTGAAAGTTGTATTTGTGTACCACCAGCTGTTGCATATCTACAACTCCCAGCATGCCCTTCGGTTATCAGTGCAAGCTGGGAGTTGTAGTTTTGCCACAGCTGGAGGCCCACTGGTGAGGAAGCACCCAGTTAGGTAACAGAACCTAACTCAGTGCTTCCCCATCAGTGAGCCTCCAGCTGTTGCAAAACTACAACTCCCAGCATGTATGGTCTGTCAGTGCATGCTGTGAGTTGTAGTTATGCAATATCTGGATGGCCACAATTTAGAGACCACTGCACAGTGATCTCCAAACTGTGGCCCTCCAGATATTGCTAGGCAACTACTCACCTCCTGGCTCCCGTCAACAGCACAATCGCCGCCCGCCACACCTAGAGGAGGATCCTCGCCCGCAGTCGGTAAGGGACCGCCACCGCTGATCACATCAGTTCCCCCGCTCTGCCCGGACTACCGTGGGTGGCAGAGCAGAGAAGCTGAACTTTAACCGTCGCGCCACCTCCCAGATCTGCTATTGGTCGGTCGCTTCTGACCGGCCAATAGCAGAGATAGGTGGGGTGGCACCCCCGCCACCTCACACTTCAGGGTGATTGAACCTGTCTTGGAGAGCCCCAAACACCCTTATTTACCGGGTAACTGGAGACACATATGACCTGGAATCGCCACAAATCTTCGGTCTGAATTGACCAACATGTGGGGCGCTCAGGAGCCCCCCAGGCACTGGCAGGGGATGCCTGCTGAACGATTTCAGCAGGCATCCTGTTCCGTTCACCGCCCGGTTACTGGTGGTGACCGGAAACCCTGAGGCCGTACAGGTACGCCCTTGGTCCTAGACCGGTTAATTTTGGTGTCCCGGTACCGTATTGCATACCGTACCTTGTATGGTGGTCCACAAAGTCAAAGTAACTACGCTCAGTTAGGGTCCCCCAGGTGGGACAGCCCCTAGTCGCCTCTCCTCTACTCTAATTCTGTAATGTTTATACATGGAAATATTTGGTAATAATGTATATTTAATACAATGTATAGTATACTTACCTTGCTAGAGTCGCAGGACCCATAATCCTCTGTGAAGGTGATTGACATCAGTATGGAAAAATTAGCACTAATCCAGCCCCTGCCCATATAAGGGAGCTGTATGCCAATTATCGCTCTCTTGGGTTGCTGCTCTCGTGGATGCCGGACTAGCCGGACGGATCTGCCCAACTTTCAAAGACACTCTAGGCCTAACAACCTAATGGCCTCAGCAGAACCTAAACCGTGAGTTCTAAACTAATCCCCGCTAAAGCTAGCGTGACTACTGGACCGCAACTAAATCCCCTAAATCCAGTGGAACAATGCATATTATCCTAAAGACTCTAAATTGCTAAAGTCCCAACCTTTGTCAATCTCCAAGAGAATTTGCATTTGTAGAGACTGTTCCTGTTGTGAAGTTTGCATAAAATCTTCAGTAAAAGATCCAACTGTTTTCAGCAAACTCTCCGGTTGTGGACATTCAATTATTTTAAACCTCCCTATCGCTCTTGGGAAGAGTGGCGGTAGGACAAGCATTACAGAGGAGCCCTCACCCTGGCGTTACGAATAGCAAGGGTTAACCAGACACCCTTTAGTTAACCAGACACTCCCCCAGGCTATCACATAATGATTTAATCTAAAACTCCACTTGCAGAATTCTGCAAGTGTAGATTTCAATTGGCGGCTGCTGCCAAAATCTGTTTCCCCTCCTTCTCAATTTCCCCTGGATGAAGCTGTACATGCTAGAGTGTTATTTCTCCTGTTCGTCCCTCCTGACATGATTTTCTCTCAAAGCTGCAGTACAATAAACGCTGACACGAAGACCACTGTAAAAAGCCTGTGCATCTCTGCTTCCCTGTATGAACCCTGTACATCTCTGCTTCCCTGTATGAACCCCATGCATCTCTGCTTCCCTGTATGAACCCCATGCATCTCTGCTTCCCTGTATGAACTCCTTGCATCTCTGCTTCCCTGTATGAACCCCGTGCATCTCTTCTTCCCTGTATGAACTCCGTGCATCTCTGCTTCCCTGTATGGACCCCATGCATTTCTGCTTCCCTGCATGGACCCCATGCATCTCTGCTTCCCTGTATGAACTCCTTGCATCTTTGCTTTCCTGTGTGAACCCCGTGCATCTCTGCTTTCCTGTGTGAAACCCGTGCATCTCTGCTTCCCTGTATGGACCCCATGCATTTCTGCTTCCCTGTATGGACCCCATGCATTTCTGCTTCCCTTTATGAACCCTGTGCATCTCTGCTTTCCTGTGTGAACCCTGTGCATCTCTGCTTCCCTGTGTGAACCCCGTGCATCTCTGCTTCCCTGTATGAACCCCGTGCAGCTCTGCTTCCCTGTATAAACCCCGTGCAGCTCTGCTTCCCTGTGTGAACCCTGTGCATCTCTGCTTTCCTGTGTGAACCCCGTGCATCTCTGCTTTCCTGTGTGAACCCCGTGCATCTCTGCTTTCCTGTGTGAATCCCGTGCATCTCTGCTTCCCTGTATGAACCATTTGCATCTCTGCTTCCCTGTATGAACCCTGTGCATCTCTGCTTCCCTGTATGGACCCCCTGCATTTCTACATCCCTGTATGAACCCCGTGCATTTCTACATTCCTGTATGAACTTTGACATATAAATGCACAGGGTTCATACAGTGATGTTCATGTAATTTACAAACCCCATGCATTTCTACGTCCTCTTTAAGGGACTAATGAACACCCCCCCCCTTGCATCCCCCCCCCTCCCTTGCATTCCAAGGAAACCTGTGTTATACACAGCACACTAACATAACTCAGCCCTGGTTGGGAAACACTGGTATACACACACAAAAAAGGGACTACAACTCCCAGCATGTGTCATTCAGGAGTTTTCAGTCTGTGGATAACACCAGCATGCTGCCTCTGTAGTCTCCTGGGAGTTGTAGTTCACCACACCTCTACAGGACATACACCAGTGTTTCCCAACCAGGGTGCCTCCAGGTGTTGCAAATCTACAACTCCCAGCATTACCTGGTTGGGAAACACAGGCATACACACACCTAAGAGGGACTACAACTCCCAGCATACACACACCTAACAGGGACTACAACTCCCAGCATACACACACCTAACATTGACTACAACTCCCAGCATACACACACACCTAACAGGGACTACAACTCCCAGCATACACACACCTAACATTGACTACAACTCCCAGCATACACACCTAACAGGGACTACAACTCTCAGCATTCCCTGGTTGGGAACCACTGGCATACACACACCTAACAGGGACTACAAATCCCAGCATACACACACCTAACTGGGACTACAACTCCCAGGATACACACACACACACACACACGTTACAGGGGCTACAACTCCCAGCATACACACACACACCTTACAGGGACTACAACTCCCAGCATACACACACACCTTACAGGGCCTACAACTCCCAGCATATACACACACCTAACAGGGACTACAACTCCCAGCATTCCCTGGTTGGGAACCACTGGCATACACACACACCTTACAGGGACTACAACTCCCAGCATATACACACACCTAACAGGGACTACAACTCCCAGCATTCCCTGGTTGGGAACCACTGGCATACACACACACACACACACCCCTAAAAGGGACTACATCTCCCAGCATACATACGCACACACCTAACAGGGACTACAACTCCCAGCATACACACACCTAACAGGGACTACAACTCCCAGCATACACACACGCACCTAACAGGGACTACAACTCCCAGCATTCCCTGGTTGGGAACCACTGGCATACACACACTTAACAGGGACTACAACTTCCAGCATACACACACATAACAGGGACTACAACTCCCAGCATACACACACCTTACAGGGACTACAACTCCCAGGATACACACACACACACACACACACACACACACACACACACACCTTACAGGGACCAACTAACAGCATACACACCCACACACCTTACAGAGACTACAACTCCCAGCATACACACACACATAAAAGGGACTACATCTCCCAGCATACATACACACCTAACTGGGACTACAACTCCCAGCATACACACACACACCTAACAGGGACTACAACTCCCAGCATACACACACACACACCTAACAGGGACTACATCTCCCAGCATACATACACACCTAACTGGGACTACAACTCCCAGCATACACACACCTAACAGGGACTACAACTCCCAGCATACACACACGCACTAAACAGGGACTACAACTCCCAGCATTCCCTGGTTGGGAACCACTGGCATACACACACCTTACAGGGACTACAACTCCCAGGATACACACACACACACACCTTACAGGGACTACAACTCCCAGCATACACACACACTCACACACCTATCAGGGACTACAACTCCCAGCATACACACAAACCTAACAGGGACTACAACTCCCAGCATACACACACACCCCTAACAGGGACTACAACTCCCAGCATACACACACACCTTACAGGGACTACAACTCCCAGGATACACATACACACCTAACAGGGACTACAACTTCCAGCATACACACAACAGGGACTACAACTCCCAGCATACACACACATAACAGGGACCCCCTCCTCCTCACATAGAAATCATCCCCAGTCAGAGATTTATCCCCAGTCCCTGCAGTACATCCCCAGTCCATGAACAGTAAAAACAGGCGGAGCTCAAGCAGGGGAGATGAGGGAGGGGGCGTGTACTTCTCCCCGTGGAGATTTACGTCCGTCCTGAGCTCAGGGAGGGGAGAGGAAGGAGGGGGCGTGTACTTCTCTCTCCCCTTGCTCTGCCCTTCCCCAGCTCTAGCTTCGGAAATCTTTGGAGAGCTGGGGGAGGAGCCAGCACAAGGATTCATGGGGCGCAAAAAACCACCTCACACCGGACAGCCACTGACTGTCAAGGCATGCTGGGAGTTTTGCAACAACTGGAGACACCCTGTTTGGGAAACACTGCCATAGGGTATCTTTGTGGCGGATTCAAATCACCAATTTGGGCCTCAAATGTGCATGGTGCTCTCTTGCTTCGGAGCCCTGTCGTATTACAAGGAAACAGTTTAAGGCCACATATGGGGTATCTCCGTACTCGGGAGAAATTGTGTTACAAATTTTGGGGGTCTTTTTCTCCTTTTACCCCTTATGAAAAGGTAAACTTGGGGTCTACACCAGCATGTTAGTGTAAAAAAAATTATTTTTACACTTACATGCTGGTGTTGCCTCATACTTTTAATTTTCACAAGCGATAAAAGGAAAAAAAGACCCCCCTAAATTTGTAACTCAATTTCTCCTGAGTGCAGAACCACCCCATATGTGAGCGTAAAGTGCTCTGTGGGCGCATAACATGGCTCAGAAGTGAGAGCGTGCCCTGTACATTTACATTTGAGGTGTAAATTGGGATCTCGGCTTCGACACCCCGCTATCATTACTGCACAGAGCAGACTCGCTCCGTGCGTAATGACCAGCGATACAGGGGCCGGAGCATCGTGATGTCACGGCTCCGCCCCTCGTGACCACGCCCACCCCCTTAATGCAAGTCTATGGGAGGGGGCGTGATGGTAGCCACACCCCCTCCCATAGACTTTTATTGAGGGGCGGGCCGTTATGTCACAAGGGGCGGAGCCGTGACATAACTATGCTCCGGCCCCTGTATTGCCCGTCATTACGCACGGAGCGAGTCTGCTCTGTGCAGTAATGATAGCGGGGTTGCGCAGCCGAGATCCCGGGGGTCCCCAGCGGCAGGACTCCGGCGATCTGACATCTTATCCCCTATCCTTTGGATAGGGGATAAGATTTCTAGGGGCGGAGTACCCCTTTAAGGTGAAAAAGGTCTCAGTCCTTAAGGGGTTAAATCAATTTCTTGATTTAGAATTTCTTTTCTTTCTGACCACAGTGCTCTCTGCTGACACCGCTGTCCATGTTAGGAACTCTCCAGAGCAGGAGCAAATCCCCATAGCAAACCTATACTGCTCTGAACAGTTCCTGACATGGACAGGTGTCATCAGATAGTACTGTGGTCAGACAGAAAATAAATTTAAAAAGAAAAGAGCTTTCTCTCTGTAGTATACAGCAGCTGATAAGTACTGGAAGGATTAAGATTTTTAAACAGAATTCATTTACAATTCTGTTTAACTTGCTGGCACTAGTTGATTTAAAAAAAAAAATGTTTTGTTTTCCACCGGAGTGCTCCTTTAATATGAATAAGCAATTCATCTTTTGTTACGGGAGGACCTAAAATTTGAGTTCTTTCCTAAAACTAGGGGATTAACCCCTTAAGGACACATGACGTTCTCATACGTCTCCATTTCCGAGTCCTTAAGGACACATGACGTATGAGAACGTCATGTGTTTTACCGGCCCCCCGCAACCATCTGGAGCGGAGCCGGTGCCCGATGCCTGCTGAAATCGTTCAGCAGGCATCGGGGCATATCGCCCAGGGGGGTCATTATGACCTCCCATGTCGGCGATGGCCGCAGATCGCTGGACAATTCAGTCCAGCGATCTGCGGCGAATTCCGGGTCAATCGGATCTCCAGTGACCCGGAATTATTGGCTGATCGGGGCCGTCAGAGACGGCCCCGAACAGCCAGAGCCAGCAGGGGTGAGGTGGCACTGGTGCCACCTCACGATCGCCCTGATTCGTCGGCCGGATTACCGGCCGACCAATCAGGGCGCCTGCTGCGGGTGTCACTCCCGCAACCCGCTCCGCCCCTCTTCCGGAGGACGTGAGCGGGTGCGGGACGTTCATCCCGGGTGCTGGGGACCCCGGCGGAGACGACGAGGGACTGACCTGTGCGGCGAGGATCGTTGGAGGTGAGTGACAGCCTCCTGCTGTTGCTTAGCAACAGCTCCCAGCATGCAAAAAGGGCATGCTGGGAGCTGTAGTTATGCAACAGCAAGAGCCAGACCACTACAACTCCCAGCATTCCCTTATGGGCATGCTGGGACTTGTAGTTTTGCAACAGCTGGAGGCACATTCTTTCTATGGGAAAGTGTACCTTCAGCTGTTGTGTAACTACAACTCCCAGCTTGCACAATCAGCTAAAGTGCATGCTGGGAGTTGTAGTGTTGCATCTGGTGGTTGCATAACTACAACTCCCAGCATGCCCGTTGGCTGTCGGTGACTGCTGAGAGTTGTAGTTTTGCAACAGCTGAAGGCACACTGAGTTAAGTAGCAAACCAGTGTGTCTCCAGCTGTTGCATAACTACAATCCCCAGCATCCCCAGCCAAAGTAGTATGCCTCCAGCTGTTGCATAACTACAAGACCCAGCATGCCCTTCCGCTGTCCGTACATGCTGGGGGTTGTAGCTTTTGCAACAGCTGAATTCACACTGGTTGCAAAACACTGAGTTTGTTACCAAACTCTGTGTTTCACAACCAGTGTGCCTCCAGCTGTTGCAAAACTACAACTCCCAGCATGCACTGATAGACCGTACATGCTGGGAGTTGTAGTTTTGCAACAGCTGGATGTTCCCCCCCTCCCCCCCCCAATGTGAATGTACAGGGTACACTCACATGGGCGGAGGATTACAGTAAGTATCCGGCTGCAAGTTTGAGGTGCGGCAAAATTTCTGCCGCAGCTCAAACTGCCTGCGAGAAACTACAGTGAACCCCCGCCCATGCGACTGTACCCTAAAAACACTACACTAACACAAAATAAAATAAAAAGTAAAAAACACTACATATACACATACCCCTACACAGCCCCCCTCCCCAATAAAAATGAAAAACGTCTGGTACGCCACTGTTTCCAAAACGGAGCCTCCAGCTGTTGCAAAACAACTACTCCCAGTATTGCCAGATAGCCGTTGACTGTCTAGGCATGCTGGGAGTTTTACAACAGTTGAAGGCACCCTGTTTGGGAATCACTGGCGTAGAATACCCCTATGCCCACCCCTATGCAAGTCCCTAATTTAGGCCTCAAATGCACATGGCGCTCTCACTTCGGAGCCCTGTCGTATTTCAAGGCAACAGTTTAGGGTCACATATGGGGTATCGCCGTACTCGGGAGAAATTGCCTAACAAATTTTGGGGGGTATTTTCTGCTATTACCCTTTTTAAAAATGTAAAATTTTTGGGAAAACAAGCATTTTAGGTAAAAAAAATATATATTTTTTTGCATATGCAAAAGTCGTGAAACACCTGTAGGGTATTAAGGTTCAAACTACCCCTTGTTACGTTCCCGAGGGGTCTAGTTTCCAAAATGGTATGCCATGTGTTATTTTTTTTGCTGTCCTGGCACCATAGGGGCTTCCTAAATGCGGCATGCCCCCAGAGCAAAATTCGCTATCAAAAAGCCAAATGTGACTCCTTCTCTTCTGAGACCTGTAGTGCGCCAGCAGAGCACTTTTCACCCCCATATGGGGTGTTTTCTGAATCGGGAGAAATTGGGCTCCAAATTTTGGGGGGTATTTTCTGCTATTACCCTTTTTAAAAATGTAAACATTTTGGGAAAACAAGCATTTTAGGTAAAACATTTTTTTTTTTTTTTTTACATATGCAAAAGTCGTGAAACACCTGTAGGGCATTAAGGTTCACATTACCCCTTGTTACGTTCCCCGAGGGGTCTAGTTTCCAAAATGGTATGCCATGTGGTTTTCTTTTGCTGTTCTGGCACCATAGGGGCTTCCTAAATACGGCATGCCCCCAGAGCAAAATTTCCTTCAAAAAAGCCAAATGTGACTCCTTCTCTTCTGAGACCTGTAGTGCGCCAGCAGAGCACTTTTCCCCCCCATGCGAGGTGTTTTCTGTATCGGGAGAAATTGGGCTTCAATTTTTGGGGGGTATTTTCTGCTATTACCCTTTTTAAAAATGTAAAATTTTTCGGAAACCAAACATTTTAGGTAAAAAATATATATATATTTTTTTACATATGCAAAAGTCGTGAATCACCTGTAGGGTATTAAGGTTCACTTTACCCCGTGTTACGTTCCCTGAGGGGTCTAGTTTCCAAAATGGTATGCCATGTGTTTTTTTTTGCTGTCCTGGCACCATAGGGGCTTCCTAAATGCGAAATGCCCCCCAAAAACCATTTGTCGCTCCTTCCCTTCTGAGCCCTCTACTGCGCCCGCTGAAAAATTAACATAGACATATGAGGTATGTGCTTACTCGAGAGAAATTGGGTTTCAAATACAAGTAAAAATTTTCTCCTTTTTACCCCTTGCAAAAATTCAAAAATTGGGTCTACAAGAACATGCGAGTGTAAAAATGAAGATTTTGAATTTTCTCCTTCACTTTGCTGCTATTCCTGTGAAACACCTAAAGGGTTAATACACTTACTGAATGTCATTTTGAATACTTTGGGGGGTGTAGTTTTTATAATGGGGTCTTTTATGGGGTATTTCTAATATGAAGACCCTTCAAATCCACTTCAAACCTGAACTGGTCCCTGAAAAATAGCGAGTTTGAAAATTTTGTGAAAAATCGGAAAATTGCTGCTGAACTTTGAAGCCCTCTGGTGTCTTCCAAAAGTAAACACTCATAAATTTTATGATGCAAACATAAAGTAGACATATTGTATATGTGAACCCAAAAAAAATATATTTTGAATATCTATTTTCCTTACAAGCAGAGAGCTTCAAAGTTAGAAAAATGCAAAATTTTCTTTTTTTTCATCAAATTTTGGGATTTTTCACCAAGAAAGGATGCAAGTTACCATAAAATTTTACCACTAAGTTAAAGTAAAATATGTCACGAAAAAACAGTCTCGGAATCAGAATGATAACTAAAAGCATTCCAGAGTTATTAATGTTTAAAGTGACAGTGGTCAGAATTGCAAAAAACGCTCCGGTCCTTAAGGTGTAAAATGGCTTGGTCCTTAAGGGGTTAAACTGAAGCAGCCTTCAATAAGGTACAAAGTGCACCATGTAAAAGATAAGGGCAACTTCAATATAAAAACAACTATTTTGGATTGTTGTTATATAAGAACACTATGTAAAAGGTCTCCCAGATCTCCAAAGTTTGGTGGTCCGACCACTGGGCCCCAACAAAAGCTTTTCAGAGCAGGGCCCGCAAGATTTTAAGTTCTTGAATACCCCTTTAGGTATACTTTATTATAGATATGGTAAAAAAATAAATAAAAAAAATGGCAAAAATTCATTGGGGTATTTTGTTTCAAGGGCTGAGAGAGGAAAGTTACATTTTTTAATTTTTTTTTAATATTTATAAATAACATGGTCCAGGAATTGACTTTAATCCTTGCTTGTAACATTGAGTGAAGGTGTAATATATTGAACAATGCGATATAATTTGGATTTATCAAAAGAATAAGTCTTGGTTTGTGCTAAGCCCCATGTAGAAAGCGCTAGCAAAACTTTGCACAAAGCGTAATACAAAAAAAAAAAACAAAGAAGAAAAAAACCAAAACAATAAATTTTCATAGCTTTCTTTTTATGAGACATGAGTAATTAACAACACACAATTTAGTAAGTATTTTATTATATCTCTTCATGTGGCAACACTGAAGAAATGACACTCTGTTGCACTGTATAACAGTGCAAATGTTGGTTACTCTTCAAAATAACTAAACTCCCAGCCATGAATGTCTAAACCTTGGTAGCAAAAGGGAATTCACCCCTAAGTGGAAATGTGCAAATTGGACCCAAAGGGGGAGATTTGTCAAAACCTGTGCAGAGGCAAAGTTGCCCGTAGCAACCAATCGGCTTGCTTTTTACATTCTTAACAAGGTATCTGAAAAATGAAAGAAGCAAGCTGATTGGTTGCTATGGGCAACTTGGCTTCTGCACAGGTTTTGATAAATTTAGTGTCAATATTTTGTGTGGCCATCATTATTTCCCAGCACTGCCTTAAATGTGCACTGTCATTTGCTAAAACTTTTTATAAAATGTAGATAGTTACATTATATGTATATTTGTGATATATATTGGTTAAAAATGTGTGTATTTGTGGGTGAAAAAAATCATGTGTGTGTTTCTCTGTATGAAGACAGAATACAGGAAGGGTGAGACAAGTAGTGCCCTGAACCAAACAACAAACCCCAGAGGGGAAACAGGGTAATGACAGTAACAACAATTTTAGGGGACACTCCCCAAAAAGGAGTACCCTAAACTAGAAACCCCCCAAAAACAATACAAAAAAAAAAAAAACTTTATTAAACTCTTAAAATGTATTGGTGAAAAACAAATATAGTGATTCACCTGAGCACCACTAGGTGTCAGTATCACACAGTGAAAGTTAGAAGGACAGCTATAGTCAGGCACTTATTTTAAGTTGATACTCCTAGTACTGCCAATATGACTGTGTGCCACTATGTTTTTTGGGCCACCCGTATGGCTGATGGATGGAACTAAAGGATGACTAAGGACGCTGCTGATTAAAATGTCACACAAGCCAGAGTCCTGACGTTTAACTGGAGACCCAGCTTCATCAGAGGACTGGTGGCCAGTAGTAGTGCTCTGTACCCCAAGTGTCTGTGAAACGCTCCCAGCTCATACAGTAGGCTGATTGACTATTCAGGGGATTGCACAAAGCCCTGCTTGTCCTGCTCAAACTTTTTGTCTCCACACCAAGAAACAGGCAATAGCTGCAGGGACTAGACAGCATTTTCCCTATCACCATAACAACACCACCTGAGTGAGGGACTCCACCCCTTGGGACAGGAAACCTAAAGGATAAAAGGAGTCCTCCTCTGCAGTCTCAGTGGTTTCCTGTCCCTTGAAAGCCTTACTGAAGCGGAAGTGCCTGTCTCGGGTTAATAAGAAGACAGCTGGAGGTGCTGTGTTGTTCCGTGGTTGTAGATGGTCTGTCTGCGGCCTCAACAGACCTCCCTGGTTGGGATATTTCATAAGACCGGGCTCCACACTTGTTACCCCCCCCCCCCCCCCTATTCAGAAAGGAATACAGTTGCCTTTAAGGGGGAAGAAGCACAGTTCCAACCTCCGGGCAGTTGCATTGCCGAGATCTCATAGACTGCAGAAACAGCTTATTTCTGAAAGCATTCCTCTGTGCTCATCTTGGCAAGCCAGGAAGTGCTAGGAAACCGGAAGTGATGTTGAACCCAGATGGCTGTGCACCTGAGGTGACGTCAAATGATAAGTCATGTGACCCATGGAGACCCGGAAGTGATGTCAGGCATCCATGCAGAGGGTGGTCTAATAGTATTTAGGCACCCCAGTATTTGTGCTTCATATGGTGTCTTAGTTGAGTTAGCCAACTTACCTCATCCAAAGGTAAAGCTAAAGACCTCGTCCATCGTACCAATCCTGAGGGTACCTGAGTGAGTGTATTTTTTTTTTCCATGTATTTGCAGGGGTTTTAATGCCTGGTATGAATTTTGTCTCTTCCCTTTAGGGTTATGCACCTACTATACGGCGACTTAAAAAAAACAATGTTCTATGTTTGTAAACGTCAGTTGCTTTCTCAATACAATAAACAGACCTGTGTGTCTTTTATTGCCAAAGTAGTTTCTGCTGAAGTTCCATCCTTTCTATGTTTTGAGGAAATAAGAAAAGAGATTCCCTCAAAGCAACCAATATAATTGCTGAAGCTGCCACCTAATTTAGTTTACCCCTGTCAGAAACATCTGAGATTACCTGTATGTCCTACTACCCCAGTAGTGACAGTACCAGAGATGGAGGGAACAGCATGATCTGGGGAAAATTTCTCTCTGTGGATGACATGTTGGGCAAGCCACTCTTCCCAGCAGAGGAAGGATTTATTAAAATTATCATAGAAATTACCGTATTTATCGGCGTATAACACGCACTTTTTAGGCAAAAATTTTTAGCCTAAAGTCTATCTGCGTGTTATATGCCGATAAGCCGCTGCAGTTAAATGATTTAAAGCGGGCGCTTTAAATCAATGAACTGCAGCGGCTTTGCAGGTGAAGGGGGGGGGGAGAGGCCGTCGCTGCCGGCTTCTCTGCCCCTGCCTGTCCTGGGGTCTAGAGCCCTGCTGCCGGCCCTTCTCTCCCCCTGGCTATCGGTGCCGCTGCCCGTTCTCTCCCCCTGACTATCAGTGCCGGTGCCCCATTGCTGGCGCCGATAGCCAAGGGGAGAGAAGTGGCGCCGGCAATGGGGCAGCGGCGCCAATAGCCAGGGGGAGAGAAGGGGCAGCGGCACCCATTGCCGACGCCGCTGACCCGTTGCCTCCCCCATCCCCGGTTGTATAATTACCTGTTGCCGGGGTCGGGTCCGCGCTGCTTCAGGCCTCCGGTGTGCGTCCCCTGCGTCGTTGTGGCGCAGTGACGTCAGTGCATAGCAACGTCGCAGGGGACACACACCGGAGGCCTGAAGCAGCGCGGACCTGACCCCGGCAACAGGTAATTATACAACCGGGGAGGGGGGAGGCAACGGGGCAGCAGCACCAGCAATGGGTGCCGCTGCCCCTTCTCTTCCCCTGGCTATCGGCGCCGCTGCCCCATTGCCGAGCCCCGATAGTCAGGGGGAGAGAACGGGCAGCGGCGCAGATAACCAGTGGGAGAGAAGTGGCGGCAGCAGGGCTCTAGACCCCAGGAAAGGCAGGGGGAGAGAAGCAGGCAGCGACTGCCTCTCTGCCCCTGCCTTTCCTGGGGGTTTATCAGGGTATACGCATGCACACACACACACACCCTCATTTTACCAAGGATATTTGGGTAAAAAACTTTTTTTACCCAAATATCCTTGGTAAAATGAGGGTGTGTGTTATAGGCCGGTGCGTGGTATACCCCGATAAATACGGTAATATTGAAGACTCTAAGGAAACTAAAACTATTCAAGGGGTTAGAATAGTTAATAAGGATAGGCTTTAAAGGAAGAAAAACCATATGCCATTGAATTGCATGTTGACTAATGCCAGAAGTCTGCCCAATAAAACTGAGGAACTGGAGTGGTTGATGTCTGAGGAGGATTATGACATAGTGGGTATAACAGAGACTTGTTTGGACGATACCTGTGACTGGGCGGTCAACATACAGGGTTATAGTCTATTCAGGAAAGATCGGACAAAATGGAAAGGGGGAGGAGTTTGTCTTCATGTAAAGTACAGTCTGAAGGCTGCACTGCGGGAGGATATACGGGAGGGAAATGATAATGTAGAGTCATTATGGGTAGAAATATATGGAGATAAAAATAATAAAATTATGATAGGGTTTTTTTATAAGCCACCAAACATAATGGAAGAAGCAGAAGATGAATTAATGAAGCAAATAAACAAGGCAGCGAATCAGAATGAGGTGATAATAATGGGGGACTTTAACTATCCTGATATAAACTGGGAAACTGAGACCTGTGAATCTCATAAAGGAAACAGGTTTCTGACTATAGCTAAAGACAATTATCTGTCCCAAATGGTGCAGAGCCTGACCAGAGGGGGTGCCTACTAGACTTAATATTAACCAACAGACCTGACAGAGTAACTAATGTGCAAGTAGGACACCTAGGAAATAGTGATCATAATATAATACATTATAACTTTTTCTTCAATAAGGGAATCTCTCGAGGGGCCACAAAAACAATGAACTTTAGGAAGGCAAAGTTTGACCAACTCAGAGAAGCCCTTAACAATATAAAATTGGATAATGTCCTCAAAAACAAGAATACTGACACTAAATGGGAGACTTTTAAAAATGTCTTAAACTCTCACTGTAACATGTATATACCTTATGGGAATAAAAGGGTCAGAAATAAAAGAAAACCAATATGGATGAATAAAAACGTTAAGGGGGCAATAAAGGACAAAAATAAAACATTTAAACTACTAAAAGAGGACGGCAGTGAAAAAGCATTAAAAAGCTATAGAGAAAAATGTAAAATATGTAAAGAACAGATAAAAGCCATAGAAAGACTCATTGCCAAAGAGAGTAAAACTAATCCCGAAATGTTTTTAAACTATATAAATAGCAAAAAAGGTCAAAAATGAAAGTGTTGGCCCTTTAAAAAATTATAAAAAAATAATAATAATAAAAAATGGGGATCAGGAAAAAGCAAATATATTAAACATATTCTTCTCCATTGTGTTCACCGAGGAAAAGGAAATGTCAGGTGAAATACAGCGAGATAAGGTAAACTTCCCTTTACAGGTCACCTGTCTAACCCGGGAAGAAGTACAGTGTAGCCTACAAAAAATCAAAATAGACAAATCGCAGGGCCAAATGGCATACACCCCCGTGTTCTAAAGGAATTAAGTACTGTAATAGACAGCCACGTATTTTTAATATTCATGGACTCTATAGTAACAGGAACTGTTTCCCAGGACTGACGCATGGCAAATGTGGTGCCAATATTTAAAAAGGGGACAAAAGGTGACCCCCGAAATTATAGGCCTGTTAGTTTAACCTCTGTTGTATGTAAATTGTTTGAGGGCTTTCTAAGAGATGCTATTTTGGAGTATATTGATAAAAATAAATGTATGACTCCATATCAGCATGGCTTTATGAGGGATTGGTCCTGTCAAACTAACCTGATCAGCTTTTATGAGGAAGTGAGCTCCAGACTGGACCAAGGGGAATCGCTGGATGTCGCATACCTGGATTTTTCCAAAGCATTTGATACGGTGCCACATAAAAAATTGGTGCATAAAATGAGAGGAATTGGGCTGGGGGAGAATGTGTGTAAGTGGGTAAGTATTTCGTCTTCGATAGGCGGATTTACCATCAAATGCGCGGGACCGCGATGGGGAGCCCTTGTGCCCCCACCTACGCCAACCTCTATTTAGGATGGTGGGAGGAGTCAGTGGTTTTTGGTGAGTCTATGTCGCGGTACACGGATCTAGTCGGTTTGTGGGCCCGGTATATAGACGATATTTTCATTCTCTGGAATGGGTCGTCAGACCAATTCAGGGAGTTCGTGGCTAGTCTTAATCAGAACGAATTGGGATTGCATTTCACATTTGAATTCCATACTGATCAGATCCCCTTCCTGGATGTTCTAATTTCTAAGAATAGCCAGGGCGGTCTTGACACCACTATTTACCGCAAGCCTACAGCCACGAACTCCCTGCTTAGTTGGGATAGCCATCACCCTAGGTCTGTCCGTAGAGGCATCCCCAAAGGGCAATACTTGCGCATTAGACGCAACTGTTCCACAGAACAAGAATTTGTGAGGCAGGCGGCTGACCTGCGCCACAGATTCAGGGAACGCGGGTACCCGGATCGGGTATTAAGACAAGCGTATCAGGAAGCTAGGGGAAGAGAACGGAGCACGCTCCTCACCCCTAGACAAAAACCATCTGAGAAAGTCCTCACCCGCATAGTGGCCACCTATGACAATGGCACCCCCGATGTTAAAAGCATAATTGAAAAATACTGGCATGTCCTCTTGATGGACAAGGACCTCCAGGGGGTCCTTGACACTCGCCCCCAGATTTCGTTCCAGCGGGGACGGAATCTGCGAGACAGACTCGTTCATAGTCATTTTGTAAGACCCGGTCAGACTCCTACCTGGCTACATCGTAACATCAAGGGCTGCTTCAGATGCTCAGGCTGCATCGCCTGTGCTCACATTTCGGTTACTAAAACCTTTACAAGTTCTGTGACAGGTGATACATACACCATTCGAGATTTTATCAACTGTCGGAGCAAGGGGGTGGTCTATAAGGCCAACTGTACTTGTGGATTGGAATACATTGGAAAAACAAAACGTGAGATGAGGAGGAGGGTGGGGGAGCATCTGAGAGACATTACTAACTCAGCAGATAAACCCTTGGCAAGACATGTTCATGACAAGCACGGAGGGGACCCTAAAGTGGTCAGCTTTGTGGGGATTGAGCTTGTGCGACCCCTCACTAGGGGGGGGGGACTGGGATAGGCTGATCCTGCAGAAGGAGACTCAGTGGATTTTCCGCCTGCAGACTCAGTTCCCCAAAGGTCTCAATGATCAGTTGAGTTTTGCATGCTATGTCTAACTCTGTCCTCCATACTCTCCCCCTAGCTAGCTCCCTCCCCCTTCCAACCACAGCCACTTCATTACTTACTCAGCTCTCTCACTCTCTCTATAAATATCTACCTGTGTAAACTGTCAACACCAACCACTTAATACTCATTCGTATTTTGAAAAGATATGTTGCCGTGGCGCATGCGTACTGGCTCACCAGCATCGCCTAGCAACGCAGGACGCTCCGCTCCGTAGCCTAGACGCGCACCCGGAAGTGACGCCGACACACCGCTGTGGCGCCGGCACCCGGAAGTGGCGCGCGCACATTCGAGCGTGGAAGCAGCCTGTTTGGTAAGTGCTATTTAAGGATCCCAGGTTCACTGATGTGACCGACGGGATACAGACGCCATAACCGCGCACTCTGCCACTGCAGATCCCGACATCTCGCCGACCGCCATTGTGGTCACGTGAGTCTAACCCAGTAGCAGGGCTCTGCTCTGGGTAACCAGCACACCTACTTCACCTTCTCCCTTGGTTTTGTTCTAAGGGAATTGTGTTTGTTTATTTTTGTGGACTATGTTCACGTGTTGGTTCTAATTAGTGCACTTTATCATTATTATTGTTGCACGTTGCTGGCCTTTGAATTGATTTTTTGCTTGCACTTCTTGTATCGCACCTTATGTATTATTGTTTACATTCGGTAACGCAGTACTAACTTTTTTGTTTGCCCTGGAGCCCCTGATGAACCCATTAACTTGGGGGAAACGCGTTGGGCGGGCTTTACATCTGTTCTAGTATAGGGGCTGACCAAGGGATAGACCGGGGCAGGGGTCGTCCTTTCAAGGACGAGTGCCCCGACAGCTCCCTGAGCGAGCAGGGCTAGTGGGCACAACATCTCCCCTGGCAGGGTACACTAGGGTCCGAGTCCCACCCCACCTGGTCTCCACAATTTTCCCGGTCACCCCACTTGTTGTCTCTACTCAGGCCACTGAACTGTTTGACTCCAACTATAATCGCTAGTTGTGGCCTCTGGGCCTCTTTGATCTATCTCCTTGTTGTTTGTATGTCAGTGGGGATTCTGTTGTTTTAATAGCACGATTAAACGTTATGTTTTATATGTCCTTACCCCTTCTGTGAACCGATATTGTTAGCAGGGTAAAGATTTTGCCTCATCTGTGAAGTAAGTGGGTAAGTAACTGGCTCAGTGATAGGAGACAGAGGGTGGTTATTAATGGTACTTATTCTGATTGGGTGACTGTTACTAGTGGGGTACCACAGGGGTCAGTCTTGGGTCCTGTTCTATTTAATATATTTATTAATGACCTTGTAGAAGGGTTGAATAGTAAAGTAGCAATCTTTGCAGATGATACTAAACTCTGTAAAGCGGTAAACACAATAGAGGACAGGGCACTGTTATAAATAGATCTGGATAGGTTGGAGGCTTGGGCTGAGAAGTGACAGATGAGGGTTTCAACACTGATAAATGTAAGGTAATGCACATGGGGAGGAAAAATCCCGGCTGGGATTATGTATTAAATGGGAGCACACTTGAGACAACTGACGTGGAAAAGGACTTGGGAGTTTTAGTTAACAGTAAATTTAGCTGTAGTGACCAGTGTCGGGCAGCTGCTGCCAAAGCAAATAAAATCATGGGGTGCATCAATAGGGGCATAGATGCTCACGACAAGGAAATAATTCTACCGCTGTACAAATCACTAGTCAGACCACAGATAGAATACTGTGTACAGTACTAGGCACCAGTGTACAAGAAAGATATGGTGGAGCTGGAGCGGGTTCAAAGACGGGCAACCAGGGTAATACGGGGAATGGGAGGACTACAGTACTCAGAAAGATTATCAGAATTAGGGTTATTTAGTTTAGAAAGAAGGATTAATTAGGGTAAGATATTGTATTGGGTTAAATTGTTTGTATATATGTTAGCTAAAGTTATATAGTGTGTTAGTGAATAAACCTTTGTATTATTAACCCTGTGTTGGGAATTACTTAAACCGTACAATCTACAAAGGGAAACTAGAAAAGGTTGTTTACACTTAGAGAAGGAAGGAAGGCTGGAGGAATATTTATATCAATATTTATATTACATTCATTATATCCCCTTTATCATTGGCATCCTATAACATTAGGATACCCTTGTATAAATCCTTTATTATTTAATGTATCCTTTTATTAATTAGGATTGTAAGCGCTGCGGAATCTGTAGGCGCTATATAAATAAAATTATTATTATTAAGGATTAGGGAAGACCTAATAACTATGTATAAATATATCAGAGGACAGTACAGAGATCTTTCCCATGATATATTTATACCCAGGACTGTATCTATAACAAGGGGGCATCCTCTATGTTTAAAAGAAAGTTTCTACACCAGCACAGACGGGGGTTCTTTACTGTAAGAGCAGTGATACTGTGGAATTCTCTCCCGGAGGAGGTGGTCATGGTGAACTCTGTAAAAGAATTTAAAAGGGGTCTGGATGCATTTTTGGAGAGTAAGAACATTGCTGGTTATGTATATTAGATTTATTTGGACAGAACGTTGATCCAGGGATTTATTCTGACTGCCATATTTGGAGTCGGGAAGGAATTTTTTGGAGGAGGTTTTTTTTTGCCTTCCTCTGGATGAACTCAGTAGGGACTCATTAGGATATAGGTTGAACTTGATGGAATCTGGTCTTTTTTCAACCTCATGTAGTATGTTACTATGTTACTAGTTTGTCATTGATAATCAGAATCAGGGCAGGCTCTGCCTATAGGCAAAATAGCAGTTGCCTAGAGCACACTCTTGCGGTGGGCAGAACAGTGCCCCCTCAGGAAACTCAACCCACCCCCATACCATAATAATCAGCTTTCTTCATCCCATCAGAGAAGCACTGTATCCGCTGCACACAGCGCTCCTCCTCCCTAAGAGATACAGGCGTGATCTCCTAGGTCAGGTTTGTCCAGCATCCTGACAGTGCAACCCCACAACCCCTTCCCCCAGTGTGCCTCCAGCTGTTGCACAACTGAAACATCCAACATCCTTGCACAGTCAACGGTTTGTAGGCATGCTGGGAGCTCTCATTTTGCAACAGCTGTAGATACACTGTTTGAAAAACACTGCACTATATAATTCACACACACTGCATTTAACACGCACACCACTGTATACGACACATACACTGCAGTTTGTGGCATCTGAAAATGTGGGGTCTAAATCAGCTAAAAGCACGGACCGAGGTCACTAACCCTCCTTCTGTTAGTGCGATTGGTGCTCCATTACAGAAGGAAGCACCAACAGCCTGCACTAATGGAGCACCAATAACACTGATTAATTCTGCTCTATGCAACAGCATTGTTCAGTGTATGCGATCTAAAGATTACATGAAATAGTCCCATAAAATAGTGAAAAAAAGTGTTAAAAAAAAATAAAAAAGTTAATAAATATGAATAAGCCCCTTTCTTAATAAATCTTTGAATCGCCCCCCTTTTCCCATTTTATTTTTTTCAAAAAAAGAAAATATTAAAAACAAACCTATGTGGGGGCGTGGCCTGGCGGTTGAGATGAGCGGTCGCACACTGTAGGTGCTCCCGCTTAGAGCCTGCATTTTACCTATCCTGTACTGAATCCTGGAGCCTCTGACCCCGCTGACCCGACTCAGGACCAGAACGATGGCACCTAAACTGGATCCTACGAAACAGAAGGATAGATCTGCGGTGGAGAAGCTGCGAGACTATGCCCACGCGGTGAAACAAGATGGCGCTGGGTGGGCTGGGCTTCAAGGTCGGGCGGAGGATGCGGAGGAGCGAGAGGCCTTGCTGTCTGATGAGGACTCTGCCGGCCCTGAGCTGACCCTTCGGGAGGTGAGCGACACCCTTTTGATGGCTATTCAGACATGCCGGACCTCCCTTACGGGCAAGATGGAGGAGGTCAGGGTGGATGTTGGCCTTCTCCGGCAAGATCTGCAGAGTCTCCGGGAGCGGGTGGGGGAGACGGAGACTCGCATCTCCACTCTAGAGGACACGGTGCAGCCCTTACCTTCCTCCTTACGAGCGGTGCAGGAGCAGCTGGAGTCGGCCCGCCAGAAGAATGACGACCTCGAGAACTGGCTGCACCGGAACAACATACGGGTGATTGGTCTCCCAGAACGCGCGGAGGGCCAGAATCCGGGGGCCTTTGTGGAATCATGGATTCGGGAGCTCATGCCAGATGCTCCCTTCTCGGCTGATTATGCTGTAGAGAGGGCGCACCAAGTGCCTGCGAAGCCACCTGTACCGGGGGCCCCTCCTCGCCTGCTGCTAGCAAGATTCCTTAATTGCAATGACCGGGACCTGATACTCCGTTCTGCCCCACGGCTGCCGGAAATCACGGTCCAGAATGCCAAGGTGTCCATCTTCCCGGACTTCTCTTCCGATCTCCAGCGCAAGAGGGCCTCCTTCACTTCAGTTAAGGCGCGGTTGCGTGAACGGGGGGTGCCGTATTCCATGGCCTACTCTGCCCCGACTCCGGGTGATGGAGACCGGGCGATTTTCTTTGCCACCCCGCAGGACGCAGACGAATGGCTGAGTAGGCGGAGGTGAACCTGCTTCCCCTGGCGGGATCTAGCTGCCTGACTGGACTGATGTGGGTGACTGCCGTGGAGTTCCAGCCTGTGTCCCTTTTCTACATCTCCTGCCTACCCTGGTTCCCTGCAGTGTTTGAGGTACTGTGTATTCCCCTGCCATCCCACCTACTTGTCACCTTTTTTCCACCCTCTCCCCCCCCAGTCCAGACTGCCCTGTGTTTTCCCCCCACCGATCACTGTTACCCCTGGGACGTTTTAAGTTTGCCCACGTGGGACTGGGCCGGACCTCTGTGGGGAGCATGCCCCTCTGTCTCTCCTCCTGTCCGGCTGAACCCCCGTTCCCGGACTGCTCTCCCCATTGTTTTTTTTTTGTGTTTTTTTCTCACCCTCATTGGCGCCCCCTCCCCCCTGTGCCCCCCCCCCCCCCCCCGGACTTTCAGTGCTTGTTCTCCTGGGACTACAGTTGGACTTTCACATGGACATTGTATGGCCCTGATGGAACTGTCAAGACTCTCCTCCATCTCCCCCTACAAATTGGATCCCCCTGCCTGGACATTCCAACTGCTGATTCCCTCCCCCCCTCCCCCCCCCCATGCCCCTACTTGACCTCTGAAGCGAGGTCATTTCCATGTGACCTTTATGGGATGAATAGGGTGTGGGGTCATGATTGCTCTCCTGTTGGGTGGGTGGCGGGAGACATGTGTCAATGGTGGTCACTTTGCACTGTGTATTATGCCTTATACACCTCCAATTCTCGCTCTATCTCCTGATGTGTTCTCGTCTGTCCCCTCTCTCCTGCCTTGGTCCCTTCCCCCTCCTGAGTGTCATACCCTAAGCCTCCTCTTCTTCCCTTTGCCTCTTTTTTACATTGGTGGTCATTTTCTCCCTCCCCCCCCCCCCCCCCCCTCTCTTCTTTATTTGTTTTCCTGTTTTTCCCTCCTATTTCTATCTGGTCCTCCGGTGTCGCCTCCTTCTCCTGTGTACTGCTGTCCTCCTTGGCCCCTTCTGCAGTTTATATAATCTTGAGGCTCTCATCTATCCCATGTTTGAGCAGGCTCTCCCCACTAGATGGAGCTGTTGCTCTATCACTGCTTTCTCTGCAGTGGTTATGTTTGCTTTTCTTGTTTTCTTCTATGTTTGTTCCCCATGTTTAGGGGAGGTTTCTCTTGCCAGAATGTGCATTCTCAGTGGAGCATATCTTGTACCATTTCTACCTTTCACCACCTTGGTGTTCTTTCTATTTTCGTGGACCCGTGTGTGTTTGTCTCAATCTGTTGGCGTGGATGGCTGATGTTTGTGTTGTCTTTATGTGTCTCTTGCTGTGTTCTTAGTGTACACTCTCTTTTACCATGGCGGACCTTAGAGTAATGTCGTGGAATATACGGGGGGCCCGGGCCCCTCGTAAACGTACAATGGTTTTTGCACATATTAGGAAGTTCCGCCCTCATGTGATAGCATTACAAGAGACACATCTCACCCCGGACAGGGCCCACCAGTTTACCAAGCCTTGGGTACAATGGTCTCACCACTCCTTCCATACATCTTTTTCTAGGGGCGTTTCACTTTTGATTGCTAGGTCAGTGAGATGGGATCCTGTAGCACTGCGTAGGGACTCACAAGGTCGTTATATTTTTGTCTATGCCTACATTAACAATGTGCCTTATGTGCTGCTATTTATTTATAATCCCCCGCCGGCCTCTATGGAAGTATTGCATAGTGCTGTCACTTTTGCTGCTGGATACCCTTCCGCGCGTGTGCTGTGTATGGGAGATTTTAATATGGTGCCTGACTTGGTCATGAATCGCCACAGTACCAGAGGGGTTCCTTTGGGAACTGGAACCACTCCTCTCTCTTTGTTGGTAGATGAAATTGGCTGGGTGGACATCTTTCGGGATCGCCATCCTCATACTAGACAATTCTCCTGCCACACTCTGGGTCGCAATGCGTTGTCCAGAATCGACCTTGCCTATGGTAATCCGCTTCTCATGTCTCAGGTCTCGGCGGTTTCGTATGAACCGCGTGCTGTATCTGACCATTCTCCATTACTGCGGGACATCCGCGTGGCCGATTCTGGTACACCGCATAGATGGAGAATACAACCTTTCTGGCTGGATCAGATTGGCCCCAATGACCGTATCCCGGACCAGCTTCAGGTTTTCCTTCGAGCCAATGTTCCAGGAGGTTCTTCTGTGCTGGTGTGGGAGACTCTAAAGGCATACCTGCGGGGCTGCCTGCAATCTACGATCTCTTTTATTAAGAAGTCTGCATCTCGGCGGGAGGAGGAACTGGCCAGTTCCTGCACCTCTCTGGAGGCCAGATATGTGGCGGACCCTTCAGAGTCTAATAAGGTGGCTTGGCTGCGGGAGGGAAGACAATATATGCTACATCTTCACGAAAAGGCCAATAGGAAATTATTTTTTACCAAGCAATTCTATTTCGAACATGGTAATCAATCCAGTAAACTATTAGTTCACATAGTACGGCAATCTACTTCAGCTGCTCAGGTTCTTAAAATTAAAGCCCCAGTTGGGTCTGTGCTGCTGGGGGTGGAGGAGATGGCACAACGTTTTTCTGCTTTTTATACTAACCTCTATTCTTCGCAGGTTCAATATGATGATGCGGAGCTGGCTTCTTACCTGGACTGCATAGATTTCCCTGTTTTATCTGATAGTGATAGAGACATGTTGGATGCCCCTCTTACGCTCTTGGAAGTGCAGGACGCAGTAGCTGATATGACTAGGGGTAAGTCTCCGGGCCCGGATGGCCTCCCCTTGGAGGTTTATCTTCGGTACTCGGAGATTCTCCTTCCTCCCCTGTTGGCCATGTTTGAAAAGGCATTTATAGACAATATCCTACCTGACTCTATGTACGAGGCGACCATAGTCCTCTTGAAACCTGATAAAGATCCCTTAGAATGTGGCTCCTATCGGCCGATTTCTTTATTAAATCTGGATTATAAAATTCTCAGAAAAGTTTTAGCTAACCGGTTGAATCGGGTAGTACTGTCTATTATACACTCAGATCAGTCCGGTTTCATGCCGGGCAAGTCCACATCGGACAATATCCGTAGGGTTCAAACTGCCGTCCAGGTGGGAGGTGCTCTGGGAGGAGACTGGGCCTTGGCATCTTTAGATGCTGCCAAGGCTTTTGACTCGGTGGAGTGGGGGTACCTGCAGGCAGTGCTCTCTAGGTTCGGTTTTGGTCCTGCTTTCCGGAAGTGGGTTTCCCTCCTCTACCGGTGTCCGCGGGCCCAGGTCCTGGTTAATGGTACTTGCTCACGCCCATTTCCCTTGGGCAGGGGTACGCGTCAGGGGTGCCCTCTGTCCCCGCTCCTGTTTGCGGTGGCGGTGGAGCCCCTTGCACTGCGTATCCGCCAGGACTCTGGTTTCCATGGTATGCCGGTGGGAGATAGGGAAGAACGCATTGGTCTGTACGCGGATGATACAGTGCTCTTTCTCTCAGACCCGTTGACGACGCTGCCGTATGCTATGGCCTTGCTGGATAGGTTCGGATTCTATTCTGGGCTGTTTATTAACTGGTCTAAATCTGTTATAATGCCCCTCTTGCGTAAAACTTGGCCCCCCATTATGTGTGGCCTTCCAGTGGTCACGGAGTTTAAGTACCTGGGGATCTTTATCCATAGAGACCCAGCTAGTGACCTATCGTCTAACATCCTCTCATTGATCCCATATGTCAAATCCAAATTTAGAGTTTGGGCTACGCTACCGCTATCTGTTACTGGGCGTGTTAATCTTATTAAACTCATTATCCTTCCTAAATGCCTGTATATGTTGGAACACGCTTCTGGGCCTGTCCCTAAATATTTTTTTGACTCCCTTCACTCTCTTATGTCCCCATTTATTTGGGGCCCGAATAGACGCAAAATTCGACTTTCTACTTTGCAACGCCCTAAATTAGCGGCAGGTATGTCATTACCCGACTTCTACCTCTACTATGTGGCGGGCCAGCTACAATATCTCAGGCAGTGGGTGGGAGAGGATGTTGGAACGGGTCCGGAGCGATCCTTGACTAGCTTTGTCCCGTTCTTGACCCCGAGACTTCTACTGGAGAGTCCCACCCTTGGCAGACAGGCTTACCTACCCCTCCATAAACTGGCGATCAAGGTGTGGCGTGCTGCTAAGGTGCTCTATGGTTATACTGGTGTGCCATTGGATCTCCCGATGTGGGACAACCCCTTCCTCCCACACATTACTGTCTCTCTGGACCCACCCTTTTGGAGGGGACTAGGGATTCTTACTTTAGACCATGTGTACCGTGATAATGTACTGTGTTCCTTTGATCAGTTACAATCCACCTATGCTTTGCCCAGGCACAGTTTTTTTTAGGTATTTACAGTTGAGCCATGCGCTTAATGCTCAGTTCCCTGTAGGTAGCACCCCTATCTCAGCCTTCCCTCTAATAGGTGTGCTGCGATCTCAGGGTCCTAGGGGGCTGGTGTCCATCCTGTATAAACACCTCATTCAGGCCAAGGTTTCCGGATCCCAGCTGCCGGCGGACCGGCATTGGGAGTCTCACATCCCCAATTTGTCTTCAGAGATCTGGGAGGAAATATTTTCTTTGCATATGCTGGTGTCCCCAGCGGCTAATAATAAATTGATTCAATTGAATATCATTCATTACAGCTATGTTACCCCTCTCAGACTGTTTAGAATGGGTCGTTCCGACTCTGATGCCTGTCATCGCTGTGGTGATGCCGGAGCGGACTTTTGGCATCTTATTTGGGCTTGCCCCTATATTGAGGCATTTTGGGGGGAGGTTATTCGATTTCTCAACACACTTGCCCAGCCTCCCTTATCTGCTGACCCCTTAATCTGTCTTTTTGGTGTTTTAGATGAGGAGGTGTGGACTCATCATGTCCGCATCTTCTTGAGGGAAACATTATTCATGGCTAGGAAGGCTATTGCACTTAAGTGGATGGACCCCAGCCCTCCTACTTTATCTCAATGGAGGGCTTTGGTGAATGCAGTGATACCCTTCTCCCATTTGGTATATAAGCATAGGAAATGTCCTGGTAAATTTCTTTCAGTGTTCGGTGAGTGGTGCTCCTCTCCGTTCTGTCAGACTGTACTTTTGCTCAGGCGCCCTTGAATTAATGTAACGTGTACTACCATGTTGTCACTTTATTGGGCCTGCAAGCCGATTGTTCCTTACTTTCCAATAAAACGTGTTTAAAAAAAAACCTATGTATTAGGGATGCACCGAAAGGGCAATTTTTGGCTGAAACTGAAAATTTAGGCTGTGCTTGGCTGAAAACCGAAACCGAAAATGCATTGCCCCGTCTACTTTTTTTCAAGATAGTTTTTGTAAAAGTGTATGATCAGATTTTTTTAGTTACTGATGTACTTGAAGGGAATGTGGAATGGCTATAGAAGGTACTGGCCGAGCTTGCAGCCACAACACTGCCACTCACCATACATTGACTCCAGGACACACTATAGGGGTACACACCTATCTGGTTGCTATGGGCAACTACTCCATTTTTCCTCAGCACGTTTTGATAAATCTCCCCCTTAAATCAAATAAAAAAATATATGCTCTAAATGTTCTCTTCTGACCCCTATAACTTTCTTATTTTTCCATATACAGAGTTGTATAGGGGCTACTTTTTTGCACCGTGATCTGTGTTTTTTTTTATCAGTACCATTTTTGTGTTAATCACTTTTTTTTCTGCTACAGTAAGTGAACAAAAATCAGCAATTCGGGATGTTGGTATTTTTTTTTAAACGTGTACGCTATTGACCGTGCTGTTTTATCAACATTTTATTTTAATATTTCTGATGTTATGCACGCGGGGTTACCAAATAACTTTAACTTTATTTTATTTGAAAAAAAAAGGGGGGGGGGGGAGTGTTTTAAACTTTTTATTTTTTACAAATTTATTTTTACAGTATTATTTGTCCCCATAGGGCAGTGTTTTACAGTGTGCCTCCAGTTGTTGCAAAACTACAACTCCCAGCATGCCCAGACAGCCAAGGGCTGTAGGGTATGCTGGGAGTTGTAGTTTTGTAACAGCTTGAGACACAGATGTAATTTACTACTTCAAGACACTGATCAATGTTATGCTTTAGGAGCCTATAGCACAGCACTGATCAGTGTTGTCGGTGCTCCATTACTACAGACTAGCAAGGCATGCATTATTGGAACACCTATCACACAGGACGGACAAAGCTCTCAGCTGATCAGGACCCTGAGGGTGTCCCGATCAGCTCCACACAGCTACCCCAGATTTTCAGCATTTTAGAAGCCGTGATCTACTTTGATTGCGGCGTCTAAGGGTGCGTTCACACGCTAGTAGCTGCGGGAAACCCGATGTGAGTTACACTACCATTCATTTGAATGGGTCCGCAGACAGTTCGCAAATCAGA
This sequence comes from Hyla sarda, assembly GCF_029499605.1. Taxonomy (NCBI): domain Eukaryota; kingdom Metazoa; phylum Chordata; class Amphibia; order Anura; family Hylidae; genus Hyla; species Hyla sarda. The sequence continues at coordinate 125,002,945 of NC_079193.1, forward strand.
CACTTTTGCGGACGGTCTGTGGACCCCTTCAAATCAATGGTAGCGTAACTCGCAGCAGGTTTCCCACAGCAGGAAATCTGCTGATAGTAATAGCGTGTGAACGCACCCTAAAGGGTTAATGCCGGACATCACATGAGTCAGTGATATCCAGCATTAGTCAGTATGAAGCGAGCTCAGGTCCTGATCTCGCTTCATACGCCTGCTGCACGGCTGCGCCATATACACATGGTGGTCAGCCGTGTAAGGGTTAAAGGGGGGTACTCCAGTGAAAAACTTAAATGAACTGATGCCAGAAAGTTAAACAGATTTTTAAATTAAAGAAAAGTGTGCAGCTCACAACCGAGAATCCAAGGTGTAAGTGGTTAAAAGATCGATCCCCACTGACCCAAACTATAGAAATATATTAACCTGTTGGGGACGAAGGGTGTATGCATACGCCCTTGCGTCCTGGTACTTATAGACGAAGGGCGTATCCTTACGCACGTGGGAATTTCGATTCCCGCTGCGCGCCAGGCGGGGACCGGGGTGTCTGCTGATATCGATCAGCAGGCACCCCGCGCAAATGCCCAAGATGGTCATGAGACCCCCCCCCCCATGTCGGCGATCGGTGCAAATCGCAAGTGAATTCACACTTGCGATTTGCGCCGATTCCGGGTCATACGGGTCTATGGTGACCCGGAATATAGGGGGGATCGCGGTTGTCTAAGACACCTACGATCCCCCTGAAGGGATAGGAGTGAGGTGGCAGGGGTGCCACCCCTCCTATCCCTGCTATTGGTGGTCTAGACGCGACCACCAATAGCAGATCGGGGCGGGGGGTGTTAACTTTCGTTTTCCCCAACCTGCCCACCCACAATAGGCGGGGCAGGACGGGGAAACCGGCGGGGACTGGCGCAGGAGATCCACTTACCGATCTGGAGGCTGTGTGGGATGGTGATCGGCAGGCAGCAGAAGAGGACAGCTCCCTGGATCCTACGGAAGCCGGTAAGTTGCCTAGCAACATCTGGAGGGCTACAGTCTGAGTCCACTATACAGTGGTCTCTAACCTGTAGCCCTCCAGATGTTGCAGAACTACAACTCCCACCATGCCCAGACAGCTGTTTGGGCATGCTGGAATATTTAGTTTTGCAACAGCTAGAGGGCTACAGTTTGAGACCATTATACAGTGGTCTCTAAACTGTATCCCTCCAGATCTTGCAAAACTACAACCCCTAGCTTGCCCAAACAGCTGTTTGCTGTCTGGGCATGCTGGGATTTGTAGTTTTGCAATATCTGGAGAGTCACAGTTTGGAGATCACTGTGCAGTGGTCTCTAAACTGTAGCCCTCCAGATGTTGCACAACTGCAAATCCCAGCATGCCCAAACAGCAAACGGCATGCTGGGAGTTGTAGTTAAATACCTCCAGCTGTTACATAGTTAGTACGGTTGAAAAAAGACATATGTCCATCAAGTTCAACCAGGGAATTAAGGGGTAGGGGTGTGGCGCGATATTGGGGAAGGGATGGGATTTTATATTTCTTCATAAGCATTAATGTTATTTTGTTCCAGGAATGTATCTAATCCTGTTTTAAAGCTGTAAATTTTTCCTGCTGTGACCAGTTCCTGAGGTAGACTGTTCCATAAGTTCACAGTTCTCATGGTAAAGAAGGCGTGTCGCCCCTTGAGACTAAACTTTTTCTTCTCCAGACGGAGGGAGTGCCCCCTCGTCCTTTGGGGGGGTTTAACCTGGAACAGTTTTTCTCCATATTTTTTGTATGGGCCATTAATATACTTATATACGTTTATCATATCCCCCCTTAAACGTCTCTTCTCAAGACTAAACAATTGTAACTCCTTTAATCGCTCCTCATAGCTAAGATGTTCCATGCCCCATATTAGTTTAGTCGCGCGTCTCTGCACCCTTTCCAGCTCCACAGTGTCCCTTTTATGTACAGGCGACCAAAACTGAACAGCATATTCCAGGTGAGGCCGTACCAATGCTTTATAAAGGGGGAGTATTATGTCCCTGTCCCTTGAGTCCATGCCTCTTTTGATACATGACAATATCCTGCTGGCTTTGGAAGCAGCAGCCTGACATTGCATGCTATTCTGTAGTCTGTGATCTACAAGTACACCCAGATCCTTCTCTACCAGTGACTCTGCCAGTTTAATCCCCCCTAAGACATACAACGCATGTAGGTTATTAGTACCCAGATGCATAACTTTACATTTATCCACATTGAACCTCATTTGCCAAGTGGATGCCCAGACACTTAGTCTATCCAAGTCATCTTGTAACCTATACACATCCTCTATAGACTGTACCGTGCTGCAAAACTTGGTGTCATCTGCAAAGATAGAAACAGAGCTGTTAATACCATCCTCTATATCATTGATAAATAAATTAAACAACAGCGGGCCCAGTACTGAACCTTGGGGTACACCACTAATTACCGAGGACCAATCAGAGTATGAATCATTGACCACCACTCTCTGGGTACGATCCATGAGCCAGTGTTCAATCCAGTTACAAACTAAAATTTCCAAACCCAAAGACCTTAACTAACCTGTCAGACGTCTATGAGGGACAGTATCAAATGCTTTAGCAAAATCCAGAAACACTATATCCACAGCCATTCCTCTGTCAAGGCTTCTACTCACCTCTTCATAAAAGCAAATTAGATTGGTTTGACAACTTCTATCCTTAGTAAACCCATGCTGGTTATCACTTATAATACAATTATCCCCTATGTATTCCTGTATGTAATCCCTTATAAGTCCTTCAAACAATTTAACCACAATGCACGTTAAACTTACCTGTCTATAGTTTCCTGGGGAAGACCTAGAGCCCTTTTTGAAGATTGGCACCACATTCGCCTTGCGCCAGTCCCTTGGCACAATACCAGACACCAGAGAATCTCTAAATATCATGAACAGGGGTACAGATATTACTGAACTTACCTCTCTAAGAACTCTTGGGTGTAGTCCATCCGGCCCTGGAGATTTGCTTACATTTACTTTACTTAACTTACCTTGTACCATCTCTAGATTAAGCCAGTTCAGTACATTACATGATGTGTTACCAGCACTGACCTGGCCAATAACTACAATAACTGTTGCATAACTACATCTCCCAGCATACCCTTCGGCGATCAGTACATGCTGGGAGTTGTAGTTTTGCAACAGCTGGAGGCACACTGGTTGGAAAATACTGAGTTGGGTAACAGAACGTAACTGAAGGTTTTCCAACCAGTGTGCCTCCAGCTGTTGCAAAAGTACAAAGGTGCAGCTTTGCTTGGGGAGAAGATGGCTAGAAGGGTGGAGGAGTGTTTAAACTAGGGACTTGGGGGGAGGGAACCTACAGCAAAGAGGGGGAAGATAGTGTAGATAGAGAGGTGAGAATTATAAATGTACCTGGGGGTGGAGCGGAGGGAGGGGCTAGAATAGTTAATAGGAATAGGCTTCATAGGAAAATAAAACTTACACCCTTGAATCCCATTAACCCCAATAACATAAAGGATGGAAATGTAAAGTGTATGTTCACAAATGCCAGAAGCCTAGCGAATAAAATTGGGGAGCTTGAGGCCTTGATACTGGAGGAACATATTGATATAGTTGGGGTCACTGAGACATGGCTGGACTCCTCGCATGACTGGGCTGTCAATCTGCAGGGGTTTACATTGTTTCGTAAGGATAGAATGAACAGAAAAGGTGGTGGAGTCTGTATGTAAGAAGTGGTATGAAAGTCAGTGTGAACGATACCATAGTGTGTGATGATTCTGAGGATGTGAAATCATTGTGGGTAGAATTACAAAAGGAGGGAAATACTGAAAAAATAATACTTGGTGTAATCTACAGACCCCCCTAATATCACTGAAGAGATAGAAGTTCGGCTTCATAAACAAATAGAAAGGGCCGCCCGGGCAGGTACAGTGGTAATAATGGGAGATTTTAACTATACAGATATAGATTGGGGTCCGGGGATGGCTAAAACTACTAAGGGGCGACAATTCCTAAATTTATTGCAGGATCATTTTATGGGCCAGTTTGTGGAGGACCCAACAAGAAGTGATGCCTTGTTGGATCTGATCATTTCCAACAACGTAGAGCTGGTTGGTAATGTAACTGTGCGGGAAAACCTTGGTAATAGCGACCACAATATAGTTACTTTTGACTTAAAATGTAGAAAACAAAGACAGGCGGGGAAGGCAAAAACATATAACTTTAAAAAGGCAAACTTCCCTGGGCTGAGGGCTGCACTACAGGACATAGACTGGGGGGAGGAGTTGTCAAATACTGATACAGAAGGTAAATGGGACATCTTTAAATCAACTCTAAATAACTATACAGCTAAATATATACCAAAGGGGAACAAATATAAACGATTAAAACTAAATCCTACATGGCTGACAAATGATGTTAAAAGAGCAATAAACAACAAAAAAAATAGCCTTCAAAAAATTCAAATCTGATGGGTCAGCTATAACATTTAAACAGTACAAAGAGCTTAATAAAATCTGTAAAAACGTAATAAAAACAGCAAAAATTCAAAACGAGAGACAGGTGGCCAAAGAAAGCAAAACTAATCCTAAATATTTTTTTAGATATATAAATGCAAAAAAAAACAGTAGGACCCCTTAATAATGATAATGGGGAGGTTGTCACAGGCGATCAAGAGAAAGCGGAGCTACTGAATGGGTTCTTTAGTTCTGTATACACTATGGAAAAAGGAGCTGACATTGGCCAGGTCAGTGCTGGTAACACATCATGTAATGTACTGAACTGGCTTAATGTAGAGATGGTACAAGGTAAGTTAAGTAATATAAATGTAAGCAAATCTCCAGGGCCAGATGGATTGCACTCAAGAGTTCTTAGAGAGGTAAGTTCAGTAATATCTGTACCCCTGTTCATGATATTTAGAGATTCTCTGGTGTCTGGTATCGTGCCAAGGGACTGGCGCAAGGCGAATGTGGTGCCAATCTTCAAAAAGGGCTCTAGGTCTTCCCCAGGAAACTATAGACCGGTAAGTTTAACGTGCATTGTGGGTAAATTGTTTGAAGGACTTATAAGGGATTACATACAGGAATACATAGGGGATAATTGTATTATAAGTGATAACCAGCATGGGTTTACTAAGGATAGAAGTTGTCAAACCAATCTAATTTGCTTTTATGAAGAGGTGAGTAGAAGCCTTGACAGAGGAATGGCTGTGGATATAGTGTTTCTGGATTTTGCTAAAGCATTTGATACTGTCCCTCACATACGTCTGACAGGTAAGTTAAGGTCTTTGGGTTTGGAAATTTTAGTTTGTAACTGGATTGAACACTGGCTCATGGATCATACCCAGAGAGTGGTGGTCAATGATTCGTACTCTGATTGGTCCTCGGTAATTAGTGGTGTACCCCAAGGTTCAGTACTGGGCCCGCTGTTGTTTAATTTATTTATCAATGATATAGAGGATGGTATTAACAGCTCTGTTTCTATGACACCAAGCTTTGTAGCACGGTACAGTCTATAGAGGATGTGTATAGGTTACAAGATGACTTGGATAGACTAAGTGTCTGGGCATCCACTTGGCAAATGAGGTTCAATGTGGATAAATGTAAAGTTATGCATCTGGGTACTAATAACCTGCATGCGTCGTATGTTTTAGGGGGGATTAAACTGGCAGAGTCACTGGTAGAGAAGAATCTGGGTGTGCTTGTTGATCACAGACTACAGAATAGCATGTCAGGCTGCTGCTTCCAAAGCCGGCAGGATATTGTCATGTATCAAAAGAGGCATGGACTCAAGGGACAGGGACATAATACTCCCCCTCTATAAAGCATTGGTACGGCCTCACCTGGAATATGCTGTTCAGTTTTGGTCGCCTGTACATAAAAGGGACACTGTGGAGCTGGAAAAGGTGCAGAGACGCGCGACTAAACTAATATGGGGCATGGAACATCTTAGCTATGAGGAGCGATTAAAGGAGTTACAATTGTTTAGTCTTGAGAAGAGACGTTTAAGGGGGGATATGATAAACGTATATAAGTATATTAATGGCCCATACAAAAAATATGGAGAAAAACTGTTCCAGGTTAAACCCCCCCAAAGGACGAGGGGGCACTCCCTCCGTCTGGAGAAGAAAAAGTTTAGTCTCAAGGGGCGACACGCCTTCTTTACCATGAGAACTATGAACTTATGGAACAGTCTACCTCAGGAACTGGTCACAGCAGGAAAAATTTACAGCTTTAAAACAGGATTAGATACATTCCTGGAACAAAAGAATGCTTATGAAGAAATATAAAATCCCATCCCTTCCCCAATATCGCGCCACACCCCTACCCCTTAATTCCCTGGTTGAACTTGATGGACATATGTCTTTTTTCGACTGTACTAACTATGTAACTATGTAACTAACTATGTATCATCAAAGGGTCTCTGCAGCTTCGTCCCGCTGAAATAGAATCACGATAAAAACAAGCAATCTCCAGGTAGCAGAGCAGGATCAATGGAAGCGCTGAGACCAGATAAGAAGTTAAAAGGATTTATTTCCCATAATGCAACGCGTTTCACGGTCACCCGCTTATGGGAAATAAACCATTATGGGAAATAAATCCTTTTAACTTCTTATCTGGTCTCAGCGCTTCCATTGATCCTGCTCTGCTACCTGGAGATTACTTTTTTTTATCGTGGTTCAGAATTCTGATAGTCGGGCAATTGACATGCTTATACTGCACAGTGAATCTAAACAGTCTCTGCAATAGTGTTTAATACAGTCCTCTAGAATAACTATAACTAGTCGCCTTAAGTGTATTAGTAGCAATCATATATCTCTCACCGGTCTCCGGCCGCTGGTCTCGTGCTGCGACGGACCGTGAATGAAGTCCTGTGGCTGTTCGTACGATAGCTGCGATCCTGTGGATAACAGTGATTGCAGACACTGTGTGTGCTGCACGGGGTCAAACTCCGCAATTTGGCGAGTTGAATACTTGCAGTTCTATGTTCTTAGAACACAAACAGAGGATTCCTCCTGGATCAAATAAGCTGCATGCCCGATGATGATGAGATGGAGAGCCAGGTGAGGTAGGTGGATCTGTTTAGTAAAAGCCGGCTTACATGTAGGTTATCAGCAATTGGCAGTGTGTTTTCTTTAGTGCTGGATTCAGATGATAAAAAACTTTAAACGCGTTTCAGGGTGCTTAATCTGACCCCTTCTTCAGTAGATGAGTCTATATATCCATCTGCTGAGCCGTGAGGCCAAGCAGTGATTAGGCAACTAAAAAGCAATGTATGGACTATAGATCAGTAGGGGTATGTTAAAAGTTAAGTAAAGTGACAGTAATGCTTTAAAACTGAATACTTTTATGGAAGATTTATGAATTTTAAGGCATACAGTTTCATATGTCTAGGCTCTAAAGGTGAATATTTACACAGTTTTTTACAGTGAACTATGTTAGACGGTGTTCTTTTAGAAGAAAAAATATGGCTGCTCTCTTCTAGAAATAAAACCACACCTGTCTATGATGTGTGCCTGGTATTGCAACTCGGCAATGTTTACTTCAGTAAAGCTAAGCTGTCATACCACTCACAACTTGTGTGGGATTGTTTTTAAAAGTGAGGTGGTTTGTCTTTCTAATTCTATATAACACCTTTAACATGGTCTAAATAGTCAGTGGAAATCAGTGGAAAATGAGATGGCTGTGAGTTGTCACATAGGGAATCCCTAAACTGCTGCCATAGTTGTATACAGTATATAAAGTGTGTAAAGATGCAACTCTAGTAGCACCCATGTGATTATTCACAGGTAGCATTTGCTACTTAAATTTACAAACTCACAAGAGAAGTCTGAAACTGGGATCACATTGCAAACTGCATATTAATTGTGCTGAAAATGAATAAAGCAAGGGAGACATATTTACGGTAAATTTAGTGTTTTCTTTTTTTCTATATCACTGGTGTCAGGAGCTTTTAATTTTCATATGAATTTATTTTATATTTGTTTTATATTTTAGGTATTGATTCTGAAGGACATGCAGCAAATTTTGTTGAAACAGAGCAAATTGTTTACTGTAATGGAGGAAAAGCTTCATTTGTTCAAGTAAGGTTTATAAAAATGTGTTTTTATTTGCTTATTTATTTTTCAAAATTATTGGCTGAGAAGGGGTACTGTGTGTCATTGAAGAGATCCAGCCATGTATTGATACTCCAATACTCCATGGGAGAAAAAGTATGTGTATTGGCTTTCTTCTACAGTGGTGAGAACAAGTATTTGATACACTGCCGATTTTGCAGGTTTTCCTACGTAGAAACCATGTAGAGGTCTGTAATTTTTATCATAGGTACTCTTCAATTGTGAGAGACTGAATCTAAAACAAAAATCCAGAAAATCACGTTGTATGGTTGTATGGTTTAAAAAAATAATAATAATTTTGCATTTTATTGCATGACATAAGTATTTGATACATTAGAAAAGCATAATTTAGGGTACAGAAACCTTTGTTTGCAATTACAGAAATCAAATGTTTCCTGTAGTTCTTGACCAGGTTTGCACATGCTGCAGCAGGGATTTTGGCCCACTCCTCCATACAGACCTTCTCCAGATCAGTTCACATAAGGCAAAGAGAAAATTGACACCTTTCGATTGTCCAAGCAATCTTAGTCATACTTGTAACTTCTCAGTTTGGAATTGAAATATGAATTGAAAATCATTAGATTGCATTCACTGTTTAATGCTAAGCTATTGCTTAGCAATAAACAGTGAGCTCACCTGGGCTGCATTACTGGAGAGTAGGGCAGACAGCTGGAAGCTGGTAACGGGACCCTCCACTGCCACGTTACCTCATCTACAGCAGTCTGCACTTTACTGCTGTGAAGCAAGCGCTGCTCCTGTGCTCCCTCCTTCAAAGTTACTTAATGCTTCCTGCCGTACATATGTTAGTTATAATTATGAAACTTTGATTGATACTGTAGACCAGTGGTCCCAAACCTTTTACGGCTCGGGACACCCATCGCAAAAAAAAAAAAAAATATATATATATATATATATATATATATATATATATATATATATTGCGTGGCACCCCTACTGAATAATTTTTGACGGATTACAAAAAATAGCTAAAAAAGGGGGCATGGCTTGGTGCGCTGGAGAGAGGAGGCGCAATGTGAAAGCTCCCGCCGGGCCAGGGTTATAACGGGCGCTTAACTTGGTAATGTGTGGCAGATCCTGCACCAAAACGAAGCAGATACCTGTTGTGTCTCCCTCCAGGCACATATCTGGAAGTCCTGCTGCCTCCATTATGGCTGCAGTGAACTCAGGAGCCTCGGACTGTCAGACACCAGTCCCTGAGCCCGAGACCCGACTTGCCACTTCACCTCTGCCCATGGCGGGTTCTCCATCACCGCACTGAGCGGTGCAAGTAAATGTTGCCACCCCGCTGCAGTCGGCTGACTTTCCATAGTTGCGGCACCAGCTGCAGCTCTTACAATTGCTTCAAAATGCACAGATCGTCTACAGATGGGGCTTTCCGTTTTCACTCATAGCGAGACATGGAGCGACAATGTCTACTCTCTCTCAACAAGAGGACTTGCCTGTCTTCCTCTCGATACTCAAGCTACCCCCAGTTTCTTTGCCGGAATGGGAAAATATGTTTCTTTCCCTCTCACTTAGATCTACACTGCCCCAGATCTGTCGCTCTCCACCGGACCACTGTCTGCTGACCCTCTTCTTGAAAGAGCAAAGCGCAAGACCTGAACAGTGTCTCACTGAACTGTTGTGGAACTCTACTTTGCATTGCCTGCCGATGTCTGCTCTACATACCAGTTCTCCTGCTGACCTGTACTTTTGTAACTGATGCCCAGGATGTCACATTAATGTATATCTCTGGTATGTTAATTTAAGTTGCTGTGTAGCACTACTTCTAATACGTACCCTCTCATAGTTAAGAGGTTTTCTTATTACGGAGTTGCCTCACTATTATTTTACTACCTTTTTATGTCTGTATTCTGTTTCTCGTTATTAGAATACCATTGTCATTTTAGCTGGATCTGCCCCCCACCCATTTGATATCATTGGGCGGTCAGCCCGAACCATTCCTGTTTTTTCCATATCATATGAGCATTCCTCCCACATAATGCCCCCTTAGTTTCCAATTGGCCCTGTCGGTAGCCTGTGTTTATTTCTCCTGTGGATGTTACCTTTGTTATTTCTGGTGACCCTCTTTTGGCACGCCTTTCATGTTACCCCACTTAGTTTTGACGCCAGACTGGTTCTGGCAATGTCCTTGGCCCTTATGATCTCTCTTCTTAGTCCCTGTGCACCCGTGTCTGTGTGGTTGCTGCATCACAATCCTTTTCTGTCTACCCACTGTTTTGTTTTTTGTTTTGTAGACCTCTACTTAGCTTGACCTTCCTGCCTTGACGACTGGATGACATACTGGTCCTTTGCTTGAGTGATGAGTCTTGTGCCATTTTCAACATTCCCCATGGTGGCTGACATATGTATTGCACCCCTTAATGTTAAGGGCTTTAATACTCCTGAGAAGCGTGCACAGATTTTGTACTCTCAAGACAAAATGAGAATACAAATCCGGGCTTTGCAAGAAACACACTTTATAACAGGTCATCTCCCTACACTTACTAATAGATACTATACATCTTGGCTTCATAGCATTAACCCTGAAGCTAGGACGAAAGAGGTATACCTAGCCTTCCATAGATCCCTCCCGATCACTGTCCTCTCCTCTTCAATCGATCCTGAAGCCTGCTATACTTTTGCTAATTGCAACTTGTCTGGTCAGAAGTTTACCATAGCTTCTATTTATGCTCCCAATCACAATAGAGTCCCGTTCCTACTTAAAACCCTAGAAGCCCTTTCAGCCTTTGCGACAGGTCCCATACTACTTTGTGGTGACTTTAACCTCCCCCTATTCCCAACTATAGACACCTCCTCAGGTCATTCCTCTCTATTTCACAGTAAGCTACGAGCCCTGAGACAGAAGCTTCACCTTCTCTAACTAACTGATGTGTGGGAACTACATCCACAAGATCAGGACTACACCTTCTATTCACACCCTAGACAGTCCTATAGCTGCATTGACTATATCTTTTGTTCCCATTTTCTTTTACCTGCCTTCTGCTTTGTAGAGATAGTAGTTACTTTATCCGACCACACACCTGTTGTGGGCACCTTCATGCTCCCTTCCTTTGTCAAACCCCAAGTCTCTTGGAAGCTTAATGAGTCCCTGCTGCTTGTTTCTCTATGCTTGCAGTACCTCCAAATGACCATCTCTAATTTTATACAACACCACTCCAATGACCCCTCCTCACCTCTGGTAAAATGGCAAGTGATTAAATGTGTCCTGTGGGGTGTGTTCATAAAACACGGGGCGAGACTTAAGAAGGCGGCGTCAACTAAGGTAGCAAACCTCTTTCAACAACTCCAACAGGATGGGGTTTTTCGTGACCTTATTAGAGTCTGACATGATCTTTAAGAGCTCCTTAATAAGAAACATAGATATTGCAAACAGATCACAGGTAAGCACTTTTATGAATGGGTTAACATGTTGGTCCGACTTTTAGCAAATGCCCTAAGAGGAAAAAAGTCTTCCCTTTTTGTTACTGCCATCCAACCTCATTCCGGTCCGGTTACCCATCTTACCCCCGACATTCTGGAAGCGTTCAGACACTATTATACTGATCTTTATAATCTACCGAAACCTCCTGCGCGCTCCTCCGCGAATCACTCCTTCCCGTTGTTTGAACAATATATAGTAGAAACAGCCCTCCCGAACCTCTCCTTAGACAATATTGAGGCTCTTGAGCAGCCGTTTTTCCCTGAAGAACTAGATATTGCTATTTTCTCACTACCTGCTGGCAAAAGCACAGGACCTGACGGCTATACTGCCAAATTCTACAAGGTTCTCAAGACTGATCTGACGGCTCTGCTTCTTACAGCTTTCAATGATGTCTCAGGTGATTCCCCATTGCCTCAGTCCTTTTTAAGGGCATTCATTACAGTTATCCCTAAAGAAGGGAAAGACCCCCCTTCTTTGTCCCAGTTATCGTCCAATATATTTAATCAACTCAGATGCTAAGCTAGTTACGAAGCTTATCGCTAAAAGATAAGCACCTAATATGTCCTCCTTTATCCACTGAAGAGAAGCCAGAAATAACACTCTGCAAGCTTTCTCTACAATACATTTTGCTTCCAAATGCCAAATACCGCTTTTTCTTCTTTCTTTCGACGCAGAGGAAGCTTTTGACTGGGTGGACTGGGAGTTCTTAATGGCTACCCTAGTACAAATATGACCTGGTCCTCTGATGTGGCAACATATAATGGCCCTCACACCCCCAAGATTCATTTGAACGGACCAGATTCATTTGAATGGGCGACTATATGTCCCATTTGACATCTGTAAGGATACGAGGCAGGGATGCCCTTTATCTCCACTCCTGTTCTCTGTATGGAACATTTACTGGTGGCCATCCATCAAAACCCAGATATCAGGGGTCTTTTGATGCCTCCTAACCATTACAAATGTTCGTCATTTGCGGATGATATCCTTTTATACATCTCCTCACCCGTTACTACATTACCTTCCCTTCTTGCAACTCTACGTCACTTCTCCAATTACAGTGATTACAAACTGAATCCCTCAAAGAGTGAAGCTTTAAATATTACTCTTCCGTCCCAAGTAGTTCAATTACTAAAATAGTCTTATCCCTTTAAATGGCAAAGGACCTCATTAAAATATCTAGAAATTCAGGTTCCCTCTGTCCTGTCGAATTCTTTTAGCGTCAACTTCCCCCTCCCCTTCCAGCACTCGCTGAGATCAGACTTAGCTAGATGGGAGCCCAGGGACTTCTCCTGATTAAGGCGGATCAATATCTTTAAAATGAACGTGCTCCTGCGCCGCCATTATCTTTTTTCTAGGATCCTTACACATGTTCCCCGTTCCTTCTTCAGGGAGGTCTCTGTGCTTCAGTTGAACTTCATCAGGGCTCATCGACGTCCAAGGGTAGCCAGACATGTCCTACATCGGCGAAAGATGGAGGATGGACTGGCCTTACCGGATTGTCTCTCCTACAACCTGTCTGCAGTTCTCACACGCATGCTTGACTGTTTTCACAGCAAACATGACAAACAATGGAGGACCCTTGAGAGTTGAGCCTGCGGTGTTGACCCCAGGTCCATGCTATGGGTGTCGACTCCCCCCTTCTGCCTTTCGACAGTGGGATATCATGCCCCCAACTTTGAATTCAATACTCAAAGCACATACCTCATACTTACACCACTTGCATCTATATTCAGCTGATTGCCCACTCACTCCTTTACATGGTAATACAGCCTTCCCCCCGGCTCATTCCTTGCGCACGTTCATGTGCTTCACACGTGATGATGGGCCGTCTTTCCGTTCCCTATTAACTGTAATCCTTTTCAGACATTTATGGGTGATTCCCTGTGTTCTACCTTACACATCTTCCAGTATAACAAGTTACTTCATGTTTTTAATTCTTATAAACACAATCTTGTTCTCCACCGCTCCCTCAGTAAATTTGAGACTTTGTGTTGCCACATGGTTAGTACACTATATAGCCTTATCTCAGACATTGGTTTTTCGAACCCGCTTCCTTTTCACCTATCTTGGGAAAATTAACTGCAATGCCCTTTATCGAATGGGAACTGGGAATGTGCTTTATCTCTCTGCCACAAATCCTCTTGCAAAGCATAGGAAACCAATTATAAAATCCTCACTAGGTGGTATAGGGTTTCAGCTCTTTTGTCCCGCATGTACCCATCAGTCCCTGATGTATGTTGGTGCTGCGGTCGATTGGAAGGAACCATGTCCCACATATGGCTTACTTGTCCGGTCTTTTTGGTCTAAAGTCTTTACTGTCATTACTCGCCTGACCTCCCTCCCTATTGTTAAATGCCTGACAACGACCTTTCTGTCTATTCTCCCTCACCCTACACCTCAGCTGCCCTCCAAACTGGCACACTTTCCATCTGATAGCTGCCAGGTCAGTGATTCCTCAACTCTGGAAGTCTATGACAACCCCCCCGAATTTTTCATCCTGGCATAACAAGGTCTCTCCTGTTTGCCGCATGAAAGGACTCCTGGCGGACTCCAGACATGACCTCGCCAAATTGGTTGGTTCCCCCTGGCTAGCCTACATGGCTTCTCCTGATTTTGCATTGCGGGATATTATATTTTGGACTTCTTCTACCTGCCATTGCCACTCTTACCCCCAGATAAGATCACCCTACATGTCCAGTAATGTAACTCTAGTCTGCAAGGTAAGCCACTTCTCTCTTCCCCTACTTACCTCTCTGTTTTCCTTTCTGTCTTTTCCCTGGCCTGTCTTCCTTCCAATGTTTTCTTCTTCTTCATTATATTTCATCCATACCATTGGAATTGTACCAGACTGTATTCTTAGTTTTTGTCTGCCTAATTCGATGATTCCCTTTATATTGTACTGTGTTTCTTAGGCAGGGATACGCCTTCCCCTACCTGTTAGTGGTGCAATTTTTTTTTATTCCTGTCTTTATGCCATGTTTCTATGGATGTCTCCTTTTTGTCTCTCTTTGTTTTGAAAAATATTTTATAAATATCAATATTTATTGAAAAATTTTCAATAAATATATACTTAGCTAAAAAGAAGCAATCCAAAATACTTATACAGAGTGGGCCATTTATATGGATATACCTTAATAAAATAGGAATGGTTGGTGATATTAACTTCCTGTTTGTGGCACATTAATATATGTGAGGGGGGAAACTTTTCAACATGGGTGGTGACCATGGCAGCCATTTTGAAGTCTGACATTTTGATTCCAACTTTTGTTTTTTTCAATAGGAAGAGGGTCAAGTGACACATCAAACTTATTGGGAATTTCACAAGAAAAACAATTATGTGCTTGGTTTTAACATAACTTTATTATTTCTTAGAAACATAGAAACCTAGAATGTGTCGGCAGATAAGAACCATTTGGCCCATCTAGTCTGCCCAATAATCTGAATCCTATCAATAGTCTTTGAGTTATTAACAAGTTTCTGAACACTTATAAAATTTGTTCAATGTGCTGCCCATTGTGTTGGGCTGTCAATGCAACCCTCTTCTCCCACTCTTCACACACTGACAGCAACACTGCAGGAGAAATGCGAGCACAGGCTTCCAGTATCCGTAGTTTCAGGTGCTGCAAATTGATGGTATGGTGTGGTATATGGGGTAGAAAGATAGTGGGGCCATTCTTCATCAATGGAAACCTCAAGGCCACTGGATATGTGAAATTGCTACATGATGATGTGTTTCCCTTTTTATGCACTGAAGCTGGGATGTTCCCTGAGTTTTTCCAGCAAGATGGTGCACCACCACATTATGGGTGTAGATGAACAGTTTCCTGGAAAGTGGATTGGTCATCATGGGCCAGTAGAATGGCCCCCAAGGTCTCCCGATCTGACCCCCTTAGACTTTTATCTTTGGGGTCATCTGAAGGCAGTTGTCTATGCTGTGAAGATACGAGATGTGCAGCACCTGAAACTACGGATACTGGAAGCCTGTGCTAGCATTTCTCTTGCGGTTTTGCTATCAGTGTGTGAAGAGTGGGAAAAGAGGGTTGCATTGACAATCCAACACAATGGGCAGCACATTGAACACATTTTATAAGTGGTCAGAAACTTGTAAATAACTCATGAAAGAATAAAGTTACGTTAAAACCAATCACATCATTGTTTTTCTTGTGAAATTCCAAATAAGTTTGATGTGTCACATGACCCTCTTCCTATTGAAAAAACAAAAGTTGGAATCAAAATGTCAGACTTCAAAATGGCTGCCATGGTCACCACCCATCTTGAAAAGTTTCCCCCCTCACATATACTAATGTGCCACAAACAGGAAGTTAATATCACCAACCATTCCTATTTTATTAAGGTGTATCCATATAAATGGCCCACCCTGTACATTGATCTGTGTTCTCTGCACTCGATTGATAAAGCCTGCTCATGCCAAGTTTTATTAATCTCAGAGCAATGGACGATGATTGCACTGTGGGGGGAGGGGGGGATCCACCCGACTTTGACCACCAGGGAGTGTTTAAAGGTCCCTTTAGATGCTGCTGTCGGCTTTGACAGCGGCAATCTTAAGGGTTAATAGCTGCCAGCTGCGATCGCCGCATGTCGGCTATTAACGCCGGCCCTCAGCTACAAGAATCAGCTGAGTGCAGGCCGGTATGGTGCGGTCTTGAGTCGGGATCCAGCGCCATATACCGTCAACGGCATAAGGACGTGTATACAGGTCCTTGGTCGTTAACCAGTTAAACCTCCTGTGCCAGATGCCACTGATTAGACACCACGAACTTCACCCCTGCTGTACGCTGACTATTACTAGGGACTGGCTAATTATAGTCCGCCATTTCTGTTGCTACTCCCAAACTGACAATTTTGAAAAAGAACTCTAAAATGGACATAATTATACAAATAAAATTACTCAAAATTGTGACGTGACTTGACTGACCCAGAATTAGTTACCACTGATATGGCCAAACCAATAAATATATCAGCCTTATGTAAATAAAATACTAAATTAATCCAGGTGTAGCATTAGAATTCGGATAAAACAATATATTGTGTAAACTCATTACCTCTGAGATAAGCATAATAGAGCCGATGAATAGTTAAAAATTAATCCAAATGGAATATAGTAAAGTGCTCTGTGGGTTCATTCTTAAAGGGGTACTTCGGCGATAAACATCTTATCTCCGGTGCAGCACCCCACTACACTACAGCTGCCACGCCCCCTCCATTCAGGTCTATGGGAGGGGGAGTGACGGCTAGTATGTAGCCGTCACGCCCCTTCCCATAGACATGAATGAAGGGGGTGTGGTGTGATATCACGCAAACTGAAGCTCCAAGCTTCTGTGTTCCGGACACCACTGCTGGGGGATAAGATGTTTATTGCCGGAGTAACCCTTACGACATGGAGTCTTAAACTTAAGTCCAGTTTATAGACTCCACGTCAGAAAGAGCGACAAGGTAAATTTGAATGAGAACAAATTTAACATTAATTAATGATGACACAAGCCAGTCACAGAATAAGCATGATCTCTGCATGTGGCATCTCAATAACCTTGGTAACCAGTGCCACTGTGTGAGGGCACCAAGCTGATGTTGTATACAGAAGTAAATATGTAGATACACAACTGTTCTAACAGCAGCACTGGGTTCATAAGGAAGAATGTTCTTACCATTATGTAAACCGGCAGGACTTTTTGACAGTATGATAACGATAGGGCTTAAACATAATACCATCACGAAAGTGGCGTAAATTCCTTCATTAATTTTGCGTCTAGAATACCCTTGCAATTGGAATTGCCATAACATTTGGGAAAGGTATCTTAATAAGTTTTGCAAGTAATGTAACTGGGAATAATGGATTCAGATTTTTGTCTCAAAGACAATGTTAAATTATAAGTCTGTTGAAGCTGTACAGAAGTTGTCTGTATCAGACTCAGTGGCCCGGATTTATCAAACTGTGAGAGAAAAACTGGAGAGATTTTACAAATCGCAGCTCGGCTAATGAGTTCTGGTAACACAAAAGCTGAGCTGTGATTGGTTTATGTGAAAAAAATCTCTCCAGTTTTTTCTCTCACACAGTTTGATAACTCAGGGCCAGTGTGTGCAGGCTTCTTGAGAAGGGAAGAACTTTGGGATGGAGGACCGAGAAATGCAACATCAGGGTGCTGGTATAGAATAGCTGGATCCTAATTATCGCAGAAAGAACCCACCACACTGCGGAAGTGAAGATAGGTACCTTGCAACATACACAATTCCATTAACTTTAGCAATAATTCTGTATAAGCAGACAGGTATCTGAATAGCCATATGACATCTTTGGGGGTTAAATCAAGAGAGCGGAAAGGGGGGGTAAATTGTTGTGTGTGGTGCATGCTGATGGTCCCTACCTAAACTTTATCAGATTTCTGCTTACATACCAACTAGTGGACTGGATTGGGATACCGCAGGACCTGTTGAAATACTTGCAGGCAGTATTAGGTAGATTGCAGACAAGTGGAGGATCTATATCTGTGGATATCTGTGCAGTCCCACACCAAGAAACAGATCCCTCCATATGTTTTCTGTCCTGGCAAAAACATGAAACTACTTTATCTTATTTCGTTTTACTCTGCATCCTGTTAGAAAGCGTTTAGGCTTAGGTGTGGTGGTACATAGCACACACACTACTGTCACATTACCCTAAGGGATAGGATTAGAAGGGCTTCCATCAGTAAGACCAGGTACACCGCCACCTTGGCTATGTACCTGGTCTTTTCTGTAGTACCAAAGGGTGCAGATATACTTTTCTGTTGTACCAAAGGGTGCAGATATGCCATTCAGGAGCATATAAAAGCTAGGGGAGGGCCTCACCCGTCTTTTCCATGCTCCTAAATGGCATATCTGTTTGTAGCTGTGTGTGACAGTCAGAGCCTATAATGATTACAGGGTAATAATCATTACTTTGTCAGACTTTCACTCAGCTTTCCTAGGCTCCTGAATGGCACATGCCACCATTACAGAGGATGTTATATAATTTCTGAAGTATGCCTGTGCAATACAGTGATACAGCTATAAGCAGATATGCCATTCCGGAGTATGGTACAACTAGGTGAGACATTATGTGACAGGATGTATGCAGGATCAGGTGGCATTTGACACCCAATGCAGCAGTCAACGGGATTGGACACGTTGTGGGAGCAGAAATTCATTGGGAGTGGGATTAAGAAAACAGTCCTGCACAGGGCTCTTATACCAACTATAGATTTACCTAATGCTTTGCTCTACATAGAGTGCAAAACTAATTGCTGTATATTTTTGTTTTCTTTTGCAGACTCGTGGATCAATTCCATTTTTCTGGTCACAGAGACCAAACTTGAAATACAAACCAAAGCCTCAGATCAACAGTGCTCTAAACCATGTAAGTAAGCCTATTCCTGCATAAGACTATAAGTCTTAACCCCTTCCTGACCCATGACATATATGTATGTCATATTTTGCCGACCTGCTGGGCCCTAGCACTTATACTTTCCAGTATTTACAATAAAACAAAAGTAAAAATTGACAGTAGTAAGCAAATAATCAGCAGAGTCCATAGACTTAAGCACTAATCAAAACTGTGTTACATATATAATCTCGGTGCTCCGACCGTGTAACAGTTCACCACAGTTCAAGCGACGATATAATAGCCATATATATAATATCCACTGTGTAGAAGTAGCAGCGGTACTGCGACAGCAGAAACAAAGTAACAGTCCAATAATGTTGCGGGCGTGACTCCCAATATACAATGTGCCAGCCGACAGCGGGGGATATGATCGCGGTGATGTGCCCGCGCTGACAACTTGCAAAGTCTAAGCCGATCGCCGGGGAATAGGATCACGGTACTGCGACCGCGTTGGTAATGTGCAGAGCGAGGAGGCCGTGTGAGAGCAGTCCCACAGTGGGCCGCAGTCTGGGAGGCTCCAGCGGCTGCAAGGCTGAATTTTGCAGGTAAGGGGAGAATAGCGGTGGTACTATGTACCTCTTACCCTATACCTCCGGTGCCTCGGCGAAGTCCTTCCCTGCTCCGGTAGTGGTAAGCTGTCTGTCCTCGCTCTAGTGGTGTAGCGGCTCCCTGCGGCTGTGGCTATGAATGAGCTTCTCCTCGTGGTGTTGAGCGCATGTGAGGTCACGGTCACACTGTGATAATCCTCTGTATTTGTCTTTGCCTCGAGGTTGAGCTGGTTGCTGTAGTGCTTGTAGTAGCGTCTATTGGCCTAATCTGCTGAACGACTAGACGCATTTCGGACCTCCTGGGTCCGTCCTGACTACTGAGGACGGACCCAGTACCGCTGGGCGGTGTACCGGTATGGATTTTTGCCCATACCGCTATACCGGTCGGGCCTCTCCCCCACCCTCCGAGTCAATAAAAAAATTAAACTTACCCGTAATGGGGGTGGTCCGGGCCATCCATCCTTCCTTCCTGTAGTGTCTGGGGGTGTTCCGGGTGGAGGGTGAACCGGTCCGGGCTGTCCTCCTCCGGGGGTCATCTTCTCCACTCCGGGCAGGCTCCGGCCTAGTACACTGCATAGACGCCGCTACGCCGCAATGTCAGGTGCGTCGCTGCGCACGGGCATCACTGCGCAGCGGCGTCTATGCAGCGTACTAGGCCGGAGCCTGCCCGGAGTGGAGAACATGACCGCCGGAGAAGAAGGACCGCCCGGACCGGTTCACTCTTCACCCGGAACGCCCCCGGACACTACAGGAAAGAAGGATGGATGGCCCGGACCACCCTGACAGGTAGGGGGAGAGAAGCGGGTGGCGGCGGCGGCCTATGGCCCCGCAAAAGCCACTGCAGATCATTGATTTAAAGCGCCCGCTTTAAATCAATGATCTGCAGCGGTGTCGCAGGGGGTTAAATAGCCGATAACTTATACCGGAATATCGGTATAAGTTATCGGCTATCCGCCCTAACCTGCACCGATTATCGGTATCGGCCCTAAAAAAACAATATTGGTCAATCCCTAATATATGTGTGTGTGTATATATATATATATATATATATATATATATATATATATATATATAATTTTTTTGTTTTTATAAGGTGTGTGTGTGTTAAATTTAAAACTGGTTTTCCTCAGTGAAAACTAGTTTTGACTGAATGCCTTTGTGAAAACTAGACGGCCACCTGACGTCGACCAGGGACCGGCTCAGGCACTGGGGCCGCCTTGTCCTTCTGCAGGGAATCAGGGATTTTTATTAGTCTCTGGGATTTTTAAAAGTCCCTCTGGAGGTCTCACCTCGGACCTTCAGCACAGGCCTACCTGGGAAAGGTCCTGGTCACTGAAGTGTGACCATTCAGAGCATTTTGGGGTACTGCATGCTCTCCATCTACACGACCTCTTTCACACAGGCCTACTCAGGAAAGGTTCACTCTGGCCCAGGTACCTTGGCAGCCTTGTCTCCCTGCAGAGAGCCAGACCTCTGGGATTTTTACAAGTCCCTCTGGGGGTTTCACCGGGGATCTCCCAGACAAGTGTACCCAGGAAGGGAGGAACAGTGCACTCTGGCCCGAGCACTGGCACTGCCTAGACCCCCTTCTCTGGATGTGGAACCATATGAAGCGTGGTGACTTTAAGGTGCTGCATACTTTACATCTTACCTACCTCTTCCACACAAGTGTGTCCTGGAGGGGGGACCCAGACCTGGTTAATACGGGTGCCTGGTCCCCCAGCAGAGAACCAGGCCTCCTGGATTTTTACAAGCCCCTCTGGAGAGGCCTACCCAGGAAAGGTGCACTTTGGCCCAGGTACATGGGCTGCCTTGTCCCTCTGCAGAGAACGAGGCCTCTGGGATTTTTACAAGTCCCTCTGGAGGTTTCAAGTGGGACCTCCTAGACAAGTGTACCCAGAAAGGGATCACTCTGGCCCGGGCACTGGGGCTTCCTAGTCCCCCTCTCTGGAAGTGGGTCTATTATGAGTGCTGGCACCGTCCGGTGTCAACTTTGGAGTACAGGATGCTTTCAATCTATCCTACCCCTTCCACATTGCTTTACCCGGGTAAGGTAGACCCAGGGTACAGTTACAGAGACCTCTGGAAGGGTCACCGGGACCTTCTGCGCAGCCCTACCCAGGGAAGGTCCACCCTAATAAAAACATCATGAAAACGCACTCTTTTTCCAATAAAAAAAACTGTTGCATGACATTTAAAACTAGTATCGGTAATTGGTATCGGCAAGTACGTAAAAAAAAAAGTATATTTACTTGTACTCGGTCTTAAAAAATGCTATTGGGACATCTCTAATAACTAGATTTATTTAGCATGACTATTTCTCTTACAAGTATAGAATTTGAAATCTAGAAAAATGTGAAAACCGCTGCATGTAACAACAAAAATTACTACTATTAAGAAGTACTATATATCATGAAAAAACAACCTCAGAATCTCTTTGCTCAGTAAAAGCATTCCACAGTTGCCACATAAAGAGACACATGTCAGATTTGAAAAAATGGGCTGGGTCATAAACCTATAGGTCACCCCTAGATCACATGGTCACTGACACCTCGCTGGGTTACAATCACATGACAAATGTTTAACCACCTGACAACTGTTCTTAACCCCTTAAGGACCAAGGACGTACAGGTACGTCCTTGGTCCTGCTCCCGTGATATAACGGCGGGCCCGGCATCATAGTGAAGCCAGGACTCACCGCTAATAGTGCGCAGCGCTAAAAGTGAAAGTGAAACCATGCCGGTTAACTCAGTGGGCTGTTCAGGATAGCTGCAGCGAAATCGCGGCATCCCGAACAGCTTACAGGACAGCGGGAGGGCCCGTACCTGCCTCCACGCTGTCCGATCGCCGAATGACTGCTCAGTGCCTGAGATCCAGGCATGAGCAGTCATGCTGCAGAATCATCGATCACTGGTTTCCTATGAGAAACCAGTGATCAATGATAAAGATCAGTGTGTGCAGTGTTATAGGTCCCTATGGGAGCTATAACACTGCAAAAAAAAAGTGAAAAAAAAAAAAAGTGAATATTAAAAAATAAAAAAAACACAGTGTAAATAAACATATGTGGTATCGCCACATGCGGAAATGTCCGAATTATAAAAATATATCATTAATTAAACCGCTCGGTCAATGGCGTGCGCGCAAAAATATTCCAAAGTCCAAAATAGTGCATTTTTGGTCACTTTTTATATCATTTAAAAATGAATAAAAAGCGATCAATAAGTCCTATCAATGCAAAAATGGTACCGTTAAAAACTTCAGATCACAGCACAAAAAATGAGCCCTCATACCGCCCCATACACGGAAAAATAAAAAAGTTATAGGGGTCAGAATATAGATGACAATTTTAAACTTATTAATTTTCCTGCATGTAGTTATGATTTTTTCCAGAAGTACGACAAAATCAAACCTATATAAGGAGGGTATCATTTTAATCGTATGGACCTACAGAATAAAGATAAGGTGTCATTTTTACCGAAAAATTTACTACATAGAAACGGAAGCCCCCAAAAGTTACAAAACGGCGTTTTTTTTTTTTCAATTTTGTCGCACAATGATATTTTTTTCTGTTTCACTGTAGATTTTTGGGCAAAATGACTGACGCCATTACAAAGTAGAATTGGTGGCGCAAAAAAAACAAGCAATCATATGGATTTTTAGGTGCAAAATTTATTAGTTATGATTTTTTAAAGGCAAGGGGCAAAAAACGAAAATGCAAAAACGGAAAAAACCCCGGTCCTTAAGGGGTTAAAGCTATAACATTTCTATATACATTACATAGCATAAAAACAACTACACAAGGGGAACAGGTGCAGAGGGGCCCAGAGGACACCCCAGGAAGGCTGCCTGACAGGGCAGCAAACAAATTCAACAATACATACCAGCTAATATTTCCTCTGAGTCATCTAATAATACCTTTGCATCATCAGGTGCCTCACTTTCTATGTTAAAACTAATTTTCTCTACTTTAAACCAGTTTTAACTGACATTCATTTTTAATTAGCAGTAAATTCTAGTTTGTACCAAAGCATTCAATATTCTAGTTTATATTGTGGTAGAGGGTGTGATGCAGGGCAGATGGAATTACCCTAGGGGAAGATGGCATTAACCCCTTGTATTTGTGATGCCAGGGCATGGTTTATCCTCAATACGGCTGGATACTGGGCTAGGCACGGGAGCAATGATGACTCAGACGCCAAGTTACGTACAACAGTACTGAGTAGACAGGTGGAACAGTCTATACAGCTTAGCCAGGCCACGGAGGTAACCAGTGACTTCTGAGACCTTAGGGCTTGCTGGGACTTGTAGTGGACTTGGACAATTTTGATGCAGGCCACGCTGACTGAAGACAGGTTAACTTTTTTACTTGACTGACTATACCCTGTTTGTAGCTTACCAGGCTCTGACTTGGACCTGGGGGTAGTGGACTTGTAGACTTGTGGCTGCTTGACAGACTTTAGGTCTCCTCTAGACTCCGGACACACACCTAGGACTAGACTAGACTGTACTGCTACTCAGCATACAGCATGAGAAGCAATAGCGTGAAGAGACTCCTCCCAGGGCTTATATAGAGGAGACTCTGGTGGGGTCCCATAGGTCCCTGACACTTTGCTGGGTTACAATCACATATCAAATGTTCTTAGAGCTATAACATTTCTATATACATTGCATAGCATAAAAACTACACTAGGGGAAATATATGTGTATAGGTTCTTGAAGGATGTCTGGGTTAGGTGATAGGAGTTGGCGTCTGTTTTTTTTTTTTTTTTTGTCTGCTAATAAAATGGAATCAGAAAGGACATCACTTTCCACTGTGAAACTTGCCCCAATTATCCTGGCCTGTGCATAAAAGATTGTTTCAAAGAGTTCCACAAATCGCTAAATTACTAAATGTATCTTTTATTAAACCTGCTATCACCTTTTTATCCCCATTATCTGCAGTTACCATACATCCCCACATTTAAAATCCAACATCAATTTGGCACCCATAAACCATTCCATTAATCCTTTTAATTTTACCCCAAAACCATTCCAGCAAAATCTGTGGTCCATTATGCTGCTCATTTTTTCGTTGGACCCTAAAACAATTCCGTAATATCTGTGGTACAGTATACCACAAAATATTTTCATAGTACACCAAAACAATTCCAGCAAAATCTGTGGTTCATTATGCTGCTAACTTTTTTTGTTTTACCCCAAAACCATTCCAGCAAATCTGTGTAAGCTAAGCACAACATATTTGGCACTTAAATGGTGTATCTGCAATCACAATTTTCCCTTTGCACAATCCCCAAGAGCAAATGTTGGATCAAAATGCTCACTACCTACCTAAAAGAATTTCTTGAGGGGTGTAGATTCTAAAATGGAATAACTTCTCTGCGCTTTCTACAGTACTGGTTCCATAGAGGATCTGAAAAATTAACTTTGTGCCCCAAAAGTGTTCCAGCAAACTTTGTACTCCAATAGGCCTTGTACAGTCCTCCAATTCTGAGCCCTGCCATGGGCCCAGGCTGCATAGACCATGCCACATATTGGGTATTGCCATACCCAGGAGAACCCACATAACAATTCCTAGGGTGTAAGTCTTCAGTGGTGCAAGTTAAGCACAACGTATTAAGGACTTAAATGGCATACAGTATCTGAGCGAGCATTAGCTTTTGGAAAACCTCTGTTGGATCAAAATGCTCACTACTCCCTTTTGAGGGGTTTTGGTTCGAAAATGGGGCCACTCCTCTGGGGTTTCCACAATTTTTACACCTCTAAGGCTGCATTCACATCTCGTTTTTGCAATACTGTTGCCGTATCCAGTTTCTGTTGAAAAAAACGTAAGTCACTGAAACGGACCGAAACGTATGCAACCATATGTGCCTCCTCACGTTTTTAAACTGTATACGTATACATACGTTTTAATACGTTTTTCTTGAAAAAAAATATATACGGTTTTAAAGTTTGTCAACATTTTAAATAAAGTTCTTCTTTTTTTTATTGAATTTCCCCCCAAAAAAAGAAAAAAATGAAAAACCGTATTGTGCAAACCGGATGTAACCGTATGCACATACGGTTACCATAGAACTTCATTTTAAAATAACCGTATACAGGTTGGATACGGTTTTTGACCGGGACACAAAACCGTAGTAGACTAGGGTTTGGTGTGCAGTTAAAAACCGTACACAACTGTAAATGATTCAAAACGTACACAACCTGATGCTACGGTTGGCATACGGTTTACAATGAAATGTCTATGTATATGGTTTGCAATACGGTTCGATACGGTTTTTTAAATCAAACCGAATACGGCAACCATATTGCAAAAACGAGGTGTGAATGCAGCCTAAGCCTCTTCAATAAAAGCACAATGCTATAAATGTAACCAAAGTATACCTGAATTTGGGCTTGGTGCTATCTCTCTCCTATGCCCTGCCGTCTGCCCAGTCAGAAGATAACATGCCACAAATGGGGTACTAGTGTGTTCAGGACAAGTTGGGTAACAAAGTTTGGGGTACTATTATTCTTGTGTCCTTTGTGAAAATGAGCCATTTTGTGCTAAATGTGCAATTTGTGCGTAAAAATGATAAATTTTATTTTCACGGCCTAATGTTAAAAACTTTCAACATTAAACCTCAACCTCAAACACCTGTGGTGTCAAAATGCTCTCTACCCCCATAAATAAATTCACTGAGGTAGTGTAGTTTTCAAAATGTGGTATTTTGTGTTTTTTTATTTTATTTTTTACTTTACTGTACTGGTGTCATGGTGGTCACTGAAAAATATCCTAAGAAAAACGAGGTGTCAAAATCCACTAGGTGCTTCATCATGACTCATGTCTGAGTCAGGGAGCACACTAGAAGCACATATGAGATATTTATAAAATCTGTAGAATTGGGGAAATACATATAACTTTGAGTTTTTTTGTTAATACCTTCCATATTACAAAAACATTTTAAGAAAAATGCAAAAAATTATTGAAATTTAAAAATGTCCCTTCACTTTGCTTAAATCTTGTAAACCACCAAAAGAGTTAATAAACATTGTATATGTCATTCAGAACACTTTAGGTAGTGTCGTTTTTAAAATGGGGCAATTTATTGGAGTTTCTAGCATACAGGCCCCTCAAATCTCAAAATCAGATTGCTCAGTAAAACCAGTTCAAAGTTATCGTATGGAGAGACACATTTCAGATTTGAAAAAAACGGTCTGGGTCATAATGGGCAAAACTAGCCAGGTCATGAAGGGGTTAAAGGGGTACTCCGGTGGGGGAAAAAATCCAAATTAACTGGTGCCAGAAAATGTACCAAATTTGTAAATTAAAAAATCTTAAACCTTCTAGTACTTATCTGCTACTTTATGCTAAAGAGAAAGATGTATAGTTCTTTCCAGTCTGAGCACAGTGCTGCACAACTTACTCAGTAGTATACAGCAGCTGATAAGTACTGGAAGGCTAAAGCTTTTTCACCCCTTGGGGACATGGGTGTTTTTCCGTTTTTGCACCTTCGTTTTTTCCTCCTCACCTTTTAAAAATCATAACCCTTTGAATTTTGCACCTACAGACCCATATGATGGCTTTTTATTTTTTTTTGCACCACCAATTCTACTTTGTAATGACATCAGTCATTTTACCCAAAAATGTGCGTCGAAACAAAAAAAAAATCATTGTGCGACAAAAGTGAAGAAAAAATTGCATTTCTCTATCGGCTCCATTGGGGGACACAGACCATGGGTATATGCTGCTGTCTCTAGGAGGCTTGACACTATGACAACAAGAAAAGTCGGCTCCTCCCAGCAGGGTATACCCGCCCACAGGCATCTGAGCTAATCAGTTTTAGCTTAATGTCTTAAGGAGGAAGAGTTCATTAGGTAAGTTCTTCAGGAATGAGGTGAGTATTTTCCCCCTTTTTCTTACAGGTTAGCAACCTCTGGAGACCCCCAGTTTTTGCCCACTCTTTATTCACCTGGGTAGTTCTTTCACTGATAGGGGCCTGGCCAGGAGGGTCTGTGAGCCCTCCTTTACAAAGGGATTGGGGAATATGCAGTGGTGTAGGACTGTCTAGTGCCTTGGTCTTTACAGACGCTGGAATTCTTTTCCCCAGCTCCTTCCCACAGCAGCCGCGGCTGCTGACTTTCACTTCATGCAAGTGCTGACTTCAGCCCGGCTGCACCTCGCGCCCCTGACACAGTTCTTCCATCGGCAGCATGGAGAGCTGCCGGCGGTGTGTTTACCCACTCCCTTCCTCTTTCACATATGCGATCAGGGCTGGGAGCGGGCGCCATTATCCCAACATGCGGCCGCGGGCTCTTCACAGACCCATGGCCAGCGGGGATTTCTTCCTAGCGCGCAAATTCCTCACCAAATAGTGCTGTGCGTGCTCAGAGGGGTTCTCAGGTCCAATCAGAGGCGCTTTTGTTCAGGGCTGTGGAGTCGATAAATGTTCCGACTCCACAGTTTTTTGTACTTCCGACTCCCCGACTCCTCTGTTTTAATATGCAAATGTATTTTATATATTCCTTGAAGGAAAGAAAGGCAACATGCATGTCATTACCACAGGACTACTGGCTGGGAAGCCAACAGTCTACTGTATTGAACAGTTTGTGTGCTGATCTGCTGCTGAAGATAGGGCAGTGGGAGGATCCAGAAAGGGGCATTTATTATAAAACATGATTTCCCTAGTAGAATTCCATAGTCATGTTTAAAGTTTAACCCCTTAAGGACTCAGGGTTTTTCCGTTTTTGCACTTTCGTTTTTTCCTCCTTACCTTTAAAAAATCATAACCCTTTCAATTTTCCACCTAAAAATCCATATTATAGCTTATTTTTTGCGTCGCCAATTCTACTTTGCAGTGACATTAGTCATTTTACCCAAAAATGCACGGCGAAACGGAAAAA
Organism: Hyla sarda; assembly: GCF_029499605.1. Classification (NCBI taxonomy): domain Eukaryota; kingdom Metazoa; phylum Chordata; class Amphibia; order Anura; family Hylidae; genus Hyla; species Hyla sarda. Next base: position 125,031,336 of record NC_079193.1, read on the forward strand.
AAAATCATTGTGCGACAAAATCGAAAAAAAAAACGCCATTTTGTAACTTTTGGGGGCTTCCGTTTCTACACAGTGCATATTTCGGTAAAAATTACACCTTATCATTATTCTGTAGGTCCATACGGTTAAAATGATACCCTACTTATATAGGTTTGATTTTGTCGCACTTCTGGAAAAAATCATAACTACATGCAGGAAAATTTATACGTTTAAAAATGTCATCTTCTGACCCCTATAACTTTTTTATTTTTCCACGTACGGGGCGGTATGAGGACTCATTTTTTGCGCCGTGATCTGAAGTTTTTATTGGTATGATTTTTGTTTTGATCTGACTTTTTGATAACTTTTTATTCATTTTTTAATGTTATAAAAAGTTACCAAAATACGCTTTTTTGGACTTTGGAATTTTTTTGCGCGTACGCCATTGACCGTACGGCTTAATTAATGATATATTTTTATAGTTCGGACATTTACGCACGCGGCGATACCACATATGTTTATTTTTATTTTTTTTTACACTGTTTTATTTTTCTTATGGGAAAAGGGGGGTGATTCAAACTTTTATTAGGGAAGGGGTTAAATGACCTTTATTAACACTTTTTTTTAACTTTTTTTTTGCAGTGTTATAGGTCCCATAGGGACCTATAACACTGCACACACTGATCTCTCATCCTGATCACAGGCGTGTATTAACACGCCTGTGATCAGCATTATCGACGCTTGACTGCTCCTGCCTGGATCTCAGACACGGAGCAGTCATTCGTCGATCGGACACCGAGGAGGCAGGTAAGAGCCCTCCCGGTGTCCGATCAGCTGTTCGGGACGCCGCGATTTCACCGCGGCGGTCCCGAACAGCCCGACTGAGCAGCCGGGATACTTTCAGTTTCACTTTAGAAGCGGCGGTCCGCTTTGACCGCCGCTTCTAAAGGGTTAATACCGCACATCGCCGCGATCGGCGATGTGTGGTATTAGCCGCGGGTCCCGGCCGTTGATTAGCGCCGGGACCCACGCGATATGATGCGGGATCGCGGCGCGATCCCGCTTCATATCGCGGGAGCCGGCGCAGGACGTAAATATACGTCCTGCGTCGTTAAGGGGTTAAAGGGGTACTCCGCCCCTTGACATCTTATCCCCTATCCAAAGGATAGGGGATAAGATGTCAGATCACCGGAGTCCCACTGCTGGGGACCGCCGGGATCGCCGCTGCGGCACCGCGCTATCATTACTGCACAGAGCGAGTTCGCTCTGTGCGTAATGACGGGCGATACAGGGGCCTGAGCAGCGTGACGTCATGGCTCTGCCCCACATGACATCACGGCCCGTCCCCTTAATGCAAGTCTATGGCAGGGGGCTTGACGACCGCCACGCCCCCTACCATAGACTTGTATTGAGGGGACAGGCTGTGACGTCACGAGGGGCGGAGCCGTGATGTAACTATGCTCCGGCCCCTGTATTGCCCGTCATTACACGCAGAGTGAACTCGCTCTGTGCAGTACTGATCCCGGTCCCGGCGATCTGACATCTTATCCCCTATCCTTTGGATAGGGGATAAGATGTCTAGGGGCGGAGTACCCCTTTAAGCTAACAATCGAGTTTACATGTTTTTATATCCTTAGCTGAATAGCAGCAGTTTTTCCAATGGTTTACAGCTTCAGTCTTGAACTATTGACCCTCCATTCCCTTCACTTATACAAGTCCTGCAAAAAACATGATCAGTGAGAGGCTAGGTTACCCATGGGTTCCCTGTAACAGCAGAACACAACACTATTTAAAGTATAAGTATTTCCGCTCCTAATTGTGTGTTGTGTGCCATATAGTGAAGCACATGAAAAGCATGCTTCTTCACAGTCACTTAACATATTCGTATGGCGGTTATGTGAGACACTGCATGCATTGGTCTTTATTCTAAAAGTAGAGAAGTCATTAATTATAACTTTTAGTGAATTGGGACATTTACATTTTAATTTTTTTCTTATTCCAATCTAAATTTAGTAGGAGTCTTAGTCGGTGCATTGTTTACAGACTCCGACTCCAGGTACCCAAAATTTCATCCGACTCCTCAACTACGACTCCCCAGCCCTGCTTTTGTTTCATTACAGCCCCCTCTGTTCATTGGCCATACATTCTCAGCCCCTCCCCTTTCTCTCCCTCTCTTAGCTGCACTGAAGTTCTCCTCACAGCAGCTACTGTTGGGGACACAGACACCGGGTGAGACTGTTTCTTTTTACTATGTCCGAGCCCAGACCTGTTCATCCCTCTAAGCAGTTAACTTGGACCTTGGTCACCTATTATACCTGCAAGGGCCGTAATACAAAAATGTCTGGTTCTGCTGAACCCACTTGTTCTGCTTGCACCACTGCTCTCCCTGACCCCCTGCTATTTCTACTCAGGATGCTCTTCCAGACCCTGTAGGCTCGGCTATCCCTCCAGTCTTGGTATCCTCCCCCTCCCAGTCTATTTCTGACTTTGCTCAGTTCCCCCTTTCTGTGGTGACTGCCTTGGAGAGGTCCTCCATACGCCTACCCTCCAGAGAGACCCACTCTCCCTCTCCTTATATTAACCGCTCTCACAAGCGTAATAGGGTGCATCATCCGACTCATCTCCTGAGTCTTCTAGCAGATGCAGGCGCTCCCCTCACAGCCATCCCTAGAGGACGCTCCCCTGGTCGCCACTCTGGCTCCCCAGAACCGCATATCAGGTCAGTATCTCCCTCTTTCAGGACTGCCTCCACTCATTCCCACTCACCTGGAGAACTTGTAGACAAGGCTTCTGCTTCGGCCTCTGACTCAGAGGACCGCACAGATGTGTCTGACACGGTGGACTCATTGGTTTCGGCCATAAGGGACAATTTTCACCTAGAGGACCCAGGAACTTCGGATGTAGCTCCAGAAGTTTCCTTTCATCGTGCCTGACCTGCACCCAAAATTTTCAGCTCTCATGCGGAATTTGAAGCTTTGCTGGAGTCCGCCTGGAGGCATCCTGACAAGAAGCTTCAGGAAACAAAGGAGGATCAAGCGGAATACCCCTTCGCCAAGGACATCATTGCTCTGTGGACCTCCTCTCCAACTGTGGATCCACCGGTCTCCTGCCTTTCTAAGGTTACTACCCTGCCTTTGGCTGATGCGGCTTCTTTCAAAGATCCGGCGGACACGAAGGTGGAGACTTTGGCAAAGTTTGCCTTTGAGACAGCAGGTTCCTCCCTTCTTCCTGCTTTTTTTTTCTGCCTGGGTATCAAAAGCCCTTTCAGTCTGGTCTTCCCAACTCCGCCAGGGTATTCTTTCTGGATCCCCTACGGAGGAATTATCTGACCTAGCTCTCCAATGCTCCAAAGCTGGAGATTTTCTGTGTTCTGCTTCCATGCAGTCGGCCCGCTGTGCTGCCTTTGCCTCAGGCAACCTGGTGGTCCGCCATTGCTCCATGTGGCTTAAAGCCTGGGATGCAGACGCCGCCTCCAGGAAATTTCTAACTGAACTTCCTTTTGGTTCTCTGCTTTTTAGCAAGCGCCTAGATGAGATTATCTCAGGGGCTACGGGCGGAAAAAGTTCCTTATTACCTCAGAATAAGGCTCGCAGCACTACTTCCCATCGGAAGTCCTCCTCTTTCCGGTCCTTTCAGACTTTTGGTTCTAACAAAGGGTCCAGGCAGGCAGGCTCCCTCCTTCCAGGCCTGTTCCCTCCTGGAAATCGGATAACCGTTCCATCCGTTTTGCGGCAAAATCGGTCACCTACAAACCTACCTCTGCCTGAAGGGACGCCCCCACCCATGGATTTTTCTCGGGTGGGAAGTCATCTCTTACTCTTCTGGGAGGCCTGGACCACACACTTTCATGACTCTTGGGTTAGGGACGTGGTAGCCAACGGATACAGGATCGAATTTGCCTCCCTTCCAAGGGATCGTTTTATTCTTTCCCGGGTACCCCTCTCTAGCAAGAGCATTTCCTGGCGTGCTCGTGTCCCTTCTCATCCAGCTAGTAATTGTTTTCGAGGTTTTTTCTCCAACCTATTCGTGGTCCCCAAGAAAGGTGGTTCTGTACGCCCAATCTTGGATCTCAAGCGTCTCAACCAGCATCTTCTACTCCGTTCGGTAGTGGCATCCATGTATCAGGGGGAGTTTCTTTCCTCGCTGGACATCAAGGATGCCTACCTCCACATCACAATATTCCCCGGTCATCAGCGGTACCTCCATTTTGCAGTTCCGGAAGGCCATTTTCAATTTGTGGCTCTCCCCTTTGGTCTGGCCACTGCTCCGCGGGTCTTTACCAAGGTCCTGGCGCCTGTGATATCCCTTTTACTGACAAGAGGTGTCTCAGTGATTCCTTACTTGGACGGCCTCTGATCAGAGCTCCAACCAGGGCACAGAATCTGGAGAGTCTTGGTCTCACCCTCCAGGCCTTGTCTCGCTTCGGTTGGATGGTCAATCAAGACAAGTCCAACCTCTCTCCTACCCAGTCACTGGTTTTCCTGAGGCTCCAGTTCGACACGGCCTCTACCCGAATTCGGCTCCCGCCAGACAAACGACTGACACTCTATTGTCAGGAGTCCGATTACTTCGGAACCATGCCCCAGTTTCCATTTGCTTTTGCATGGAAGTCCTGGGTCGGATGGTGGCGGCCATGGAGGCCATGCCATTTGCCCAGTTTCATTACAGTTTTCATTACTGGCGATTCTCTCCCGGTGGGAAAAGGTCTCCATTGTCTCTCGATCGCAAGATCGTTCTCTCTCTCGACGGTCTCGTCAGTCCATTCTCTGGTGGCTTGGTTCCCCCCTGCTTCTGCAAGGGCACTCCTTTCTGCCCCTCCGCTGGCAAGTTGTCACGACGGATGCCAGTCTGTCGGGCTGGGGAGGTGTTTTCACGGGCCGGACGGTGCAGGGTCTTTGGTCCCCCTGAGAAGCCCTTCTTCCCATCAACATATTGGAACTGAGGGCAATCTATCTTTGCCTGCTTCATTGGGAGCTCCTTCTTCAGGGTCGCCCTGTTCGTGTGCAGTCAGACAACTCCACTGCTGTGGCGTACGTTATTCGCCAGGGCAGCACTCACAGCTCACCGGCGATGGCCGAGGTAACCAAAATCCTCCTCTGGGCGAAACTCAGGGTTCCGGCCATCTCAGCAATTCACGTTCCGGGAGTGCACAATTGGGAAGCGGATTTTCTCAGCCGGTCCTCAGCCGACCCCCGGCGAGTGGTCCCTGCACCCGCAGGTGTTTGCAGAGATCTGCAACCTCTGGAGCACTCCAGACGTGGACCTCTTTACGTCCCGCCACAACCAAAAAGTTACGCTTTTTGTGTCAAAGTCCCTGGACCCCTTGGCTCTAGCCGTGGATGCCCTGGTGATCCCTTGGTTGGGCTTTGCCCTACCCTATCTGTTCCCTCCCCTTCCTCTCCATCCTAGGATCCTGACGAAACTCAAAGCAGAAGGCTTTCCCGCCATTCTCGTGGCTCCAGACTGGCCCCGGAGGGCGTGGTATGTCAACGTGGCTGCGCCTCCCACCTTGTCCAGACCTCCTCTCTCAAGGTCCCATTTGCCACCCCAATTTACAGTCGCTGCATTTGACGGCGTGGCAGTTGAGACCGCGGTTCTAAGGGCCTGCGGTTTCTCTTCCCAAGTGATTCGCACCATGCTCAGGGCTGGCAAGCTCTGCGAAGATTTACCACCGTACCTGGTGGTCTTATTTTCGTTGGTGTGAAGCTCAGTCTTTTTCTCCGGTCATGTTTTCCTTTCCTCGACTCCTTTCTCTTTTTGCAGTCAGGGCTAGAACAAGGGTTGGCTCTCAGCTCCCTTAAAGATCAAGTTTCGGCCCTTTCCATTCTTTTTCAATGTCATCTGGTGTCCAATTCTCATGTCAGGACTTTTCTTCAGGGAGTGGCACACACTGCCCCTCCTTATCAGTCCCCTTCTCCCCCTTGGGACTTAAACTTGGTCTTAGGTGCCCTGCAAGGTGCTCCTTTTGAACCTATCAGGGACGTTCCTCTTCACCTCCTTTCCTTGAAAGTGGTGTTCCTTATTGCTATTACCTCTATTAGGAGAGTGAGGTATTTTAGATTATCAGTGCCTTGAAAAAGAATCCATGAATATCTTGTTGGATACAGAATTCTCTCATTTAAAGTTTTATTAAAAGTTTTTCAAATAGGATTACAAGGGATACAAGGGAGGATACAGGAGGGGGGGGGGAACATAAGAAAAAAGGAAGTGGGGGAAGGGAAGGGAACAATACAGCCATTACAAAACAAACTTTGTTTTGGATTGTAAGATTATATCTCTGTAACCCAAGCTACTCGGTGGCAGTAGTACAGGTAGGCCACTTAATCGACAAGTCCAGGTCACCAGTCAAAAAAACACAAAGCAAAGAAACGCTCCCTTGTTTGTACCAGTAGTATTTGCATCCAAGAAATCTTCCAGAAGAGGCACAACACTCATAGGGCATGATAACAGAACTCAAAGGTAGCTGCTGCCGCATCCCACGCTGTCGGTCCTGGCGCGCAAACAGATCCAAAAACAAAGAACAACAGCAAAGAAGAGCTGGAAAGGAAGCTTGAAGATTGCGCTGCCACTCGTCAAAAGGTGATTTAAAACGGAGATTTTATTCAAACTCAAAAGGATAATACACGCAACACATAAAACAAATGAACTAATAATAAATAGACCTAAACCACAAAGCATCATGGTGTGAGAGTAATGTCAATATTATAACATTATTTAATTTTAATAGACTACATAATCTGGATAGAAGTAACCTTTATCATATATTCCACTGAAAGTAATTTTTCTCCATTTCTGATACAAATGGACAAATTTCATCAAAATTTGAACACAATGAAGAAGATTGCTAAAAAATGAAGTGTTAGCAGATGTGTATCTGTGTTCTGAGCAATTCTCAGAATTGATTGTTACATTTCTTGGAATACTGCAGCCAGATGGACAACATCAATATCCATATTGGATTTGGTTACAGACAATGACCTTTTAGTTAATTATAACTATAAGATATTGCCAATATGCTATCACATGTACTTATGTAATGTAACACATGTTAATTTAAATATTGTAACCACCCTAAAACCTCCCAGTTACTCCTATTTTCATGTGGGTATATTAATAAAGATTATTTGGGTGGTTTCTCAGATCTCATTTGATAAAACACCTTTTTTCAATCAGTTGCTTAAATTACTTTCTAACAAATCATCATGGCATTTAAATTGCACATAATCATATTGCACAAAGAATACTATTTACATTTCACATCTTATATTTCACACAATATACTTATTGCACATAATGTGAAAAACGCTTAATGTAAAGGGGAAAAAAACTCCTAATGTAAAGGGGAAAAACGCTTAATGTAAAGGAAGAAAAAAGTGGATGTGTTTTTTTCCCCTTTACGTTAAGTGTTTTTCACATTATGTGCAATAAGTATATTGTGTGCAATATAAGATATGTGCAATGTAAATAGTATTCTTTGTGCAATATGAATATTATGTACACTTTAAATGACATGATGGTTTGTTTTTACGTCACTTCCTTTTTACCATGATGCTTTGTGGTTTAGGTTTATTTATTGTTAGTTCATTTGTTTTATGTCACTCATGATGAAAGGGCAGTTGCCCAGAAACACGTTGCATGTATTATCGTTTTGAGTTTAAATAAAACCCTATTTTGAATTATCTCCGTTTTGGATTACCTTTTGACGAGTGGCAGCGCGATCTTCAAGCTTCCGTTCCAGCTCTTCTTTGCTGTTGTTTTTTGTCTTTGGACCAGTCAAAAATGAAAAGCATACAGTAACATAGTAACATAGTTTGTACGGCTGAAGAAAGAGTCCATCGAGTTCAACCTAAAACCCTAAAGTGTTGATCCAGAGGAAGGCAAAGCCTGCCCCCCATGAGGCTGATGCCAATTGCCCCATGACAAAGGAAAAATTCCTTCCTGACCCCAATATGGTAATCAGAATAAATCCCTGGATCAACGTCCTATCCTCATATATCTACTATCCTTTAATGTTATAAATCTCTAGAAAAACATCCAGGCCCCCCTTGAACTTGTTTTTTGAGACAGACATCACAACATCATGCGGCAGAGCGTTCCATAGACTCACTACTTACAGTAAAGAATCTCTGTGACAACGGGAAAACTTTCTTTCCTCTAGATGTAGATGATGCCCCCTTGTCATGGTTACCAGCCTAGGTATAAAAAGTTCGCTAGAAAGATTCATATATTTGTACATTCATATATTTGTACATTGCAATCAGATTGCCCCTAAGATCTCTAAACTAACCCCAAGCTTGATAACCTGTCTCGGTACTGTAATCCTCCTATACCATAGATTATCTTTGTCGCCCTTTTGCCACATAACATTCCGCAGCGGGATTACTTCTGGCTCTCATTCTTGTTGGACCCTTGCTACTGGCACAATATGGGGCCTTTTTTTACACCCACTGAGAGGGATGAAAAACTGACCTACTACAGAGACATCCCATGTAGTCAGTTGGCCGATGCTTATCTGCACCATCGTCCATCCTCTCGCAGGTCTGACTGGGGGGTGCCCTCTGGGCTCACATTCCACTGCCATGGCTGCTGGGGAGGGGGGCAGGAGCAGTACCAGCTCCATCATCAGCCTGAGTCTACAGTCGCTGATTAGTAGTTTTCTTCACCTGCATAGTGAAGCAGTTAATCAGCAGCAGCAGGTAGACCTTGAGCAGGACCTGAACCAGCAGGTGGTGGCCTACTTGGACATGACCCTGCCAACCCACATTGATAATCTGCTAGACTTCTGGGCAGCCAAACTGGATTTGTGGCCGCAACTAGCAGTTTGCCCTGGAAAAGCTGTCCTGCCCGGCCAGTAGTGTGGCATCAGAGCGGGTGTTTAGTGTGGCAGGGGCCATAATAACCCCAAGGAGAACTCGTCTGTCCACCAAAAATGTGGAGAGACTGATCTTTGTCAAGATGAATCAGGCTTGGATCAGCCAAGATTTCCACCCACCAATGCCTGATGCATTATCCATGGTTCCACACCAACACTTTGACAAAAGAGACCGGTTTCTTCTGCCTACCTGCCTCAGCTACTATTCTGATCCTGCCACCAGCCTGATGCCACACATCTGATGCCAAGTGCTCCTTCTTTCACCCACCTTCGTCAGTGGGTACTGGTATTGCCACCCACCACCCCACTCTGTCACCGGCTCACTTTCAGGACTACTGATGCTGCTGCTGCCACCTCCAGGCTCTGTCATTGTACCGCCATGTAAACTCCTCATGCTGCTCTTCAAAATCTTCAATTGACATTTTAAAAATCTATTTAATCTCTTCAATAGTGAGGCCCTATGGTCTCGTCAGGCTGCTGCTATATCCAGGCTCGGAGAAAATCGGTTGGAGCGACATGAATAAACCATAACATGGCACACGTGTTCAATCTGATTGTCAAGCGGTTCCTTAAATATTCCACCCATCTGCAAGACATCCTAAAAATGGCCAGGAAACTTTCCATGTACTTCAGCCACTGGTACACCGCAAAGCACACCCTCCTTAACCCCTTAAGGACCAAGCCCATTTTCACTTTAAGGACCAGGCTCAGATCTCAGACCAGAGCAGGAGACACCGGGAGACGGACGGAGGCAGGTGAGGGGACCTCCGTCCGCCATTACAGATGATCGGATTGCCGCAGCAGCGCATTGCAGCAGATGCCGTGATCTGTACAGATCATGGCATCTGAGGGGTTAATGGTGGACATCCGGCGACCTCCTGCTGTTAGCTGCCAGAACCTGTCGTGTATCACGCGAGCACCGTTCCAATGCTGGACGTAAATGGTACATCCTGGTGTGCGAAGTACCACCAAACCAAGACGTACATTTATGTCCGTGGTCGTTAAGGAGTTAAGCTGCTCGTCATCATATGTTAGCTCTGGAATTACCACAAGAATCAAAGGAAACCGGTTAGATAAACCATAACTGATTAACTGACACATTCGCAGTTTCATTGCACCAGATGTGTTTACTTACACGTGCATGGCTTAATATTTAAGACCAGCATATGATACTGACTGTATCTACCCAGTAGCCCTTCTGGGTCAGGCCTGCACTACTGAGAGGGAGGAGAAACAGACACACCACCGTCATTGTACTGCTCGGCGGCCTACATAGGCTGCCACCACCTCCAGACTGTGTCATTGTGCCGACTGTGTCATTGTGCTGGTGGCACATTAAACTTGTTAATCTCTTTAAACTCTTTAATCTCTTCAATTGTGACGCCGTATGGTCTCCCGACCCTGCTGCCGCATCCAGACTCCATCATTGTGCCTGCAGCAGTGATTCTAATAGTGATGCCTGTAATCTGCATGTCATACTGAATAACATTATTATTTCACTACCCCAGCACATTCCCTATGTGTGTTACGGCAAGGCAAAGTGTTCTACACTCCTATTGAATGAAAAGACAAGCACTCCATAGAGTAGTAATGTTCTCATCCCATGGTGAGAAAAATATATAATTTAATTGCTCACCCTTGGTGGTTGTGCAACTTCATACACAACAATTATGTAAGCGTGAGATAGTAGGTCATCTGCTGCCCTCCGGTTAATCTATGGCATTAGAGGATAAGGCTTCAATGGAACCCGGCTCAACGGTGCTGATCGACCACGACAGGTATAAGGATAAAAAGGGATTTATTGACCAGAATGCAACGCGTTTCGCTGCGCATGCGCAGCTTCTTCAGGCATGACAAATTGGATACACAGCAGGTTTATATAGGTAAGAATTAACCATTTCAGTGACAAAGGCCACAGAAGAAATTAACCCCCTGTGTTTTTTCATTACCGACCCACATTGCGAGTTGCCGGGGGAGACTCCGCAATTGCAGGACCCACGGCAAATCGCAATATGTAGTTCACATGGAGCAATAGTATATAAAATCTCGCTAGGTATACAAAAAGGTTTTTCTATACCAATATTAATACAGAAGTTTCCCAAAAAAATAATACAATGTTAATATAATACCAATATTAATACAAAAATGTATACTGAAATTAATAATTTAACATTTATAATACCAAGGAAAAAATATGAATATATTTCTTGCCTTGAAAAGTCATTATAAAAATTCTAAAAATTAGAAAAAAAGAGAAAAAACTATTTCTCAAACATGATTAGATATATAACAAATCCTGTAAAAAATTCCTTATCAAATCGTTTCTCAATATCGGAAATTTCAAAGAAAAATGATGAGTCATTAATATGGATACTTATTGAACATTTTCGATTGATTCATTGAGTCCCTGAGGGGTTAAAGTTGCCAGTTTAAAAATCCAATAGGATTCACGATTGATCAGTTTTTGATAGCAATTAGGAGTTATTATGGGGATGGTTTCTAAAATGGTAAGTTGTAAATCATTATTATTATGTATTGTTGAAAGACACGCTATGTAATGGGAAACTATTTTTCATTTTGGATCTATGTTTGCACATACGTGATCGCACGGTTTGGATCGTGCGACCCACGTACTGCAAACGACAACTACAACTTAACAGATATACTGCAAATTGAGTGTCACAGATCACTCTACATTCAATAGAAAATGTTCGATTGGTTTGAACCGACTCAAAAGTAAATTTAGGTGCACCAATCATAGAGCAGCATAAACATAATGTTCTATTGCAGGGAAAGCAACCTACTATCAATTTAGAAGAGGTTTGAATCTCGTTCTTACCATTTTTTAACCTATTAGGAGCTATAAGACTTTGCAAATTTCTACATCGCCGGAATGTCACACCTGGAGTGGTGGGTACAATATTCTTAAAAAATTTAATCACTACAGAGAATAGGCCAATTACGCTGTAAAATATTTTTTATTTAATTTGCCCGACAATTATAATTAGTAATAAAATTATTTGGTCTTTGGTTTTGTTCTTATCACCTCCTTTTTCTTTCGTTGTTGTAGTCATGTTTTTTTGAGGGCTGACTAACTGTTTATCTCCTTAGGAATGCATATCAAAATGTGAGGGATATTAAACAGTCGGAATTAGTCATCCCTCAAAAAAACATGACTACAACAATGAAAGAAAAAGGAGGTGATAAGAACAAAACCAAAGACCAAATAATTATATTACTAATTATAATTGTCGGGCAAATGAAATTAAAAATATTTTACAGCGTAATTGGCCTATTCTCTGTAGTGATCCAATTTTGAAAAATATTGTACCCACCAATCCAGGTGTGACATTCCAGCGATCTAGAAATTTACAAAGTCTTATAGCTCCTAATAGGTTAAAAAATGGTAACAACGAGATTCAAACCTCTTCTAAATTGATAGTGGGTTGCTTTCCCTGCAATAGAACACAATGTTTATGCTGATCTATGATCGGTGCACCGATTTACTTTTGAGTCTGTTCAAACCAATCAAACATTTTCTATTGAATGTAGAGTGAGCTATGACACTCAATTTGCAGTATATCTGTTAAGTTGTAGTTGTCGGTTGCAGTAGGTGGGTCGCACGATCCAAACCGTGCGATCAGGTATGTGCAAACATAGATCCAACATGAAAAATAGTTTCCCAGTACATAGTGTGTCTTGCCATTTTTCAACAATACATAATAAAATTAATGATTTACAACTTACCATTTTAGAAACCATCCTTAACTGCTAATCGCTATCAAAAACTGTTCAATTGTGAATCCTATTGGATTTTTAAACTGGCAACTTTAACCCCTCAGGGACTCAATGAATCAATCGAAAATGTTCGATAAGTATCCATATAAATGACACATCATTTTTCTTTGAAATTTCCGATAATAAGAAACGATTTGATAAGGAATTTTTACAGGATTTGTTATACAGGGTGGGCAATTTATATGGGATTTATATATACCTTAATAAAATGGGAATGGTTGGTGATGTTAACTTCCTGTTTGTGGCACATTAGTATATGTGAGGGGGGGGGGGACTTTTCAAGATGGGTGATGACCATGGCGGCCATTTTGAAGTCGGACATTTTGAATCCAACTTTTGTTTTTTCAATAGGAAGAGGGTCATGTGACACATCAAACTTTATTGGGAATTTCACAAGAAAAACAATGATGTGGTTGGTTTTAATGTAACTTTATTCTTTCATGAGTTATTCACATTTCTGACCACTTATAAAATGTGTTCAATGTGCTGCCCATTGTTTTGGATTGTCAATACAACCCTCTTCTCCCACTCTTCACACACTGATAGCAACACTGCAGGAGGAGAAATGCTAGCACAGGCTTCCAGTATCCGTAGTTTCAGGTGCTGCAGAATGGGCAAAACAAAAATTGGAACAGGACCCTCAGTTTACGCAGAAGATTTTGTTCAGTGATGAGGCAAACTTTTATGTGAATGGTGAAGTTAACAAACAAAACCACCGCTATTGGTCTGACACTAACCCACATTGGATAGATCCCTCCAAGACAGTTGGAACACAAAAATTGATGGTATGGTGTGGTATATAGTGGGGGCATTCTTCAACAATGGAAACCTCAAGGCCACTGGATATGCGAAATTGCTACGTGATGATGTGTTTCCCTTTTTAATGCACTGAAGCTGGCACATTCCCTGAGTTTTTCCAGCAAGATGGTGCACCACCACATTATGGGTGTCAGGTCCGAGCATTCCTAGATGAACAGTTTCCTGGAAAGTGGATTGGTCGTCATGGGCCAGTTGAATGGCCCCCAAGGTCTCCCGATCTGACCCCCTTAGACTTTTATCTTTGGGGTCATCTGAAGGCAATTGTCTATGCTGTGAAGATACAAGATGTGCAGCACCTGAAACTATGGATTCTGGAAGCCTGTGCTAGCATTTCTCCTGCCGTGTTGCTATCAGTGTGTTAAGAGTGGGAGAAGAGGGTTGCATTGACAATCCAACACAATGGGCAGCACATTGAACACATTTTATAAGTGGTCAGAAACTTGTAAATACCTCATGAAAGAATAAAGTTACCCTAAAAACAACCACATCATTGTTTTTCTTGTGAAATTCCCAATAAGTTTGATGTCACATGACCCTCTTCCTATTGAAAAAATAAAAGTTGGATTCAAAATGGCCGCCATGGTCACCACACATCTTGAAAAGTTTCCCCCCCTCACATATGCTAATGATCCTCAAACAGGAAGTTAATATCACCAACCATTCCCATTTTATTAAGGTGTATCCATGTAAATGGCCCACCCTGTATATCTAATCATGTTTGAGAAATAGTTTTTTTTTCTCTTTTTTTTTTTTAAATTTTTTGAATTTTTATAATGACTTTTCAAGGCAAGAAATATATTCATATTTTTTTCCTCGGTAATATATATTTTGTATTCATTTCTGTATACATTTTTGTATTAATATTGGTATTATATTATTAACATTGTATGTTTTTTTTTGTAAAATTCTGTATTAATATTTGTATAGAAAAACCTTTTTGTATACCTAGCAAGATTTTATATACTATTGCTCCATGTGAACTACATACTGCGATTTGCCATCGGTCCTGCAATTGCAGAGTCTCCCCCGGCAACTCGCAATGTGGGTCGGTAATGAAAAAAAACAGGGGGTTATTTCCTTCTGTGGCCTTTGTCAATGAAATGGTTAATTCTTACCTATATAAACCTGTTGTGTATCCCATTTGTCATGCCTGAAGAAGCTGCGCATGCGCAGCAAAATGCGTTGCA